>NC_139026.1:0-401213 GCF_964662115.1 Mustela nivalis
AAATTTTAAATGACTGAAATCACATAAAATATCTTCTCCTATTACAAAGGGAAGAAGCTAGAATTCAACAACAACAACAACAACAAAAACCTAAAAAAAACCCACAAATACATGACAATTAAACAACACACTCTTAAACAACCAGCGTGTCAAAACACATCACAGAGAAGTTAGAAAACACTGAAAAAATAAAAACAAAAATACGCCAAAACTTATGGGATGAAGCAAAAGCATTGCCAAAAAGGAGATCCACAGCTGTAAACCTGTATATCAAAAAAGGATAAGTCTCAAATCAATAAGCTAAATGCACCTCTTAAGGAACTAGAAAAAGAGAAGCAAACCAAACCCAAAGCTAGCAGAAGGAAGGAAATAAGGATAGACAGAGATAAATAAAATAGAGAAGAGAATATAGAGAGAATCAATGAAAACAGCTGTTTGTTTGAAAATATTCACCGAACTGACAAACCTGTAGCTAGACTGACTCAGAGAAAAAAGAGAAAAGGGACACAAACAACTAAAATCAGAAGTGAAATTATGGCATTGCTGCCAATCTTACAGAATTAAAAAGGATTAAGAGAGAATACTACAAACAACTGTGTGCCAACAAATTAGGTAAGTTAGAGGAGATGAACAAATTTCTAGAAAAATATAGACTACCAAAACTGACTAAAGAAGAAATAGAAATTCTAAGCAGGCTGCAATAAGAGAAGACATGGCTCAGTGATCGCAAATCTCCCAACAACGGCAAGTGTGGCGCCGGACAGCCTCCCTGGTGAGTTCCACCAAACACTTAAAGAAGAACTAGCACCCATCCTTCTCAAACTCTTCCAAAAACTAGAAGAGGAAAGAACACCTCCTAACTCACTCCAGGAGCAATTAAAAAATAAGCAAAGGACTGGACATTTCTCCAAAGAAAATCTACAAATGGCCAAGAAACACATGAAAAGATGCTTAATATCATTCACCAGTAGGGAGATGAAACTCAAAACCACAATGAGGTACTACATCACACTGACTAGAATGGCCATAATAAAATAATAATAGTAACAATAATACCGATGATTACAAGTGTTTGCAAAGATTTGAAGACTTTGAAATTCTCATACGTTGCTGGTAGGAATTTAACTGGTGAAAAACAATTTGTCAGGGTGCCTGGGTGGCTCAGAGGGTTAGAGCCTCTGCCTTTGGCTCGGGTCATGATCTCAGGGTCCTGGGATCGAGCCCCGCATCGGGCTCTCTGCTTCCCCCTCTCTCTTTGCTGCCTCTCTGCCTGCTTGTGATCTCTGTCCGTCAAATAAATAAATAAAATCTTTTAAAAAATTTGGCAGTTTCTCAAAAAGTTACCTATAGAATTATCCTATGACCCAGCAATTCCCCTCCTAAGTTTATACCCAAAACAACTGAAAACAGTTACCCAAACAAATACATTTCACACATGTTCATAGCAGTAATATTCATAAGAGCCAAAAGGTAGAAACAACCCAACTGTTGAAGAACGTGTGGATAAACAAAATGTTACATGTGCAAACAAAGGACTATTACTCAGCCGTAAAGAATGAAGCAGCGATAAACCCTCCAATATGGAGAATTCAATTCAAGCTGAGTGAAAGGAGCCAAACCCCAGGAGTCCCGTCTTATAGGGCTCTACTCCTGTGTGTCTAGAGGAGGTAAATCTATAGAGACAGAAAGTACGTTAAGAGGTAAGGGGGGCCAAGGGGGAGGGGAATGTGGAATAATCACTTCACATATGCAGGGTTTCCTTTTACCAGGTGATGAAAATTTTTGAAATTCAATAAATGTGGTTGTATGACACTGTGAATGTATTAAATAGCACTGAATTATTCAACTTAAACTAATTAATTTTATGTTATATGGATTTGATTCTATATGAAAAATAAATCCTCAATTTTAAAGCCTCAATTTAAAAAAAAAAAAAGCAGACTGTGGGCTGAATTTGGCCTGTGAGGCCTCATCTGCCTGTTCTAGACTCCTGTTAGCAAAGCGTGGCCCACGGAACATCAGCCTCACCTCAGAGCTGAAACTCTTTGGAAACGCAGACTCTCCGGCCCCACCCACAGCCACTGAGTCGGAACTTACACTGAGCAAGATCCCTAGGTCCAGCGTGAGGAAAACATCCCTCCGGCACAATGGGACAGCAAGTTGGTGAGAACATGGAAGCGTGTATGGGAGACGGCAGCAGAATGTGGGCCCTGATTTGGCCCAAGGCAACAGAGCTGAAGAGCACAGGTAGCAGCCTCCAGACCAGGTCTCTGCTTCGGGCCCATCAATCTAGAGAGGACTGCCAGTAGGTTTCGTGGTGTCCTGTCCCTTGAAGAATAACCCCAGCCTATCAGAGCCTTCACCAGGGCTTCCCTTCCTGAGGAAGAGGAAGGGGGGTAGATGGGCAGAGCCTCCCTCCAGCTCTTCTGTGTGCCGGCCCATCCCGGGCCCCAAGCTAGGGCGAGACAGAGCAACTTGTGACTATCACTGAGGGAGTATCCCTAGAGAGTGGAGGTGTGCAGAGGCAGTAGGGGTGACAAGGACAGGTCCAAAGACAGCCTCTGCCCCAAACCCCCTTTATAAAAATGGACAAATAATCATCACTCCTTGCAGGGTTGTTGAGAGAATAAACTAAAATAACAAGGCTCCTAGTAAACACTCAGGGACACCTGGCTAAGTCAACATCTGGCTACTTCATCTGAGTGTATGCATGACCCCTGAGCAGGCTGGGGTACACAGGTGGCAAAGCCAATGCCACACAGGGGCTACCTGCTCTGTAGGCCTGCTCAGCAGTGACACACCAACTCTAGCCTGGTGAGCACACGCCAGGCCAGCCAGCCAGTGAGTCATAATAATGGGGACCCTAGAAGCTCTAGTATCTCTGCCCATGGTCAGGAAAAGGGGGGTAGCTAGAGCCTTTGTCTCTCTGGGCCAGAACCAGATACCCTCCTCCCTCTAATCAGTTGGACCAAGGAGTCCAGATGCATAGACTCAAATCCCACATGAGGTCAAGGGATGGAATGGCATACAAATAACCATAAAAAAACATATTTTACTTAAGAGAAACTGAGGCAAAGAAGTCCTAAGCAGCTTTCCCATGGTCAAACAACCATAAGACAAGAGGATCCTACATGTGTACAAACCAGGGTTCTCCCAGGCTGACAACCAGACCCTAACTGAGCCCTCACTCTGTCTCTTGTCCCCAACTCAAGCCTCCAACCTCATCCTCATTCTCTCCCAACCAGAACCTGGGCCCAAATTCTGTGCCATGTCATTAGTTCAGTCATTTCCTCAACATGGACCTGCAGATACCCGCAGAACTGCCACAGCCATGGAGGGACTGCCCCACCCCAACTGTAGAGACTCGACCCATGATCGTGTCCCCTGGCCATCTTGGGACATGAGAGATGCAGAACCAAGCCTCACTGGAGGAGGTCTGTTCAGGGGAGACACTAGAGCAGAAGAGTTCTTAAGCAGGAACTTGACCTTAACCTTAACCCCACTTCAAAATTCAACCTAGCCCTGCCATAACCTCACAAAAGAACCAAGACCAGCCCTAGCGCTTTGCTGTCTACTGTCATTTGTTTGTTTTGCTTTGTTCTGTTTTTTTAATGGGGACACTGCAACCATGGCAGAAAGGGAAGCCTGGGAGTCTGTGTTCCAGAGAGAACCATGGGCAGAACAACGTGGTCCACGCAGGACAGAGGGAGCTAAGAAGGGAGCCCCTCTGTGGCAGTCAGAGGCAGGGGTCACCTTTCCAAGAGGAGAGACCTACCCTCTCCCACAGCCCGACCCACTGCACATGGGAGACAGACGGAGGATTCCAAGAACAGGTCCCAGAGCAGCCCGGCACCCAACACTGACGGGGGGGGGGGGGGGGCACCTCCTTGAGGCTCCCGTATGATGGCCGTGCCCGTCCTCCTGCCCTGCCCTAGAGTCAAGACCGAGTGGCATCTCCTGGCTTTCCTTCTGGGACTATGAGTCAGACATATCCTGGGCTCCCCCAGGGTACTCATTCAGAGCTCAGGGCCCTGAAGATAGCTCTTCCCTTTTCCATTGGCATCCCAACCACTGTGCTTTGCTTTCTTACGTGATCCTGTCCTACGGAAGCATGCTCTGGGCCACCTAAACCGGCTCTTGCCCCAAGCAAGAGTGACCCACTGAGGGTCAATGTCTGAGATCTACGCCCCAGGTTCCCTGCTGACCCTTCATATGACCTAACAGGAAATGAACCTAGACCCTAACTTCAACCCTGCTCTCAATCTAAGTTGATCCCTAAACTCAACAATGGCCCCAACCCAGAGCCCTAACCCAACGATGCTCTTGACCCTTTCTCACACCCTTCATCCGCTCACACCAGCCCTGCTCTCGGCAGATCCCCCAGACCTTCAGGGGCTATTAATGGACCTTTGACCAAAGCACAGCTGCAAGGAAGAGGCTCAGGGATGGGAGCTCCCTTCCACCATCCCCACTGACCCCTGTACCTGGTGGGGCCCTGACAACTCCCACAAACCCACATCAAACAGGGACCTGGGTTGGGCAGCACTCACCAACATCCGAGTCTTTATGGGTCTTGATGACCTCTGCGAGCTCAAAGTTCCCTGCGATGATGGCCACCTGAGAAGGGAGGGGGAGAGAGGGGACTCAGGGGCGCCAAACCTGCCCCCCCAACCCCTGTGCATCCCCCCGGGCTCCTGTGTGGGAGTCTTCCTTGGTTGGGGGCCCCAGGCTCGGACCCTGGCCCCCGTCTAACCTTCCACCCCATTCTGCCCAGGACCAAGAGAATTCTCAAGACATGAGACTTTCAGAGCCAAAGCCAAGACAGTTCAGGCCTATGGGTCACCCTACTGATTCTCTTAACAGCGCGCCATACGCACCATCGCTCCCGCCTCTGCCGTGGCCCACCGCTGCCTCGCACCTGTCCCCCACCTTCTTCCCTTCCCTTGTCTCTGCGTCTGGTCATCCAACAGGCCCTTCCAGACTCGCCCAAACCCACTGGGCTCTTCCACTGCCACGTCTGTCCCCTGGCTGGACTGCCAGAGGGGACCTACCTGTTTCCCTCACGCCTCTGAGGAAACCCCTGAAGGCCCTCACTCCCACTGAAAATAGAATCCCAGCTCCTCTATGGTCGAAAAATTCCCATAATGCGGTCTTCATTCCCTCACCCACAAACTCCAGGGCACACAGAGACTCGCATGCCTGGTCATCCCAGGGCCGAGAACAAAACCCAGCTGGACAAGGGGCTCAAAAATATCACCTGAATTGAGTCAGGGACTGTAACGAATCCTCCCACCCTGGTTTGGCAGCTCCACCCCCACCTGTGTCTGGCAGGTCAAGCCCACACTGGTTCTCCCCTGACCCCAGAGCCCTATGACCCTCCTCTCTCCCTGGAAGACAAGGGAACCATGCACAGTGAAGGCCCCCCCGAGTGGGCCCCGCACTGGCCCACCCCTTCTTCTCTCACCCCGGCCAGTCCTTCAGTGAGAGCTCCCTTACTGCCTTCCAGGGAAAGAACCAAGGTCCCGAGAGAGCAATTCACACAGAGACAGACACCCAGGGCTCTGCCTCACCCTCCTGTAAACCACTCCTGTACCTGGAAGGCGGTCTGGCTATTATAATTGCGGACATCCTTGTTAGCTCCACGGAAAAGCAGGACTCGAGCACAGCTCTCCTGTTGGGGGAGTTGGAATGGGGGTCACAGTTGGACAGCCAGAGGGGCGTGGCCAGGATGGGGCACAGATGGGGGCCCGGGGCGCACACCCCCACACCCGTGTGTCCAGTGCCTATATGCACAGCAGGGGGACGAGCAGACGAGGTATACACGACACACAAGTGTCCCACTGGCCCAGAAAGCCTAGATGTGCACAATTCACTCCCAGCTGTTCGGAGCGCACACGTGCACGTGTGCCCCGGGAACGGATGTGCGCACACCGGCCCGGAAGGCTACAGTTCACAGCAGGACACAGAACACGCACCCACGAAGGAACAGCAGGACTAGACAGGCAAGCAAGCACTGCACAGGGGCAGCTGCGCGCACACACGCACGTGCACACAGAGTCACACCTGGTTATAAAGGGCACAGATGTGCAGGGCTGTGTTCCCTGAGGCGTTCTGAGCCCCCATGTCAGCTCCGTAGAACAGCAGGTGTTCCAGGTGCTGCACGTGCCCAAAGCGGCAGGCCTGGAGGTAAGGGAGATGAAGTTGGGTCCCTGAACACAGTCCAGGACCCCCAGTCCCGCCAAGGGGGCCGGGCAAGCCCCCACTGCCTGACGGAGCCGGGAGCCTCCCCCCGACCCCTAGACAGAGGCCAAGACCCCCCCCCCAAACCGTGCCCTCCCACTCCCTGCCCACCTGATGGATCTCCTGCCAGCCATTCTCATCTGTGGTCCCCAGCTGAGCGTGGTCGTGAAGGAGGAGCTCACAGCAGAGGGCGTCCCCGCCCCCCAGGGCGCTGTGATACAAGGGCGTCAGGCCGCGGCTGTCCTTGTAGTCGGGTGAAGCGCCCAGGTCCAGCAGGGTCTGAGGGCAAGGAGCCTCAGCATCCAGGCAGGCCCGCTTCCTCCCCCAGCTGGGCCCTGTGCCCCTCCAGGCCAGGGACCCGCCCACACTGACCGTCAAGGCTGCGGCATTCCGCTGGCGCGTGGCACAGTGCACGGCGGTGAGGCCGTCTCGAGTGCGGAAGTCCAGGTGGGCGCCACCATTCCTCAACACCTTCAG
This sequence comes from Mustela nivalis, assembly GCF_964662115.1. NCBI lineage: Eukaryota > Metazoa > Chordata > Mammalia > Carnivora > Mustelidae > Mustela > Mustela nivalis. Next base: position 6,718 of record NC_139026.1, read on the forward strand.
CAGGTCCGTGGCGTTGTCCAGCTGGGCCGCGAGGCTCAGAGGACACTCTGGGTTCAAAAGACAGAGGAAGGTTAAGGTCCCAATCACTCCAAGGCCATGCCCCTTCTTGCTCTGCTTCTCACCTCCTGAGTCAGGATCGTGGAAATTGGGGTCCAGCCCCTTGTCCAGTAGGCGGGCCACCCTGTCCGTGCTGTGCAGCTGGACGTAATCCATGAACTTCTTCAGGTTTGCCTGGAATGCCCAGCCATCCTGGTCAGCCCAGCAGCACAGTTACCCACTTCCACCAGCAAGCCTCAGGCACGGGTCACCCTACAGGAGCTGCTGCCTGCTCACACGTGTCACCCTGCAGCATGACCTTGTCACCCCCTCCCATCACCTTAAGCCTTGTACTCCCACGTGGCCCACCTCAGCTCACTGGGCCGATGGGCTGCCTGAAGCCCTTCCTTGCACCTTAGGCCCACGGTAGCGGCCGGTCTCAGCCGGGCTGGCCCCTCACCAAGGCCAGGTTGCCCTGGTCATGCTCCCAGGCAAACTCCCGCCCCCAGCCTCAGCCTCGTGGGCACCCCCCTGCCCAGCCTGCAGGAGCCCAGGGTGCCCACGCAGAAGCGCCCCCCTCACAGCCCACAGCCCGTCACTCCGAGGTGGTCCTGTTCCTCCTTCTCCATGCGTCCACCCCAAGGCAGACCCTTATCCCCAAGGCCCTTCCTCACCTGCAGGCCGCCCCTCCTGTGACCTGACTTGGCCTGCCTTGCACTCGCTGACCTAGTCGCGCATTAGTTCACTCTGCAGAGACTCAGTGAGGCTGGCGCTGCAGATGCCACACGGCAAGGCACCTTGGCCGAGGCCCCAGGTCTTCTCCAAACACTCAGATTGCATCACAGACAGGAGAGGACACCCATGGGAGGTGGCCCCTAAGGTGGGTCTGGACCATCAAGCAGGAAGAAGGGTGCTCACGATGGGGAGAGAATTCAGCCAGACCCAGAGGCGAGGGTGTGATATGAGCACTGGCCAGAGTAGGGGCAGGCAGACACATGCGGGGCTGGGGGAGGATTGAATCTCAATCTGGGGCACCTGGGGGGCTCAAACAGTTACGCATCTGCCTTTGGCTCAGGTCATGATTCCAGGGTCCTGGGATGGAGCCCCTCATCGGGCTCTCTGCTCAGTGGAAACCCTGCTTCTCCCTCTCCCTCTCCCACTCCCCCCACTTGTGTTCCCTTTCTCTTGGTGTCTCTCTCTGTCAAATAAATAAATAAAATCTTAAAAAAAAAAAAAAAGAAAGAAAACTCAATCTAAAAACAACTGGGACTCACTGGGAGTCAACAGTCACCAGTGTCACCAGTGTGCTGTGAGCTGCTCACGACAGTTTTAAGAGATAACCATGGGCTGGGGGGGGGGGGGGACCCCAGAGTGACAGGATCACACTGGGGCAAATAGAGAGTGAAGCCACAGTCTCCGCCCAGCCAAAATCATGGCCTCTGACCCCCATGTACCCTGAGAGCAGCAGAAGAGCCTGGCATGGAGGCTCCATGGTCACAGAAGGGTCACTGTGGCCCAATGCTCTGATCCTTCTCCTAGACAGAGACAAGCTCCAAAGATTGTCAATGAAGTGTCCAGTAAGCAAAGGCCCACCAGTCACTGGAACCTGAGGTGGCAGCTAAGGGAGGCTGCCTGTGGGTAGGAGCCGTGGCACCCACATTGCCTCTCCTACATTCAGAGAAGGTAGTGAGGTGGCCCCCAAAGAACATTTGGGGTCAGGCCCACTGAGCCCTGGCACTCGGTAGGTGCGCCCAAGCACAGGCCCCCAGCGTCAGACAGATCTGGATTCAGCCCCAGTTTCACTGGCTGCACACCCACAAGCACGTCACATAACTTCCCTGGGACTCAGTATCTTCGTCTGGAAAATGGGATAACAATAGCCCCTCCCTCTTTTCTCCTTTCTTCCCAGGAGAAAATTAGTGAGTGCCTTAATTATTGGTGCCCAGCACTGTGTAACCACTAAGTGCTAGGCTCCTAGTCCTCCCCCCGCCCCCAGGTCCCCAACACAGAACATCAGGTGCTTCTTTACTCCCAGTCCACCCAGGCTCTCACCAAGACACCACGTGCTATCATAGCCCACCACCATGCCCAGCCAGGGGCCCCCCAGAGGGGTGAGCAAGAGTCTGATCTCACTGAAACCCGGCAGTAGAGCACCCACACAACAGCCATGGTGCTGGAGTCCGCACCTAGCCCCCCAGCTGCCCCAGCATCTGCTCTGGGCCCCCGATGCAAGAGAAAACAGATTGAGCCAAGCTGGAGGGACAGCGGTCAGCCCCAAGCCAGGGTGGAGGGTGCTGGGGGCAGAGGAAGAGCTCTTGGGAATTTTTTAATGGCATTTTTGATATCACAAAATCCAGTGAAGCCTGGGGTGAGGGGAGCACTGCTCATGGGGGCCAGGGGGGTCACCTCTGGAGTCCCTCCTCTGTGGCTTCCTCCTTACCTTTGTGTGAAGCTTTGCAAACTGCTTATCATCAATGAGGTTCTGGGCATAAACTCGCCTCTTGTATCGAAACTGCTCAGGTAAAGAAAAGGCAGAGAAAAGGCACCCACCTGGGCTGAGTGAGCAAATGCACACACAAAACCAAGTCCTGTTTCCTCAGCCTGCAGGCCACACCAACCTCACGCGCAGGACCACGGACACAGCGCCAACACCAAGTTCCGATGGCGCGTGCCCGCTGTCCCCTAACCGGCAACACCCTTTCTATCACTCCCACCCCCAGGGATCCCTGGCAAATGCCACTCCTTTTCTAAGACCTGATTCCAGGCTTACCTTCCTAGACATGCCCTGAGTGGCACTGACCCCATTTCCCTCTGCCACCCGAGCGGCCAAGCCGACTTTGAGCTCAGCCACCGTAATGCTCACTGCCCTTGCCACCACCACCCCAAACTGTAAGTCAGTCTGTGTCCCCACTCCTGACAGCGCACTCAACACCCTTTCCATCGTGAATGGGGGTGAGCGAACGAGAGAGACTGAGGTGTGCCCTCAGAGACTCCGGGGCGGGGGAGGGGCACAGATGTGCAGACCCAGGTGAGGCGCGGCTTCCTCCACACCCGGCTCTGCGCACGGACACCGCGCTCCGCAGAAGCCCCCCGCGTTCCCAGCACACGAGACGCGGACTGCAAACCCGCTCGCGGCACGTACTGCTCTACACCTCACACGCTCCACACACGGCACCCCGCGCCTCGCAAGCACACCGTATGCACCGTTCGCTGAGCGGGGCTCACGCAGACCCCCTCCCGCACCGCACACAAACACGCGCGCGCGCGCGCCCAGCCGACTCCTCGGGTCCGCGCCCCTCACGGCCGTGCCCTTCACGGCTCTCGCTACGGAACTCCAGGGTCGTGCCCCGCGCGCTCCCCCATCCCCGCCCCCGGTCGCGCGCCCCCGCCCGCCGCTCACCTCCAGGTAGGGCAGGGGCGTGTCCAGGTTGGGCGGGTACTCCTGCAAGAGCCGCTCCTCGTCCAGGAACTTGCCGGCACGGCCCCGGGAGGGCGGCTGGAAGAGCCCGTAGTTGAGCGCGTCCTGGAGGCTGTGGTTGAGGGCGCAGAGCACGCGCTGCTTGGCGGCCCACACGGGCGCGGCCGGGTCCAGGCGCAGACACTTCTGCGGCGGAGCGGGATCATGAGTGCGGACCGCATGAGCGCCGCCCGGCCCCGCCCGGCCCGGCGCAGGGGACCAAGTCCCGGGAGCCCCGGCAGGACTCCGGGGCTCCCGAGCCCAAGCCCGGGACCCGGCGCCTCCGCGTCCAGCCGGCGAGAACCCGCCCCGAGGGCGGTGCTTCCCCGGGCCCCGCCCCCGCCCTGTGGTGGGGAGGGTCTCCGCGGAGGCGGCGGGGGAGGGGTGAGTAGCCGCGGGCCTGGGGTCCCCGGCACCCGCCTCCGAGCGCGCGGGGGGTGGGGAGGATGGGGGGGAGCTGGTGGACGGGGTTGGGGGTGGGGGCGCTGGGCGAGGAGGGCGGGGGCGCTGCCGGGACGGGGCGGTGGGGCTTACCGTCTGCTGCAGGTCCGGGATGCCGACGCGCACGACCACGGCGCTGGCCCCGGGGCCGTCCATCCCAGCGCCGGCGCCCGGGCCGGAGCCCGGGCGGCTCGCGGCCGAGAGCGGAGCGCGCTGAGGCTCCGCGCGGCGCCCCGGCCCCCCCTTCCCCCCCGCCGGAGCCCCGTCGGCCGCGCTGCGCGGGAGGGGGCCGGGGGGGGCCGGGGCCGGGGCCGGCGCGGGGGACAGCTGCGCCGAGGGCTCCGCAGGGGCGGCGGCGGCGGCAGCGGCGGCGGCGCGGCTCAGCTGCATCGGCCCCGGCTCAGCTCGGCGCCTGCCTTCCCCGGGGGCGGGGGCGGCGGGGGGAGGGGGCCTGAGCCGAGAGGGAAGCGGGGGTGGCAAGGGGGCCGCGCCGGAGGCGGGGGCCGGGAGGGCTCAGGGCCAGCCGGGGACCGGGGGCGAGGGGGACTGTTCGGGTCCCCGGGGTGAGGTGGGAGGGTTCGTGCGGAGGGCCTGGGCCGCCCCACAGGGCGGGGGCCCTGGGGGCTGCGCGGGGGGTGTGGGGAATCCTAGGCCTTGGCTTGGGGGGAGTGGCTGAGCCGCGAGGGCCGCGCCGCCCTTCGGCTGCGTGCGAGCATCCGCGGACCACCGGGGAAGAGTCCGCGAGACCGGGGTCCTGAGGCGGGGGTGGGGTCCGCGTTGGGCACAGGGACCAGAGAGGGCGGGAAGGGGAGAGAAAAACGGGAGAATTAATTTCCGGGGGTGGCAGCTTCTCCCCCATTCTACCGACCTCCCTACCCCACTCAAGGCCCGAGGGAGATGACGGGGACCAGCCCTGCCCCAGTCCTGGGTGTGAGACGGAGGAGACATCGGGGCCAGGGACGGGCTAGGGGCTCTCCCACCTCGAGAGCCAGTTAACCCTCCGACTTAACCCTTACGACCACCCTAAATAGCGTTCAGCGCGGCTGCGGCATCCCCAGCCGAGTTTGGGGAGTTCGCTCTGGACTCCACGGCCGCCTCGTTCTCCCCACTCTCCAGGCCCCGTGGTCTGCCTAGACCAACGCCTGTCTCCCCTTTTCCGTCACCTTAGCGACGACAGGATGGGGGCGCGACCTATGAGGACTGGCTTAGGGGAGGGGGCGCTACTAGTCTCCACCTGCACGGGGAAGTGAATTTTAGTTTTCTACGTTGTCGTGGCAACGCGGGAGGGGGTGATGAGTGGGCGGAGAGGAGGGGAGCGCAGTAAAGAAACTAGCTCAGGCACCACCGCCCCATTGGAGCATTTCAACCCCCCCCCCCAACCCTGATAAACCGCACAGAACTACCCCAGTGCTGTGAAACCTGGGCCCTCAAGACCCCTGAGAGCAAAGAGCAGCCCCTAACTGTCGGAATATCCCCGAGCTCCCGAGAAACAGCTCCTGACTTCCCCAGAACTCCCCAACATGCCTTGACTGTGCCCCCAAAGAAAGGCCCTGAACCCCATAGCGGAGCTGCTCGCCCTTTCACTGGACGTGCTTGATAATGGTCACAGAACAACCAAGCATGACCCAGCCTGGTCTCCATTAGAAAAGAGCCCCTGGGCGTCCCCCACCCCCAACCTTCCCAGCCTTCTCCTAGAACAACCCTGAATCCCCTGAGGCTCCCAGGAATAAACTTGAATGAACCCCCTACACAGAGAAAAACCTCCCTACCCCTCCCCCATGACAACCTGGAAACACCCCAACCCCTCAAGAACAGCACTTGGCACTCCCTCCAAGAACAGACCACTCCCCACAGAGCCACCTTGACAACCACCTGCCCACCACAAAGCCCCCCCCATACCGACCCCTATGCCAACAGAGCGATCTCCTATCACCCCAGAGCAAGGCCCTCTTCCCAAGGACCACCCCTAACCCCTGAGGGAGCCCTGGCTCCCCCCTCTTCCATCCACTACCGCTTTAGGAAAAAAATCTCTGCCTCCCAGGACTCCACTGACCCCACAGAGCCGAATCTCCAGCGCTGTCTGTGGGTCTGGTCCTGCTTTCTCCTCAAGCCCGGTTGGACCCTCCCTGCCGGGAAGTGTGGCCCCAGGATGCCCAGACCTCCCACCCCCTTGTCCAGACTCTTCCCAAGGCCACTGGCCTGGCCGGAGTGGGGGAGCTGCGGGTCCCCTGGGGACTGAGGCAGGATGGGAGGGCTGGGGAAAGGGGGGAGCAGGAAGGGGCCTGTCAGAAGGCCACTTTATCTGCAGGAAGCACCTTGGGAAGTGTGAGGGTTGGATTTCCTGCGGCCCAGCCCTAGAGAGAGGAAACTGCTGCTTCCCAGCCCCTCTCCTGTCTCCACTACCTTCCTGCCCCCATCCCCCAGCAAGTCACCAGACCCACAATTCCTGCCTACCCTGCCTTCCCCAACCCTCCCACCACAAACCCCAGCTGCCTTTGCTCCCAGCTCCCAGCCTTTCGTCCCTCTGTGGCTGGCTGCTAGGCCAGGAACCTGCTTGCTCAAGTGCTTGGTTTCGGGGGGGATGAAGGCAGGAGGCCAAGAGGAGGCTGCCCCTTTCCTCACCACCAGTCCCAGCAGCCCAGACCTCTGCACTCACCCTGCCAAGCTGCCCACCCAGCTTGGACTTCAAGGGAGCCCCTGCAACCTCCCAGCACCTCCCTGCCCCCATCTACTGCCCCCCCTGCAGTGCAGCCACAAAATCTTTTAGGGGAAAATCTCCTTTTTTGCTGATCGCAACCAACAGATCTTTGGTCTCCAGGCCTAGGTGGGCCCAGCACTGCCCCAGGAGATACCAGAGCCCTTGCTTGGTTTTGTCCTGGTTCCACAAGGTGCCTGGCACATAGGATGGGCACATAATGAATGAATTCCAAGCCTGCACATTCCCCCGGCTCTTCCCACCACCCCAGCAAACAGCAAAAATAACAGAACCCAGAAGCACCTAACCCACATTACGTCCTTCCGTCCCCGCAGCATGGTGGGTTTACAGAGGATGAAGCCAAAGCATGGTGGGTGTCTTTGCCCTTTATTTTGTTGGGAACAAAACAACCAGGCCCCCCGCCAGCCCCCATAACTCCTGAGCAGCCCCTCACTCAGCAAAACTCTGCCTCCCGGGCAGAGCCACCCTTTGCCTCCCGCTGCCCAGCCTCCACACCATGTCTCTGTCCAGCCACCAGACCCACGGCCCTCTGCTTCCCACTCCTTCCATCCAGGCCAAGATTCCAGAAGAATGTTTCTCACCCTCCCTGCTGCTTTCCCACATTCTCTCGCCACACATATTCAGACGCAAACAGGCCCCACAGGGCCTTGGGGAATTCATGTGGGCAAAGCACCTAGAACAGTGCCTGGCACATCCCGGAATGGGCCCCTAACCCACAACCACGCAGCTGGCCCAGGCCCACAGGCCACACAAAGGCCCTTGCCTCACCACAGCCTGCCCCACCCCACCACACGCCGTGCCCTCTTCCTCCTTGACCTCCCGAACCTCAGTTGTCTGGTGGCCTTGATTGACTTCCCGGCACCTTCACATTCTTAAGCCCCCTTCCAGCGTCTGTGGTCCATGCCCTACTGGCCTCTGGGGGGGGCTCCTCTCTGGGCAGTTGATGGCCTCCATTCACTTCCTCTATTGCCCTCCCTCCTTCCCCACTCCTGGGGCCGCTTCCTCCCCCAAATCCCAACCCTGCCTCCCGCAGCAGCTTCTCCCAGCTCCCCCACTCCCCCTCGGTTTCCATGACAACTTGGTGGGGCATTCTGCTCTCAGCCCCCCACTGACTGCCCTTCTTCTCTCCTGTCCACAGTTTTCTCCCCATGCTCCTCCGCCGCCTCCCTCTGATCTAGTTCTCTTCCTGCCACGGCACCTGTCCTAACACACTCGCATTCACTTACTTACCGTTTACTGTGTCTATGGCCCAGGAGGAGTGCCCGGGACACAGTGGGGGCTCCAAAGCTCCCACAACTTTCTCTGCAGCTCAGACCCTCTCCCAAAGTCTGGAGCCCTTCGTGCGAGACAGGAACCCTCGGATGTCGAGCTCACTGTCAAACCGTCTGGGGCCGGTGTCATTGGGGCTAAGTTTGATTCCCTCCACTTATTTAATGTCCGTCAATATATTTAGGTCCAGTTTCATCCTGAGTCTGATACACTAAGTTTTACTCTTCTGGGAATACAAATTATTTCTAAAGAATCAGCTTTTTAGGGCACCTGGGTGGCTCAGTGGGTTGAGCCTCTGCCTTCGGCTCAGGTCATGATCTCAGGGTCCTCTGCTCAGCGGGGAGACTGCTTCCCCCTCTCTCTATTTGCCTGCCTCTTTGCCTCCTTGTGATCTCTGTCTGTCAAATAAATAAATAAAATCTTTTAAAAATTAAAAAAGAATCAACTTTTTAGGGACACCTGGTTGGCTCAGTAGGTTAAATGTCTGCCTTTGGCTCGGATCAAAACCCCAGGGGCCTGGGATCAAACCCCACAACAGGCTTCCTGCTCATAAGAGAACCTACTTCTCCCTCTGCCCCTGCCTGCCACTCCCCCTGCTTATGCTCCTGCACCTTCTCTCTCTCTCTCTCTCTCTCTCTCTCTCTCTCTGCCAAATAAATAAATAAATATTTTTTTAAAAGAATCAGCTTTTCATTTTGCTAATCATCTGTATTTTCTATTTGGCTTTATTCTGTTCTATTATCTCTATTTTTTTATTGTGTTATGATTCTTTTTCTAATCTCTCGAGTTGGATATTTAATTCAATTTTTAGTCTTTCCCTTTTCTGATTGTAAGCTTTTAAGTTTATATATTTCCAAGTGGCACTTCAGTTAATGTCCCTTAAGAATTGATAAGTAGTATTTTTAATTTCACGTTCTTCTGATTTTCTAGTATCAATTTTTTTGGCTTGGGAATTGCTGAAAGTATGCTTCTTTACATTTTCAAATGCATAATAGGTTTTTTTGGAGGGAGGACTAACCTTTAGTGGCTGATTTCTTACTTTATTGTATAAGGTCCAAGGAGGGGGTCTGCATAGCCCTGATCTTCTGGGATTGTGTGAAGACTTCCCGTGTAGCGTGGATGCACTGGCTCTTTCTATAAAGGTTTCCTGTCTGTTCCATAGGAATGGTTGCGTGCAAGAAGATATAGAGATACAGAGAGCCGCAGATACAGAATCTCTGTTATATCCTGCTTGTTAACTGTATTATTTAAATATCCCATACCGGGGTGCCTGGGTGGCTCAGTGGTTAAGCCGCTGCCTTCGGCTCAGGTCATGATCTCAGGGGTCCTGTTCCTCCTCTCTCTCTCCCTCTGCCTGCCTCTCTGCCTACTTGTGATTTCTCTCTGTCAAATAAATAAATAAAATCTTAAAAAAAAATCCCATGCCTTTTCTAATTTTGCATCTACTTGATTTAGAAATTACTAAAAGAAATGGGTTAAAATCCCACTACTATGATATTGGTTTTAGCAGTCTCTCCACGAAATCTGCCAGTTTGGGTTTTATATTTTTGAGACTCAATTTTTAAGAGCTAAGAGGTTTAAGATTATTATACCTTCCTGATAATTATTCCTTTTGTTATTATACACTACTGCTCTTTATCCCTAATAATGTTTTTACCTTAATTTCTTTTTTCCCGTCATTAATCTACCATAGCCCTTTTTTGTGAATATTGACCTCATGTATCTTTTTCTATCCTTTTCCTTATATCTTAAGTATGCTTTTGATATACAGTCTCTGTAGCTAGATTTTTTTTAAATCAATCTTGTAGTTTTCAGCCTTTAATGGTGTGTTTATTATGATTGTGATGGGTTTTAATGGATCTTTACTATCTTATTTTGTGTTGTCTGTCTTTTTAAGATAGGCATCTGTCTTATCTATGCTTCCTTTTTCTCCCTTTCTGTCCTCCCCTGGACGGGTCAAGTGTTCTCTATTCCCCTTTCCCTCAACTCGTGTTGGCTTGGAAGGTTTGCATTCTCTATCACTTTTGTAAATACACTTTCCACCCCGCATAACTGACGAATTCTACAGTCCATGTCTCTCTCCACCTCCCTTCTACGAACGAGAAGAACCTAGAGAACTTCGCTGTGACCTCTCGCCTCCCCCTCCAGGTGCTTGCCTCCGGACCACCCAGCGCTGCTTTACACTTCACTCACTTTTCCTCCAAGGCTGAAGTCTCTTTTTCCGGAAAGCACATGCTCGAGATACTTTTAATGAACGTCTGTTAATGAGAAATTCTTTGTCTCTGAAATGTCTTATTTTGCTCTCTTTCTTGAGTGAGAGTTCAGCAATGCAGACTTCTAAATTGACAATTATTTTCCTCACCGTATTTTTTTCTCTGTGTGTGCTCTGGTCTGGGTAATTTCCCAATTCTGACTTCCACTTCATTAATATTCTCTTTGTCTGTGTTCAATCTGCTGTTAATTCTCCTCATATGTTTTTGGTTTGGGGTTTTTTTTTTAAAGATTTTATTTATTTATTTGGCAGACAGAGATCACAAGTAGGCAGAGAATCAGGCAGAGGTGGGGGGGAGCAGGCTCCCCGCTGAGCAGAGAGCCCGATGCAGGACTCGATCCCAGGACCCTGAGATCAGGACCTGAGCCAAAGGCAGAGGCTTTAACCCACTGAGCCACCCAGGCACCCCTCCTCCTATGTTTTCTTTTTCATAGAGTTTTCAGTTTCAATGACCACAGATTCTATTTCTCAATTTAATCAATTTAGTTCTTTTTGGTGGTCTAATCGTTTCACTTGCGGCAGATTATTTCTGTGAAAAGTTTGTAATTTGAAGTTATGAACTTAGTTGGGCCTAATTTATGTGGGGACCCTAAGCAGCCTAAATGTGTCCCTTCAGAGGAGTCCCACTCCCCCTGGACTCCTTGTACATTAATTTCCCGGAGACTACAAAGAATAATATAACTCAGACCTCAAAACGGAAGGGGGCAGGCAAGGGTTACAACCTCACAGGGGGTTTTCTACAGAGAGGCCACCACAAAGCTTTATGAAAATTGCTTAGATTTTTTAAAAAATGCAATAAGAATTATGAAAATTCATTCCTTACTAAGGTGTTTGAGCGCTACATGCCATTCACTGAGCAAGCCTCTATTACTGTTCTTGTGACATAGATGAGGGACCGAAAGCCATCAAGAGTAAGTAACGTGGGCGCCTGGGTGGCTCAGTGGTTAAGCCGCTGCCTTCGGCTCGGGTCGTGATCTCAGGGTCCTGGGATCGAGTCCTGCATTGGGCTCTCTGCTCAGCAGGGAGCCTGCTTCCTCCTCTCTCTCTCTGCCTGCCTCTCTGCCTACTTGTGATTTCTCTCTGTCAAATAAATAAATAAAATCTTTAAAAAAAAAAAAAAAAGAGTAAGTAACGTAAAGGGTCCGAAGTCATGCAGGCTGGACCGTAGAGGACCCGGGACTCAGACCTTGGCAGTGGGCATGGGACCCAAGCAGGACAAGTGACAATCCTGCCCTGGGTTGTTTTTTTTTTTTTTAAATTTTATTTATTTATTTGACAGAGAGAGAGAAAGACCACACAAGCAGGAAGAGGGAGAAGCAGGCTCCCCACTGACCAGGGAGCCTGATGTGGCACTTGATCTCAGGACCCTGGGACCATGACCTGAGCCAAACAAGGGCAGATGCTTCACGAGTGAGGCCCCCAGACATCACTTGTGCTGGGATTTTACCTTTTACAACTGTTTCTCCACTCTTACACTCTTCGTAGTTACATAAGAGCCATGAACTCAATAGCTACTGGTGACCAAGATTCCAACCTTAAGAAGAGAGCAACAGTGGGGGAAGAACAGATGCGGGGAACAGAAGAGGTTTTGAAGGGTAAGTCCCTAAATGTGCCCTGAAATCTGAAAGCACTTCAGTTTTTCTTGATTTTGGTTTCAAGAGCCAATAGATTTCCCTTCTCGGTTGAGAGGCCACCTACTGGACAGGTGGAAGGTTTGTCCTTGGAGCAGGTGTCGGGATTAAAATCCCAGCTCAGCCTCCAAATACCCACGTGGCCTGGAAAAGCTTCTTACCTTTCCCTCTGTCTTTCCTATGTCTCCAGAACACCATGCCACACTCTGCCAGGCTGGGGACGATGGTCGGCATTGTGTCATTCCCCCCTTTATTCTGGCCACGTGCCAGGTCCTGTTTCAGTTGCTGGACACGAGGCAAGCACTTGCCTTCGCAGCTCAAAGGTTGGCTCCTGGCCTTCTGGGCCATTGTGCAGGCTAGATGAGCTCAGTGAATATGAAATGCTTACCATAGGCCTGGTACACAATGAACACAGTTTTTATTAACATCATAAACCTAATTCTGATTTGGTTTCTGTCATCTCCAGAGTGCCTTCTAATGAACATTCTTCATATAGAGTGATGTGAAGGGATGACTGATCTTTGTTATATACTCTTAGAGCATTAGATTTTAAATATTTTAACTGTGAAATTAAGGGCAGAAATATCTGCCTAATTAATTTCACATTTAGGATTCCAATTACTTTTTCTTTCAAGAGCATGTGTTTTACCCACAAGTTTACTCTTCCCTGCAAAGGTCACTGACAATTCAAGAACTCTGCGGGTTTTTTGTTGTTATGGTAAATAATACATAACAGCAAAGTCACCATCCTAACCATTTTTAAGTGTACAATACAGTAGTGTTATTATTTTGAAATAATAAATCCATCCCTGTGTTGGAACACAGACACAGGCCTTGCAGGCGGAACAACCGGTTAGGGGCCTCTGGCGGAGTGGAAGATGTGGTCCATATACACGATGGAGTATGATGCCTCCATCAGAAAGGATGAATACCCAACTTTTGTAGCAACATGGACAGGACTGGAGGAGATTATGGTGAGTGAAATAAGTCAAGCAGAGAGAGTCAATTATCATATGGTCTCACTTACTTGTGGAGCATAACAAATAGCATGGAGGACATGGGGAGATGGAGAGGAGAAGGGAGTTGGGGGAAATTGGAAGGGTGAACCATGAGAAACTGTGGACTCTGAGAAACAATCTGAGGGATTTGAAGTGGCGGGGGTTTGGGGGTTGGGGGATCCAGGTGGTGGGTATTGGGGAGGGCACGGATTGCATGGAGCACTGGGTGTGGTGCAAAAACAATGAATACTGTTACGCTGAAAATAAATTAAAAAGAAAAAGAAGAAGAAGAAGACAGGGGCACCTGGGTGGCTCAGTGGGTTAAAGCCTCTGCCTTCGGCTCAGGTCGCGATCTCAGGGTCCTGGAATCGAGCCCCGCTCGGGCTCTCTGCTCGGCGGGGAGCCTGCTTCCTCCTCTCTCTCTCTGCCTGCCTCTCTGCCTACCTGTGATCTCTGTCTGTCAAGTAAATAAATAAAATATTTTAAAAAAAGAAGAAGAAGACCGCGAAGCCCACCGAGCCGCAAGCGCGCTGCTGCTGGAAGAAAGACGCCTCCGCTGCGGTCCGCTCCGACTGGCCTGCGGCACCAGCTGCTCCCTGTGTGGAGTGGAGGGGGCTGGAGAGCCCGCGGGGCCAGGGAAGGGGCCTGTCCCCGAGAGAGGTCTCAGCCCCCTTGTCGCCTTCCTCGGTGGCAGGGCAGGGCCGGCCCGATCCGCCCTAACCCGCAGCCTCCCACCTGCCCGGGCCTGCCCTCCAGCGTCAAGGCAAGCGCTTCTCGGGGTGAACGTCCCTCCTCTTTCTTTTCGTTCTGCGTGAGATTCGCTGCAGGAAAACACTGCGTTTGGGGGGCTCGGTCTGCTGAGCGTCCCACTCTGGGTCCTGCTCAGGTCCCGATCTCGGGGTGGTGAGATCCGGCCGGGTCAGGCTCTGTCCTGAGGGCGGAGCCTGCTTGGGATTCTCCCTCTCTCCCCCTGCCTCGTCCCCCACCAAAATAAATAAACTTATTTATTAAAAAAAAAAAAAGAAAATACTACATTTTACCTATCAATTAATCTGTTGAGATGTACACTTTTTTACAGTTCGGAAGGATCGTGAACAGAACCGCTAGGAACACTTGCATGAAGCGTCTGTGTGGCTTTTGGTTCTCTTGGGTGGAGACAGAGTGGCTAAGTCTTACCATAGACCCACGCTCACTTTTTAAGAAATTGGCAAGCAGTTTTCCAGAATGGTAATATCATTTTAAATTCCAGCTTCTTCCATTTCCTCCACATCCTTGCCAACACTTGGCATTGACTGTTTTTTTTTTTTTAATTGTAGCCATTTTAATGGATGGTAGCAGTATCTCCTTGTCGTTTAAATCAGCATTTCCCTGATGATGTCGAGCCTCTTCTGGCACGCTTGTAGACCATTCACACGTCTTCTTTGGTGACATGTCTGTTCGAGTCTATTCTCCCGTTTTTAAAAAACTAAGTAGTTTGACTTACCTAAATGTAGTAGTATCTCTATATATTCTGGACGCAAGCTTTTTTGCCTAAAGTTCTCTAATTTTGTTGCTTGCCTTTTCAAAGGCATTTCTTTCAAAGAATAAAAAGCTTTCACTATTATAGAATCAATGCACATTTTTTCTTTTATTTGTCATATTCTTTATGTCCTAAAAAATCTTTGCCTACCTCAAAAATCACAAAACGTTTCCTCTGTGTTTTCATCTTGAAAGTTTTATTTGCAACAGTTAGGTCTATGATTAATTTCAAATTAGTTTTTATCTGTGATGTCAAAAAGCGTTGATATTTGTTTTTTCCGTTTGGGGATGTCCATTTGTTTTGGGCCACTTTTCAAATTATTTCAAAATAGTTTTTACTGTGGTGAGATATATATAACATAAAATACACCCTTTTAGCCACTGTCTAGCTCAGTGGCTTTACGTCCATCTGTATTATTGTGCAACCATCTCCGCTGTCCGTGGGTCTCCAGAACTTTTTTCATTACCCCACACAGAAACGGTGCCCATCATGCAGTAACTCTCCATCCCCCTCTGCTAGCCCCTGGACCCAATATTCTGTCCTCTGTCTCTACGGGTCTTACTGCTTTAGCACCCTCCCAGCACCATTTTTGAAAAGACTTTGCTTTTCCACTGAAATGCCTTTCCACGTTTATTGAAAATCTGTTGATCACATATATGCAGGTCTATTCCTGATTTTTCCTTCAATCTACATTTATATTTTCACTAATACCAGATTTCTTAATTTCTCCAAAGGTTTTTTTTTTATTTATTTACTTGACAGAGATCACAAGCAGGCAGAGAGGCAGGCAGAGAGAGAGAGAGAGAGAAGAGGAAGAAGGTTCCCCGCTGAGCAGAGAGCCTGATGTGGGGCTCAATCCCAGGACCCTGAGATCATGACCTGAGCCGAAGGCAGAGGCTTTAACCCACTGAGCCACCCAGGCACCCCGGATTTCTTAATTTCTGTGAAGTCTTGAAATCAAGTACTATAAGCCCTACAACTTTGTTTTTCTGTAATCTTTTTGGCTGTTTTAGGTCATTTTCATTTCCATATAAAGTTTAGAATCAGTTTGTCAGTTTCTACAAATTTTTTTAAAAACCCGATGGGAATTTTATTGGTACTGAATTATATCTATAAGTATATCTAGAAAGAATGGATTCTTAACAATATTGGATCATCCTATGTGTGATCATGGTAAATCTCTTCATTTATTTTGGTCTTCCTTAATCTATTTCAGCAAGGCTTAGTAGTTTTCAGTGTAGAATTTTTATGCATTTTTCTTAAATTTATGCCTAAGAATTTTGTTATTTCACATTATTGCAAGTGAAATTTTAATTTCATTTTTTATTCTTAGAATTTTTTTATTTTTTAACATGTAATGCTATATTAATTTCATGTGTACAATAATACAGTGATTCAACAACTCTATACCTTACTCAGTGCTCATTGTGGTAAGCGCGCTCTTAATCCCCTTCACCTATTTCACCCATCCCCCTACACCCCTCCCTACTAGAACCATCAGTTTGTTCTCTACAGTTAGTTCTGGTTTTTTATTGGTCTCTTTTTGTCTTTGTTCATTTCCTTTTTTATTTTTTTTAAAGATTTTATTTATTTACTTGACAGAGAGAGACATGGTGAGAGAGGGAACACAAGCAGGGGGAGTCGGAGAGGGAGAAGCAGACTCCCCACTGAGAAGGGAGCCTGATGCGGGGCTCGATCCTAGGACCCTGGGATCATGACCTGAGCTGAAGGCAGACGCTTAACAACTGAGCCCCCAGGCACCCCTAAGTTCATTTTATAATTGTTTGTTGTTAGTATAGTATATTCAGTATACTAGCCAAAAAAAAGAAAAAGTTATCTACAAAAAAGTATATATTTTTGTATATAAATAGCCTGTAAACTTGTTAAATTCACTTAGTTCTAGTAGCATTTTTATAGGTTCCTCAGGATTTTCTACATAATCAGGTCATCAGCAAATAACAAAATACTTATTTCTTTAGAATTTTCTCCATTTTATTTATTTTTCTTGCCTTATTCCAATGGCTGGGACCACCAATACAGTGTCATATAGAAGTCGTCAGAGCAAGCAGCCCGGCTTTGCTCTCAGTCATGGGAGGAAAGTATCTGATATTTCACCATTAAGTATGATATTACGTGAAGGTTTTTTGGTAGATGGCCTTTACTAGATTTAGAAGGTCCTCTTCTAGTTGTCATCTGCAGAGAGCTTTTCATCATGAACAGATGTCTGACCTCCTTAAGGATTTTTTTTTTAAAACCCTACTCAATAACCCGGCTTTATTTCATTGGTCAGAACTGAGTCTGGCTGCAAGTGAGCTCAGGAAATGAAGTTCTTTCTTAGGTGAACACATGATTGCCCCCCACATCAAAATCAGGGCTCTATTAATGAGGAAGAAAGCATGATGGATATTAGAATCGGCAGGTAGCAATCTGTCAACCTACGTATTCAATTCTAGATTAACAGTTATTTACACTCCACATCTTTAACTTACGATTCTATTGTCATCTAGATTCTACTGCTGACATTGAAATAAATGCTGTTAAGTTGTTATTCTTTCTGTATTTGTTCTTTCTGGATGCTTTTAAGAGCCTGTCGTCTTTAATATGATTCAATTTCAATTTATATATAGGTGCTGTTTTGGTTTTAGTTGTCCTGTTTGGGGTTTGTTATGACTCCTGGGTCTTACGGCCTACGTCTTTCATCGAATCTGGAATTTCCCGGGTATCATCTTTTTAAATGTTGTATCTCCTCAGTATCCTCTGTAAAAATATGTTAGATCTCATGGATGAGCCTTGAAAGCATTATGTGAAGTGAAATAACTGATTCACAAAAGGGCAAACGTATGATCAACTTGCATGAGATATTTCTGGGGCTGGGAGAGGAGGGAATAGGTGGCTATTATTTCATGGTACAGAGTTTCTGTTTTGTATGATGAAAAGTTTTGGAAATGGATAATGGTAATGGTTCTACAACGTTGTGAATACATTTAATGAAATTATAAGGTATGAAATTTTTTAAAGATTTAAAATTTTTTAAATATGTTAGACCCTCTCATTCTAAAATATTCTCATCTCCCAGTCTATTTTGTATTCTGGGTAATTTCTGTAGACCCATCTTCTTTTTATCTTTTTTTTAAGATTTTATTTATTTGCTTGAGAGAGAGAGGGAGAGCCTAAGAACAGGCAGGGGGAGAGGCAGAGTGAGAGGGAGAGGCAGGCTCCCCACTGAGCAGGTAGCCCAATGCAGGGCTTGATCCAGGACCCTAAGATCATGACCTGATCTCAGGATCAGGTCTCTCTGAAGGCAAACGCTTACCTAAATGAGCCACCCAGGTGTCCCTCTAGGGCCACCTTCCTATTCAATAATTCTCAGCTGTGTCTAGTTTGCTGTTTAATCTGCCTGCTGAAATTTCAATTTTATTTTTGTTTTCTAAAGTTATATTTTTGGGGTCACCTGGGTGGCTCAGTCAATGAAGTGTCCGACTCTTGATTTCTGCTCAGGTCGTGATCTTAGGGTCCTGGGATCCAGCCCTGCACCAGGCTCTGCACTCAATGGGGAGTCTGCTTGAGATTCCCTCTCTCCCTCTGCTACTCCCCCTGCTTATTCTCTCTCTCTCCTTCTCTGTCTCTCCCTCCCTTTATCTCTCTCTCACAAATAAATACATAAACCTTTAAAAAATAAAGTTATACTTGGTTCATTTTCAAATCTATCAGAGTCTTTCCTTTTTATTTTTTTTCCCCAAGATCCTTTCTGACCATTTCTCATCTCTTTTCCAGGTTTTCAATTGCATCTTTTATCTCTGTGAACATTTTTAGCATACTTATATGGTTTATGATTTTAGATTGTGACCTCATGTTTGGCTAACCCAATCTGTGAGAACCTGGAGAGACTGAGTTAAGACGGTGGTCCTCCAGAGATTATTTGCATCTGCTCCTGCTAGACGCCCCCGTGCTGCCAACCTACAACCACTTCAACTCAATGCCAAACCACCCAGGTAATATATATTTAAAACCCACACCCATTTGAAGGTAAGTCTATGCTTATGAATTCTGA
Source organism: Mustela nivalis (assembly GCF_964662115.1). NCBI lineage: Eukaryota > Metazoa > Chordata > Mammalia > Carnivora > Mustelidae > Mustela > Mustela nivalis. The sequence continues at coordinate 25,108 of NC_139026.1, forward strand.
GGAGAGATTGTATTTGCATCTTGTGGTGAGATCATCACAATATCTTTTCTCTTTTTTGAAAATCCAATTTTTTTCTAGTCTTTCTAGCCCATCACTGAAGTTATGGGTCTTTAAAAATCCTGAGAATGTCCCCAATAACATGCTTTCTTGCCCTCTTGCTTTTAGTTTCCATTTCATTTAGTGTCTCTGGGGATATCCCTTGCTTTCTTTCAAGCTCAGCTACTACATTTAAAAGAAGGCAAATTTTATTCTAGTGAACATTTCCAAATGTTTTGCACTGGGTTATGTTGTTGAAAATCTTTTTCTTTTTCTTTTTTTTCTAACTTTTTAAAGTAATCTTTATACCCAATGTGGGTCTTGAACTCACAACCCCAAGATCAAGAAGTGCATGTTCTACCTACTGAGTCAGGTGCCTCAGAAATGCTTTTTTCTTTTCTTTTCTTTTTCTTTTTTTTTTAAGATTTTGTTTATTTATTTGACAGAGATCACAAGTAGGCAGAGAGGCAGGCAGAGAGAGAGGGGGAAGCAGGCTCCCTGCTGAGCAGAGAGCCCGATGTGGGCTCGATCCCAGGACCTGAGATATGACCTGAGCCGAAGGCAGAGGCTTTAACCCACTGAGCCACCCAGGCACCCCAGAAATGCTTTTCTTATTCAACCACAGCAGTCAGCACACATAAGTGTTTAATGATTGTTTGCGGGACAGATGTTAAATGAGTGTATAAATAACAGAAGGACATTTTACATTTTAAGATGTTTATTATAGACCTATACACACACAAACAGACCCCGAAATATGAGGTACTAGGAATATGGCACTGTACCAATGGGTCCCAAATGGTCACCTACATCTTCTCATTCACTTAGGATTTTGGCATCTTTTTTTTTTTTTTTTTTTTTTTTAAGCAGGCTCCACACGGGGTATGGAGCCCAACTAGGAACTTGAACTCATTACCCTGAAATCAAGAGTCAGATGCTTAACTGACTAAGCCACTGAAGCACCCCCGGATTTTGACATCTCAAGTTCTGACATCACCCATGTCCCTCCAAGTGATCCCTCACACACTGGCCCCCCAGTTCCCCAACCTCTCGTCTCACTGAATGCAAAAGCTAGAGTTTGGATATAGATTACAGAATTGTGCATAGCTAATTTGACCAAAAAGGGATTTAATACACCAGGATTAGTGCCTACAAAGTCGCTGGAAGGACTGAAAGAGAAGCATCTAGTCTGAGCTTCTAGAAATGCACCCGGCCCCCAGAAACACCGTGGAACTGGTTCTCTAGGGAGTTACTCTTCTGCCACAGTTAACAAACTGACGTGTTGGAAAGCTGGTGCCCCAACTGCTGGCCCCAATAGGCCACACCTCTCAACCCCTTTTGCATCTAGGTAGGGTCATGTCACAGAGTTCTGGAACTGATCTGGGTGGAAATGATATGTGCTACTCTAACCCTAACCCACAAAGGCCTCCTGCTCAAGCCTGCCTGCTCTCCTCACCCTTCTGCTTGCTGGATGTAGGTATCCTGGATGACTTGAAGTCTGTATGTTGAAAATAGTAGCACTTCCTTTGTCCTGGTCCCTAAATGACTATAATGAGAAGAGAGCCCTGCCCCCCCATCCCTACCAGTGTTGCAAACTGGACTTTCTGAAAACAAGAAATGAAATCTGTTTTATTAAGTTCTTGAGTCTTAGGGGTTTAGCTGTCAAAGTAGCTGGTGTTTCCTCAGCTGATACTCGAGTGGTGTTCTAGAGGCCTCACTGGGCCTGCCTTGGAAGTCCTTGCCTGGACCAGCAAATAGTGTTGTACTGGCTGCTCAATATACCTTGACAACTGGGGAAGTTAACACAAGATCAATTTGCATAGCCACCATGTCCACTGTGAGATGGACTTATGTCCAGGGAATGGCTTTAGATCAAAACGAGTACCCTACAATCCCTGAAAACTTCAAGTGCCTCCGCCACCCCCCCACCCTGCCCAGTGCATAGCAACCTTGGCAAAGTCTGCACCTCCCTGCAGGGGAGGCCACAGGGAAGACTTAGCACGGCCTTGGGTGTTTCCGCCCGGTCTTTCCCTCTGGCACAGGGCTCAGGTCCGTGAGTGACTCATGTCCAGGAACTGGAGGAGGAGCTGGAGCGACTTTCCTGCGTGGTGAGTCAAGTGCAGGCCAGGTCCTGAGACCCAGGGTCTTCCAGCACCACCCAAGCCTCCACCGGCACTCCCTGTGTGTCCTGGAGGGTGTCTCCGTGGCCAGTGAGCCAATGCAACGGTCTCTGAGTCCACATCACTATGTTTGACCAACATGATGACCACACCCGCCTAGCCGCGTGGCCTCTGCCACCCCATTATCTCCTCGTTCTGTTTCATCTCACCCTACAGCAGCCTCCCCAGAGCCTCTCAGGAGGGTTGCTGCTCCCCTGCCTTCTCCAAACTACAGCCTTTATGATCTTGGTGATGGAGGGATGTCCTCCAGGCCCTCTTAGAGGATACATGGGGGACAACTGAGCAGGGGAAGCACAGTATCTTCATGTCCCAGACTTTGGATGTCTTTTTCTCCACTGCTAAAAAGAAACGACAGGCTCCAAAATGTAGTCACTTTTGCTAAGCCCCCCAAGACTTATAACCTAGCCTAACTGCAGTTTCAGCCTCTCCCAGTAGGGGAATTTCAACCGGTCAGTCTGGAATTTCCTGGTCAGCCCAGTGAGGTCGTCTGTGTGATGAGACCCCTGCCTTCCGGAAGGAAAGGGGACCTTGCCTGAAGCAATCCACTCTTTTTACTTCCTTGTCTCCTTTCTTCTGCCTCTAAAATCCTCCCAGTTTGTACGACTCCTTGGAGCTCCCTTCTTCTTACTGGATGGGATGCTGCCTGATCCAAGAATCACTGAATAAAGCTAATTAGATCTTTACATCTATTCAGTTGAATTTTGTTTTTCAACACCACCAAGCCAAGGACTTTTCAGCATCTCAGCTTCATCACATGGGCTGTCGTGAGCCCTGGTTTTAATTGCTAGTGCTGGGTCAATACCATCCCAGTCCCTCAGATCCAGAAGGATGCTCACTGTCAGTCTCACCTGATTTAGGGTCATCTTCCTCCAATATCCATTCCTCAGGACTTTGCTGAAGGAGATGTGCAAAATGGTGCAGTTCCCTTGGTGTCTAAGTCTTCTCTCCTGCGTTTACATTAAAGTGCCCCTGTCTTGACCTGGAAGGCTAGACTCTGACCCCCGGAGGAGCTTACACCACAGCCTTACGTTCCTCAAGCCCTGGGACCCATGCACTGACATCTGACCCCAGCCCCCGAGGCCAGACCCGCACCAGGCTCTGCAGTAGGGGTCCCGGTGGCCACATACATGGAGTCTAGAATCTGCTGCTAAACACTGGATCTCCTTGAGAAGATGCTCAGTCTGAGCCCCGTCCAGTCCCTTGAAAGAAAGCACTGGAAAGGGAAAACTGAAAAATTAGCATTCCTGATGAAATTGCACAGGCAATGATCTGATGACCTTTAATGATGGCATAATCTGTTTTGGAAACCGGTCACCAGCCCAGCTGCGTGTCATTCACGGTAAAGTGATCTGTAACCAGAGGTTGTTTTGTATCTAGACGAACAGCGATTCTCTTTCCTGCCCTGAATGAATCTTTGAGGTAGTCTCTCGGAGGCTTTCCCCTTGCATGCAAGACTGAATGAAACTTGAAAGACCTCCCCCCTGCTGGTAACTCAGTTGACAGGTTGACTTCATCTCGCCACCTTGCTGTCACCCAGGTGAGCCCTGTCTTCCCCAACCCCCTGCGGAACACTGTCCCTGTCTGGCACTCCTCATGGTCGTGGCCCTGCACCACTGTATGACAATAATGGTAGGAATAATACAGACTTGCCACATCCCGGCCAAGGCTAAGCCTCGCTTACGTCAACTAAGAGCAACAGCTCACAACTGGGCAGAGAGTAGGAGAGGGCGCTTGGACACCAGGGAAGGCCTCACTGAGACAGTGACATCCCAATGGACCTGAAGGAGGTGGGGAGATAGCCAAGGCTGATGTAAGGTCGAGAATTTCAGGTAGGGAACGGCAAGGTCAGAGGCCTGGGGCCAGAGGGTACCTACTGATCTGCAGTGAGTGGGGCAGGGGCAGAGGGACGGCAGACCCAGAGGCACACCACTGCACGCCAGCCACGGCACTCCAGGGCAGTAAACCTCCCACCGGCTCAAAACTGCACGCCCTTTCTGGGAGCCTTCCCAAAGCCCTCTCCTTTCCAGTGGGTGCCATGAGAGCCTCCCAGTCAGCACCTTGTTAAAGAAAGAATTATTCCTGACACCTGTTAAAATGCTAAGGTAGTTGGTGGGAATGCAACCTGGTGCAGCCACTCTACAACAGTACAGAGAGTCCACAAAATGCTAAAAATAGAGCTACCCTATGATCCAGTCACTCCGCTACTGTACATTTGCCCAAAGAATACAAGAAGATTAATCCAAAAAGATACATGCACCCTGGGTTTATTGCAACATTATTTACAATAGCCAAATTATGGAAGTGGCCCAAGTGTCCATGGTCCACGGACTGACGAGCAGGTAAAGGAGAAGCGGCAGATCTCTACAGCAGGATAGGACTCAGCCACCGAAAAGAATGAAATCTTGCCATTTGCAATGGCATGGATAGAGCTACATATTACAGTGCTAAGTAAAATAAATCAGAAAAAGATAAATATATGAATCCACTCATATGCAGAATTTAAGAAACAAAACAAATAAACAAAAGAAAAAAGAGACAAACCAAGAAACAGACTCCTAACAACAGAGAACAACCAGGCAGTTACCAGAGGGGGTGAGGATGAGCTAGGCAGTGGGGGCCAGGAGGACACTGACCGCACGAGCAGTGAGGAAAGTGTGAAACTGCTGGCCTGTGACTTTGTGCCCCCGAGACTAATGGGACACTGTATGTCAGCTCACCAGAATTTTGTAGAAAGGACACATTTAACCAGTGAAGACAGTAAGCACACGTTATTCAGGACCATCACGGTACGTACACAGACCACTGCGATGGAATTTCGTGGTGGGGGCTCAGGCCTGGTTGCGGCATGGGTAAGTGAGACCCCTATGATAATGGGGTTCAGAACATGCCACCCCCAGCGATGACGCCTTGCACACTGCATAGTTCAAGGTGAAGGGGTCTGAGAAAACAGCAGAAGCAGGACGGTCACTCTAACCTCCCCGCCCTTGTCCCCTGAAACAGGCCATCAAACCCTCCTGTAAGAGGCACCCTCCCTGTCCCCAGAGAACAGGAACAGCCTTGTGCCAGAGACAAAGGGAAGAAGCCCAACAAACGGGCACCCCCAGTTCACTTCACCAGCCTCGTACACCTCAACCTGCCACAATCTCCCACAGCTATCCAGTCCCCATCCAACCAAGCACAAAATACGCAGGTTTAACTGTTTCTCCAGGTCATTTCCTTATGAAGTCTCCCATGTCAGGTGAAGCTTATAAAATTAAACAAATGCATGGGCTTTCTCCTGTTAATCTTTATCAGTTTAAAGATAAACTGATAGGGACCCTATGAGGGTCCAGGAAAACTTGATCTACAATAGCCAAGCTGCAAGTGGGGGTCAGTGGGAATGCCCGACTGCTTCACAAGAAAAAATCATCAGGGGTGAGGGGGGTTCTGGTTCAACCAACCTGCCAGGATTCTGGCCAAGGACAGGTCAGGGGAATCAGACATCAGCAGGGGGGCGGGGGGGAGGAGAAGATAGAGAACCTGATCAGAGGGGGCCCCTGGGAGGCTCAGTCAGTTAACCATCCAGATGCCTTCCACTCACAACATGATCTTGGGGTCCTGGGCTGAAGCCCTATGTCGGGCTCCCTGCTCGGTGGGGAGCCTGCTTCCCCCTCTGCTCCCCCTCCACCCCGTGTGCTCTCTCTCTCAAATAAATAGATAAAATCTCGAAGAAGAAGAAGAACCTGATCAGATACGGAGGGGAAGCGCTTTTGCTAAAACTGGGATTTACAAGGAGGTGCACAGATGGGCCTAGGAGCCAGTTCAGGAGCCTGACTGAAGTTTGGTCAAGGAAACCTCCCTCCCTTGGTTGAGAGAGGCACCCACCTGCTGTGCCCTTCTGGAACTGCGGCCAACCACACCACATCAAGGTGGCTGCAGGGGAGGAAATCCCCCCCGGGTGGGCAAGAACAGGAACAGTGGTTGCTGAGGGCAACAAGGATGGAGCTGGAGGCCTCCACAGATGGCTTCTGATGTCCTGGGTCCCCACATTAGCCAGCCCCTTCTCGTTCTCACTGAAGACACTCACCCACCCCACCCACCCCACACAGGCCCAAGAGACAGAGGCCTCTCCGCCTTTGTCCTAGGTACAGAAAGACAAGACCAGCACCACTCATTGCAAGGCCCCTCTCCTAACTGTGGGCGTCAGTTCCAAATTAGCAATGTCCCAGGCGTCCAGAGCCACATCATGCGGCTGGCAGGCTGCCTCCCATCAGGCCTCTATCCCAAGCTGACCCTCCTGCCAGCTCCTGCAGCAATGCCAAAAAAGAACTCACATCTCCAAAAGACTCAGGCGCCTGCAGAGGCTTGGCTTTGAACAAACATAGCTGGCAGCACACAGACCTTCCCCCTACCTAGAGGTCAGGGCCGGGCTGGTGCAGCCGTCCCGTGTGCACACACCTGAGCAGCCTTCAGGAGCCGCAGGGGGAGATGCCAGCCTTTTGCGTAACATTACAACCGCAGGCAGGCTCTTCCCAAGAATCAGGGCAGGTCCTTGGCTGCCTGGGGTAGTTTCCAGCTTGCGGCTGAAAGGGAAGAAAGTGCTTTTGGTTAACTCCTTTTAAACTCCAATTCACAGCGCCGACCAGCTGTGATAGCTCCAATTACAGGTTCAAAGATTTCTGGGCCACAGAAAAACTTCCTGTCCTGGCCACTCAGCCCCATACCGCTCCCACGCAAAGGCCCAGAAACCACCCTGGAACGAGCCGCCAAGGGGTTGGGTTGCCAGAGACTGGACCCTTCCTTTCCCCACAAGGTCAGCAGCAAGTCTTGACCACAACCCTGAGCCCCATCTCTGAGAGTTCCTGCCCTTCAAATTTTGCTCCCCCACACTCCCCCTTGTCTTGAGCTTTCATGTTTTGTCAGGAAAATGCCAGCTCCCCAGCTGGGGTGCGGCTTCAGTGGAAGCTGTGCCCTGTTCACCAACCCTTGTTCCCAGAGGCCATTCAGGGCGCTGTCCACTCTCCCGTCAGTTCCAGGGTCAGGAGCCTCCCCAACCAGAAACCCAGGTCCTGGTCTTCCTGAGGTCAGAGGTCCCAGAGGGATGCCCTGAGCTTGTGGGGGAAACTGAGGCCAGAAAGCTGCCCTGGAGAGTTTCCCAGGGTGGGGGGAGCTGCCCTAGGGAGCTGAGCTGCGGGCTGGGGGCCCCAGTTACTGCAGAGTAAAACACCCAGCTAACCTTCCTCCTGGGCACGCCCTCTGCCTTCGAGACGGCTGAACCAACTGGGGACCACAAAAGTGAAGTCATCTGTCCAAGGTGGTCCAGTGATGGAGCCAGAGCCTACTCGTCTCCTGCCGGTGGGTTCTTCCCATTGGGTAACCCCAAGGCAGGCCAGACCCCAGACACCCGGACGCACACGCACCCAATACACACACACGCGGAGACGCGTGCACGGAGGGGAAAGGGTTTGAAGGAGTTTGCTCTCTCGCCGGAAGTAACGTTGGGGGAAAAGCCAGCAGTCGGCGGGTTCCACCGCTCCGTTCCGCGCGGCTCATGCAGCGATGCCCACACCCCCCGCGCGTTCAGGGCCTTTCCAAAAGGACCCAGAAACCCAGTCCGAGGTGCGGGGGCCCCGCCCGACCCCGCGCGCCGCTCCAGCCGGGCCCGCTCCAGCCCCTCCAACGGCCTCGGGGCACGAAGGGGGCCGAGCGCGAGCCGCCCAGCGCCCCGCGCCCCCAAGCCCAACCCCGACCCAGTCCGGACCCAAGCAGGCCCCGCCCCCTGGCGGCCCCGCCCCCCGCGAGCCCCGCCCCGGCCCGCCGCGCGCGGAGGGTCACGGGACCGCAGGGCGGGGACGGGGGCGGGGCGGGGCCGAGGCGGAAGCGCCCGCGTAGGGCACCGCTGTCCGCTGTCGGGACCCGCCCCTCCTCGGCCGGGTACTGGCCTCGTCCAGCCGCGCCGGACCCGGGGGTCAGTGTCATGTGACTTCTGTCCCTGACCACGAGCCTGAGCCGCAGCCTTCAGGTGAAGAGGGTCCGATCGCCCGAGAATCAGGTGGCCTGGTCCCCGGGGGTCTCCAGAGAGTTATATCCCAGGCTACGGTCTCCTGGGTTCTGTTGGGGTCAGTGGTCTCCGGAGGTCCGCTGGGACTTCAGGAAGGGGTTGTCTGGGTCGGGGAGTATTTGAATCTGGGGTCTCAAGAAGGGGGTAGTGCCTGGGTCTGGGGTCTCAGGCGAGAGGTAGCTCCTGGATTTGATGTCTCCGGGGAGAGGTAACGCCTAGATTTGGGGGCCTCAGGGGAGAGGTAGCGCCTAGATTTGGAGTCTCGGGAGAGGTAACTCCTGGATTTGGGGGTCTCTGGGGAGAGGTAGTGCCTGGATTTGGAGTCTCTGGGGAGAGGTAACGCCTAAATTTGGGGGTCTCGGGGGAGAGATAGCACCTGGATCTGGGGGTCTCAGGGGAGAAGTAGGGCCTGGATTTGGGGTCTCTGGGGAGAGGTAACTCCTGGATTTGGGGGTCTCGGGGGAGAGGTAGTGCCTGGATTTTGGGATATCTGGGGAGAGGTAGTATCTGGATTTGGGGTCTCAGGGGAAGATAGTGCTTGGATCTGGGGTCTCTGGGGTAGAGCATGCTGGAGCCAGTTTGCTTTCTCTCCCAAGGGTCTCTTGTGACAGTCCCGTCCTTGCTGTGTGCCATGGTGGCGCTGTGGGCTCTCGCTCTGGCCTTGGCCCTAGGCCTGGCCACTGCTGGCCCACCTAACATCATGCTGATCTTTGCTGATGACCTGGGCTATGGGGACCTGGGCTCCTATGGGCACCCCAGCTCCACCACCCCCAACCTGGACCAGCTGGCCGCAGGCGGGCTGCGCTTCACCGATTTCTATGTGCCCATGTCTCTGTGCACACCCTCCCGGTAAGTGAGGGGGCATCTCCCAGATTCACTCTGGGCTCCAGCCGGGGAGGCAGAGGGCTCTGTCTCTTTGGAGAGGTTCGCATTTCTCTGTCGTCCTCCCCTCTCATCCCTCCGTGTGTCCATTTCACCCTGAGTTTCCCTCTGGCTCGCGGACTCTGACTTGCCTTATAGGGCTGCGCTCCTGACCGGCCGACTCCCAGTCCGGATGGGCCTGTACCCTGGAGTTCTGGAGCCCAGCTCCCGAGGGGGCCTGCCTCTGGAGGAGGTGACCCTGGCTGAGGTCCTGGCTGCCCGAGGCTACCTCACAGGGATAGCTGGCAAGTGGCACCTTGGGGTGGGGCCTGAGGGGGCCTTTCTGCCCCCCCACCAGGGCTTCCATCGATTCCTGGGCATCCCGTACTCCCATGACCAGGTAGGAACCTCCAGGGCCCTCAACCACCCTCCTCCCCACCCCTGACCAGTCGCCTTCCCCTTAACCCCTTGAGCCCCACCCCCCAGCCCAGACTCCTGAATGGACCTGCTCCGCCAGGGCCCTTGCCAGAACCTGACCTGCTTTCCGCCGTCCACCCCCTGTGATGGCAGCTGTGACCAGGGCCTGGTCCCTATCCCGCTGTTGGCCAACCTGTCCGTGGAAGCGCAGCCCCCCTGGCTACCTGGACTGGAGGCCCGCTACGTGGCTTTCGCCCGTGACCTCATGGCTGACGCCCAGCGCCAGGGCCGGCCATTTTTCCTGTACTATGCCTCTCACGTGAGTGACCGTGGCCTTGTCCCCTGAGCTGCCCTTGACCCCTAGCCTGCGCTGACTCCTGTCTCCACCCACAGCACACCCACTACCCCCAGTTCAGCGGGCAGAGCTTCTCCGGGCGCTCAGGCCGAGGGCCATTTGGGGACTCCCTGATGGAGCTGGACGCAGCCGTGGGAGCCCTGATGACCGCTGTGGGGGACCTGGGGCTGCTCGGAGAGACGCTGGTTATCTTCACTGCAGACAACGGGTTTGCTGTGGCAGGGGGTGGGGACGTGCTGGCTGACGCCTCACTGGCCGGTCCCTGGGGCCTCCCCATCCTGACCACTGGCTGAGGACGTACAGCTAAGGGTGTCCGGGGGGATGCTGGCTGTGTTACGGTGACCCATGGGGCATGTGGGAAGCTGGGGGCCACAGGTGTGTGGAGGTACTGGTCTAGGACACAGAGGGGACAGGTGTGTGCTGGCCACTTCTGCGCACAGTGTGGAACTCTGGGGTCATCCTGAGCACCACTGACAGCTTCCTTGTGTGCCCCAGGCCTGAGACCATGAGGATGTCCCATGGCGGCTGCTCTGGCCTTCTTCGTTGTGGAAAGGGAACCACCTTTGAGGGTGGTGTCCGGGAGCCTGCCTTGGCCTTCTGGCCAGGCCACATCGCTCCTGGTCAGTCTGCAGGCCCCCTCCTCACAAACCCTCGGCCCCACCTCCCCAACCCCGATGGCCAGTGGAGTGATCACACAGCCTTCTGCCTCCAGGGGTGACCCATGAGCTGGCCAGCTCCCTGGACCTGCTGCCCACCCTGGCTACACTGACAGGGGCTCCACTGCCCAACGTCACGTTGGATGGTGTCGACCTCAGCCCCCTGCTGCTGGGCACAGGCAAGGTAAGGCTTATGACCCTGGGACCCTGGCCGTCCGGCGTCCAGATGGGGCTGCCAGTGGGGCTTCTTGGGTGAGCGAGGAGCAGCTCCATGTCCAGGGCCTGACACAAGGCCACTGGCTCCAGGCAGATGCACATGAGCGCTGGGGGCCCCCTGCCCACTCTGTGATCCCTGACTCTGCCCCCAGAGCCCTCGGCAGTCTCTCTTCTTCTACTCGGCTTACCCAGACGAGGTCCATGGGGTCTTTGCTGTGCGGAGTGGGAAATACAAAGCTCACTTCTTCACCCAGGGTAATTTCCTCTCCCCCAGCCCTGCGGACCCCTCGCAGCCCCAGAGCCCAGCCCCTCCTGCCCCTCGCCCAGACGTGCCCCCCCTCCCCAGGCTCCATCCACAGTGACACCACACCGGACCCCGCCTGCCACGCCTCTAACCCCCTGACTGCCCACGAGCCCCCGCTGCTCTTTGACTTGTCTGAGGACCCTGGTGAGAACTACAACCTTCTGGGAGGCGTGGCCGAGGTCGCCCCCGAGGCGATGCAGGCACTGAAGCAACTCCAGCTGCTCAAGGCCCAGTTTGACTCCTCGGTGACCTTCAGCCCCAGCCAGATGGCCCGTGGCGAGGACCCTGCCCTGCAGATCTGCTGTCAGCCTGGCTGCACCCCGCGGCCTTCCTGCTGCCACTGCCCAGAGCCCCAGGCCTGAGAGTGTGGGCAGGCCCGCCCAGGGCGCCTGCCCCACCCGGGATGGTTGGCGGCAGCAGTGTGGGTATGTGGAGGGGCTCTGTACCCAGTAACCTAATAACACCATGTGATACTCACAAGTGTGGGAATTCATCTGATCCTTATGATGACCCCAGAGGTAGGTGCTGTTCTGCCTGGGTTACAAATGAGGAAATCGGTGTGGAGAGGTTCAGCAACTTGTCTGAGGCCACCCAGCTGTTATGAGGTCAGGCTGGGATCTGAACCCAAGCACTGGGCTCCGGGAGCTGCCCATCGCCGTTGTGATTGTCAGTGCAAGCTGGGTTCCTGAGTGTGCGCGTGTCCCTCCCGGAAGCCAGGAAGCCACCGAAAGTGCTGTTGTGTGGCAGGAGCAGGGTGGGTGGGTGTGAGGGCAAGGTGGGCAGAGACCTTGAAGTTGCCGAGCACCCGTGAGCCCCAGGTGTGCCCGGACAGTCCGTGGGGGCACCACGACTGGGGCAGTGGGGGGTGGGGGGGGCAGGCTCTTCTCAGAAACCCCTCCGAGAGGCTGAGGGCTGAGAGTGGATGACGATTGCACACTCCAGGTGGGTAAGAGGAGACAAGCCCCTGGGATAACCCCCAGACCCTGCCTCTGTTTTCCACCTGCCCTGTCCCACCCAGCAGAGGAGGCGCAGCTCAGGGCTGGCTCCCTCCCTGCTCCACACTCTGCAGGCCGCACTCTCCAGCGGTGCTCAGCATTACGTTCAGGCTCCTTAGAAGCCTCATATCCTCTGAGGCCTTCCCCACTGCCCTCCCAACAGCCCTCAGCTCTGGTGTGCTGACTCAGCCGTCCTCTGGTGGGGCTGGTGTGCTCTCTGCAGAGGGGACTCCAACCACCCACCTGTACCCACGTGAGCAAAGTATAGACCTTGTAGTCACCTTGTGTGTGCACGCATGACAGGTGCACACGGATACCCATGCTCCCTCCCGGCCAGCTTGACAAGAAGAGCTTGTCTGGATGCTTGAGGGTGGTATCCACATCCTGCTGATAGACCCTCGCCTTCCCAGTGTTGGGCAGAGGCCCGTGGACGAGGAGGCATGGCCTCTCCGGAACCCAGTCTGAGCCAGTCACAATCCCATCCAGTGACTGGTCCCTGAATGCCACATGGCTAAGTCCTGGTCCACGAAAGGTCAGTCGTTGTCTGCCAGGTTCCCTGCAGCGTTCTTTCTTGGGGCAATGAGGGTGCGGTGCTCTCACTGTCCCGCCCAGACAGCCTGCAGCTGCTAAACCCATGTCCCCAGCCACCTAGCTCCAGAGCTCACGATATAATCAACACCACCGGCTTAAGCCGCTGCTGGGGGGTTCTCTGTCCCTTTCAGACCAAAGAAGTCTTGCTGGAATGAGACGCGGGATGCACGGCAACTGTGTCCACAGGCAGCCCAGGAGCTGCGCTGTTCATGCCTCAGATCCTGCTGTGTCTTGGAGCTGCCCCCACTAGGGCAGTGCTTTCCCTGGGGACCCTTGCAGCCAGTGATGCTGGTTAGGAGGGCCCAGATGAGCTGGGCGTGCCCTCTTGTAGGCTGCCCCTTCTCTTCTGGTGGGACACAGTCCCACCAGGCCCCTTGGTTCCAGAGGGAGGCCTGAGGAACTAAAGCAGGCCCACTGTCTGTGCGTGTCCGCCAGATACCCAAGTGCTCGGCAAGAACCACACCAGTGCTAACACCCATAAAGGCAGGGGCTGCTTTGGGCCCGCCACCCACTTGGCTGAAGTTAGCTCCACACAGAGGGCTGTGTGTGATGCTGAGGCCCAGATCACCAGAGGGAACCCCTCCCTGTTGCCAGGGCACTTCTTGTCTAGCGAAGGGTATGGGCGTCAGCCCTGAGATCTCTGAAAGGTGGGATTCGGGCACAATAGGGCCCCTTCCACCTGGGTGGGCGTGGGGGACATATGGCTATTACCTGAGAAGGGACACTAGGGGTACTGGAGGGTGCAAACTGTGTATGTATGTACAAAGCAGTAAAGCTACACACTTAGGTTGTCACATCTGTATTGTATACTTGAAGAGAAATGAGAATTTTGCGCTACGTGCCACAAATGAGGAGTGTGGGTCCTTTAGGAGCATAACCGCGGGGGGAGTGGGGATCCACCGCGGGGGGAGTGGGGATCCAGGTCACTGAGCACATCAGGGACGTTCCCCTGTTGGCTACGCTGAGACCCACCCGCTGCAGCGAAGGTTTGGGGAGAAGCAGACTGTCACCCTCCCAGCCCACTGGTGGTCTTGCTGGGATGGTGGTTTTGTTTCGTTTAAGATTTTATTTATTTATTTGACAGACAGAGATCACAAGTAGGCAGAGAGGCAGGCAGAGAGAGAGGAGGAAGCAGGCTCCCTGCAGAGCAGAGAGCCCAATGCGGGGCTTGATCCCAGGACCCCGGGACCATGACCTGAGCTAAAGGCAGAGGCTCAACCCACTGAGCCATCCAGGTGCCCCTTGCTGGGATGGTTTTGCAGCAGAAATGCTTGTCTCAGCGTTCTAGCTGCTCCCCGTCCAGTCACTTGTGCACATGTGCAAACACACACATGCGTACGGAGAGACACATACTAGCTCATATGTGTGAGCACACACACACTCGAGGTGGTCCTGAATGCTGTCTACAGTATCCCTGCTCTTCTCAGCTGCTGTTGATTTAAAAAAAAAAAAAAAAAAAGCCCCTTTCCCTGTGAGCGTAAGAGTCACCATTCCCCAGACGGGTAGCTTTCCGTTCCTACGGAGCAACGTCCTCCGGCAGCTGGGTCTCCTCTGGAAGGGGCTCTCTCTGCTTGCAATGGACGGAACAAACACAGCGGGGCTGCGGTGTCCCTCCAGGTGCGTTGGGAAGGAAGAGGCGAGGTCCGGAGCAGCGGGAGTGGCAGCAGGTGAGCAGCACCTGCTGAGGACCCCTCCCCCGACCACCCCCACTTGGGCACCTGCTCACCTGTCCCCCAAGTGACCAGAAGGGGGAGCAAAGGGGATGTTTTCACAGAGTAAAGCTTATATTTGCCTCTTGCCTGAATGTTTTTACTTAGGAAAGTACATGTATTTTTCAGAGCAGCCCAGGCAATGCCTGCAATCCCAGCCGAGTTCTCCGTGCTCTTGTAGATCGCGTCACCACAGCACTAACGCAGGTGTAACCTTTCCTTGCTGCACCCCAACACCGCCTTTCTGGGGTCTGATGGTCCATTCACCTTGACCCCTGGCCGGGTGCAGGGGTGATCCACAAAAGAGATGCCTTCCTGTCAGCCTCCGCAGCTCCCGTGTGTGAAGGTCCCTGTGAACCGTCGCAGCCGCGAGGGCCAAGGCGTGACAGCCCCTCCCCACACTGCGGCACAAACGGTATTTTGCTAGCAGCCCAACACCCCCCAACACCCCCAAGCAAGGAGGGAGAGCTGAGTCTCTCTCTCCAGGTGTTCTCAGAAGAAAGGGACCCAAGGGAGAAAGAGGGGTCTGGGGTGCCCTCTGAGCTGACAGGCAGCTAGGGCCCTAGAGAGAGCAGTTGTGGGAAGGTGGCCTGGCCCCGGACTCCCCAGCAGAAGTGGAAACATCTCATCACTTGGCAAACACTAGAACCACATGGGGCTGGAGCCTGCCCTGCCCAGGAGCACCCACTGCCCAGTGAGACCTGGAGGGAGGGGCCGTTGGTCTAGCAGCTGGCCATCACCCGGATGTGGATCTCCAGGTGGGGGGGGGGGACCCACAGAACAGAAGAAGGGGCTTCTTCTTACAGCAGAGCTGGGCCAGATTGGGGGCAGGAGCGGCCCATCGACTCTCGAGGCAGCCACTGACCCTCTGGGGCACACTTGTCATGCCTTCTCTTCCACCCTAGGAGTCCTCAGCACCATCTCACTAAATTTCCTTTGGTTAGAGACAGGGGCACCTGTGTGACTCAGTTAAGTGTCATGACTCTGGGGTCCTGGGATCGAGCCCCACATCAGGCTTCCCGCTCAGCCGGAAGTCTGCTTCTCCCTCTGCTCTTCTGTCTGCTTGTGTCCTCTCGGCCTCTCCATCAAATAAATAAATAAAATTTTTAAAAAGTTATACTGAATATATATATATATCTCAACCTAAAAAAATTTCAAGTTATCTAGAGTCCGTTTTTATGGTTTGGTTGTGATCACAAAATGCAGTTACAGAAGGAAGTGAAATACTAACCCCACACTCCTAATACCAGCAGATGTGGACTGGCGGGGACAGGAATGGTCCCTGCCAGAGGCTCCATGTAATGTGCCGTTTGGGGTGGACACAAGGCACAGCCCTGGGGAACCACCTGTGCCCATGCTGCCACCCTTGGGGTGGGTGTCATGTCTGAAGAGCACGACCTCCTTCTTCGTACCCTGCTGGGCAAGTCATCTCCCTGAGCTGCCTCCCCACGTGAGCCGCACAGGCCAGTCCCTACGTGGAGTCCCAAGCAAGGACAAGGCGGGTCCCGGTGACCGGTGGTGCTGCACCCACTCCTCTGCTGCCCTTCCCAGGAGCCTCCTCCGTGCCCCTTCCGCTGACCGCAGGTACAGGCCAACCTCATGCAGGACCCCCCCCCCTCAAGGAGAGCAGGCGGGTCGTGCCGTCCAGGGTCAGCATGTTCTGTGTAGGTAAAGGCCAAGGAGTGGCGAGGTCCACCGGGCCCTGAGTGGGGTTCCGGGTCACGGGGGCTTTGCACAGGTGCCAGGGGCCAACTGCCCCCAAATCTACGCAAAGGAAATAAATAATAAAATCCAGGTTCCCCTTTTTGCCATCAACTCAAATGATGGTTGAGACAGCTTTTAGGTAGATTGTTTAGTCCTCGTCTCTGCCGAGCTCTGTGCGTACAAGGACTTGATTCGCAGGTCTGAGGGAGCAGGACTCAGTGTGGCTGACTTTGGATTCAGTGGGTGCTCCCTCAGGACGGGCACCTGGGTGTCAGACAGGACCTGTCTGCTGGCTTGTACACCAACTCTGTAGAACAGGACCCAGGTGGTGGGAGTGGGGACGCATTCAGGGAGAGCTCCCGTGCTGTATCAACTCCTGGCCTTCACACCTGCACGGCTTCCACCACACCTGTCCACACCTGCAAACCAGCCATCTCACTGCAGTGGTTTCCACCTGAGGAGTGGTGAGGAGCCTGGTACCTGCTCTGCTCAGCACCGAGGCTGTTCCCTCATAGCCTCTCTTCAGAGGGGGCCACTTACTTCTGCATCCTGGGGGCAGCCTTGGATCCCTGCGTGGGAGCGCAGGAGGGCCTTCCCGCATGCTCCCTGGCCGTGGACTTTGCCCTCAGGGCCTCTCCCGAGGAGGTCAGAAATACGGCTGGGCTTTCAAGGATCCAAAGTTGGGGACAGGACTGCTGGCCTCAGCTGTGGCTGGACGACCCTCAGAGGGCTTCTTTGCTCTGCTCTCAACCCACCTATGAGAGGCTCTGAAGGGCAGAAAGTGTGCACTCCTGGGGCAGCCCCCCACCTGTGGGGGCCAGGAGCCAGCAGGTAAATGTTCCCGTTTCTCATCCTTCCAGTGATGGTTAAGGGAGCCTTGAGTTTGGCCTTCACACTGGTGTCTCCTCCCCCCTGCCTCTCTCCTACACACGCCTCACTGCAGCACCCTGTGGGTCTTCGGCAAGACCGGCAGCCTGGCCCTCCGCCCTTGGCCTTCCTCCGGCAGGAGACTGAGCACAGTGCTGAGCCCAGGAATGGCAGCACTCAGGACAAAGGCCAAGCACCCATGTCACAGGACCTCAAGGAGGAGCCTCTTGTCCTCCCAGAAGCTTTCCAGCAGCCACGACTGCTTGACTCCTCCTGCCCTGTCTGGTCTAGACCCGCCTCCTTGGGGTTTTCTCTTAGAGCCGAAAGCTTGGAGTCACACCTGTTCCATGGTCTAGTGTTGAAGTACTTTTCACAGACATCCAAAGAGAATGGTGTTCTCTACATGTAAAATACGGAATCCAGTGTGTATAATAATAAGCTTACTAAGTTGATTTTCGGGTCTATTTTTTCCTCCTTTTTCTGGCTGTTTTGTTTCTAACATTTCTGATCATGCATTTGTTGGTCTGTGTTTCAGAACTAGAGACTCAGGTGTGAAGGCCATCTTACATCACACGTGGCTCACTTCACAGTGGTGCAGGCTGCTTTGCTTTCATTGTCCTGCCTTCAATTCTTCATTGGATCCCTCGATCTCTCTCTGGTTGCAGACAAAATACAATAAAAACCCATGTATAGAAAGGAGACTGGAAAAAAATACACCAAAATATCAGTAAGAGTTGTCTTTGAGTTGCTATAAGAATTTTTTTTTTTTACCTCCCATTTTCTGCCCCTCCCAAAATTCCCACAATGACCATGAGCTCTTTATAATGGAAAAGACAAAACTTTAAAAAGACAAATTCTATTTTGTATAGTGTTTATGAGAATGGTGATGAGCACCAACTTGCCCGAGCTCTGCTCCCAGCCTGTCCAGAGGGCAAGTTTGTGCACGTCTCACCAGAGTCCTCAGACGGGTACTTTTCTTGTGGTCAAATAACCTTTTTTTGCTTGCAGTTAAATAATGCAATTTTTTTAATTCTTGGTTTTTCTGGGGATGTTTCTATTTGCATTTGGGGGGTCTCTCACGGGCACCTACAGTACAGGTAAGGATGAAGACATGTTCGTGCAGGAGAACAGCTGGGGAACAGAGGCTGCCGGCCTTCTTCATGCTCACCTAGTGTCTAGCGCAGGGCCTGCACATTTCCCCATAATAGCATGACTGTTTTCCATATTACTTTTCTTCATATCTGTCCAATATTTCAATTAAGTCAATATACCTTTAGTTGGTCAAAATTTGGATTATTTTTACTCTTTCAATATTTTAAACAAGAATGTGTATAGACGTTTTAATTCAGGATGCTCTCCTTAGCCAGGTCTCCAGAGATCAGAGTCCTGATACTAGAAGCTTGCTCACGTCCATGGGGTGGTTGGCAGGCATCAATACATGTGCCCAAGCCCTGCACTGAGCTCCAGGGCGAGGGCAGCAGCTGCACCCCTGCTCTCTCGGGCTCGTCTCCCACAGCCTCTGCCAGGGTTAGGGTTACCCAGCTCCCAGGCTCCAGCCCCCCAGCGACCAGGAGGAGGATAGGCCACCCAGCAACACACAGAGGACAGCGGCTGCCCTTGGGGTGCTCAGAGGTTCTAGGGCAGAAATAGGGTGGAGGGAGGGGGTTCTTGAGAGGGGCAGGGACCAGCCGATCCAGTGGGGAGCCACTGCGGGGAGCCACTGTGGAGTTTTAAGAGGGACAGTGCCCAAGAGAGTCAGTTATCATATGGTCTCACTTACTTGTGGAGCATAAGGAATAACACGGAGGACATGGGGAGACGGAGAAGAGAAGGGAGTTGGGGGAAATCAGAGGGGGAGAGGAACCATGAGAGGAACCATGAGAGACTGTGGACTCTGAGAAAAAAACTCTGAGAGTTTTGGAGGGGCGGGGGTGGGGGGGTTGGGTGAGTCTGCTGGTGGGTTTTAAGGAGGGCACAGGTTGCATGGAGCCCTGGGTGTGGTGCATACACAATGACTCCTGGAACACTGAAAAAAAATTAAATTTAATTTAAAAAAAAGAGAGAGAGATAGTGCCTGCTCCAGTTTCTGTTTAAAAACTCATCTAGGGGGCACCTGGGTGGCTCAGTGGGTTAAACCGCTGCCTTCGGCTGGGGTCATGATCTCAGGGTCCTGGGATCGAGTCCCACATCGGGCTCTCCGCTCAGCAGGGAGCCTGCTTCCTCCTCTCTCTCTGCCTGCCTACTTGTGATCTTTCTCTGTCAAATAAATAAATAAAATCTTCAAAAAATAAATAAAAATAAAAAAATAAAAACTCATCTGGCTGCAGGGCCCGGTGGGTTCTTGGACATGGGGGGCAAGTGGGTTCTCGGACGCAGGCTGAGGCCGGGTTCCTGGAGGAGGCTTTTGATGCACAAAGACATAGGAAAATCAAGGTGGTTTGACGGGAGGGCTGTGTGTGTGAAGGGGCAGACGTAGGAGTGACGGGGTAGGGATGGAGGTGGCAGCCATGGGGATCTAGGGCAACTCCAGTTGAAACGCTGGAGAAGAAACCGGAAAACCCAGAGCATCGCTGAACAGGAGCAGGCAGGGAAGGCTCACGTGCGTCTGAAACGTCGTGGCCCCTCAGAGCCGCTCAGGCCCTCTGCACCTCAGGGCTCACAGCAGCGTCATTACAATCTTGAAACTTTGCAGAGCACAGGCCCCCTGACTGGTGGAAGGAGTGGCCTGGAGGTCAGCTGGGGGTGGTGAGTCAACGCACGCAGACAACTGAGCCAAGAAGCCAGGGAGGACCCAGGATGGAGCCAGGGACGGGGTCTGCAAGACAGCTGAGCTGGAGGAAACCCTAGGATCCAAGGAGCAGTTGGAAAGGGGACGAGAGGGAGGCACAAGCAAGGTCAAAGAGGTGGAAGGAAGGTGAGCGATATGGGAAGGGTCCTACTGAGAGGGAGCTGTTCCAGGGAAAGGGACTGGGACTTGTCCAGCAGCTGAGCTGAAGGGCCAGCTGCGGGGCAACGTTAATGATGCAGAGAACCCGGGGGAGCCGGAGGCGCTGAGATGGGGGTGCGAGCAGGCATGTGGTGACTTCCCGAGACGGACGAGGGCCGTGGCACGGCGTGAAGAACTCCTGCCTGACAGCGAAGGCAGAGCAGAGGGAGCTGGTGGGCGCTGGGTCCCGACGGTGACACAGCAGAGAGGTCCGAGGCCCAGGCTCCCTGCCAGGCGCAGAGGGGTGCACGTCTCAAACAGACACACGGAGGGCTCTCTGCCTCTTCCAGCTTCAGTCAGTAGCAAAGTCTTCACAGACATTCTGCTTCGTGTTCTTGACAGCAGCCTTGGAAGGTTCCGGCGTGCCGGCTTACCAGCTGCGCGTCCATTAAGACTGGTCCAGGTCCCCGTTCTGCTGCTAGGGCTGTCCACGTGCCAAAGGTCTGGGGCATTTATCAACTCAATTTGTGGAGAGGCATGTGATTTTTATAGACAGTAGTTTAAAATTCATATGTAATGAATCTGTCCTTTTGCTCACATTTCATAACCTTTACCTGTGGTCTTCCCAGGGCTGCACTGGTGCCAGGCTCCGCAGGGAGGACCCAGAAAGGCCCTCAGAAAGGCCCACCACGCTGACCTCAGCACCCGAGAGCCAGGGCTCCCCTGGGGCCCCAGAGCCAGCAAATCCCGTTCTCTGTTAGACAGTCCCTACAACCACCTAGAGGCATCAGGAACAAGAGCCACCTCCTCTCTTCTGGCTTTCTGTGGAGAATCTTTTAAGATCTGAGCAGACTAACCCCTTCTTTCTCACTCACACGCGTGCATAAACACCCATGAGCACACGCACACGCTGATCTGAGCCCGACCGGCTCCCCAGCCGTTCCGGAAGGAACACTGAGAGTGACCACAGCCCCTCCTCTCTCGCCTCAGTGACCCTGCTGAGATGCACGCAGATCAAGTACATCTTGGGACAATCCCCAGGGAGCCTGTGGCATGACCTTGGAGAGCACTGCAGGGCTGAATCTTCTCACGGTTCCAACACAGGCAAGGGTAGCTCCTGGACCCCCGGCCCCCGAGCTGGGCCCCCCACCAGAAACAGCCAGTGTCACACCAAGCAGAGTTTATTGAGGCGCTAGACTGCAGGGAGTGTTTGCAGCGGCAAAGCGGACGCTGGTGTGGCCAGGGCCGGGGTGCGCACCCCCTCCCAGCATCTGCGGGCTCGGGGTTAGCATCAAGAGCTACCTCTAATCTCCCCCAGGGCCCTTCTGGGGGGCCCTTCCCTGCTTCCCCCGAGCTCCATGTGGGGCAGTATGGGGGTCCCTCTCTTTATCCCTGTGGTCAAGGATGGGGTAACCCTTTGAGATTCACTATAAAAATTAAAATTCCTTTATAAATCACAGGGGAGGGGCAGGAGGGGGTGGCCTGGGAGCCTGGTGCCACCAGCCACCTCGAGTCTCGGCTTCCTCTACGACCCTCCCAGTTCTGACCCCAAGTAAAGAGCAGAGGGCGAGGGTTTGCAGGCACAGAGAGGGGCAGAGACAGAAACAAGGAGCTAGGAGGAGATCAAGGGGCGGAAGAGGGGGACACAGAGAGAAAGAACGGGTCAGAGGGAAAGTGGAGAGGACTCCTCTCTCCTGCGGCCCCTGGGGAGCACGGAGGAAACTCCCCGACATCGGTTCCCACGCGCCCCCAATCCAGTTCTTGCCAAAGCCGCGGTGGCTTCTGGAGAGGCGCCCAGCCCGGCGGCCCCTGCAGCAGGAGGGCGGCGGGCGGCTACTCCAGGTAGATGTCCTCTGTGGGGCAGGCGTACTCCAGGTGCTGCTGGTAGTACTCCAGGAAGGCGCGGCTGGGGGGCAGGGAGAGGGTCTACCAGCCATGCGGGCCCCCCCAAGCCGCCCCTGCCCCCCGCCCGCAGCTCTCCCTCCTCACCCCCGGGGCGCGCCCCTCATCCCCAGACCCCACTCCTCCGCCCTGGGGCCTGCTGAGCACACGCTCGGGGAACTGTGTCCCTCCCATCCCAAGAACCCCGCTCCTGCCCCAAGTCTTCAAATGTGCTTGCCACCCACTCCGGACCCCCGGTCCCCCTCCCTCCCACCCACACTCTCCTCCCCACCCTGTCTGCTCCCAGGCCCCACCTCCTGCCCGTCTTCCCAGCCCTGAGCTCCCACCCGGGCACTCCCCACCCCACTCACCCCACGCTCTGGGCCACGGGCCTCATGGACTCCTGGGAGACGAAGACGTGGCAGGCGAAGCGGCTCAGCAGAGGGTGTTTGGTGATGAAGCCGAAATAGCTGCGGGGGAGGGGGGGTTGGTGTGGGTGGGGGGCGTCAGAGCACCAACCCACACCACACCGCTGGGTCCTCCCCACCGGCCCCCAGGGACCCAGAGACAAGCGTCAGGAACAGAGGGCTCAGGGACAGAGGAGGGATGGGAAAAGGTGTGAGTCCCACAGATTAAAGGTCTGAAGGCGCCTTTTTGGGGTCCAGTCCAAGCACGGTGCGAGGCACCTACAAGGGGTGAGTGACCTGTGTGAATTTCTCTGGGACAGGGAGGGCCCCCCACCCGGAGCCTGCCCCTAGGCCACAGGGTGGGGGCTCGTTCCCGCCTTCCTGGTTCGAGTCGCCCAAGCCCAGCCCCACGGCTGCTCCCGCCACCTCTACAGCCATGATCTGAGCTCTGAGCTGGGCTGGGCATTGGCCCCAATCTGCTAAACCCTCATGGAGAAAAAGCTCCCACCCTGGCTCGGTCACCGGCTGGGGTCACTTCCCCAGCTCAGTCTCATTCAGCCCTCTCCTGAGTCTGCCCCGTCCTGCTCGTCTAAGACATTAACAAAACCTGGTCTGGAGGGAGGGCCTGTTAGAGCAGTGCAGCAGAAGACCCGAAGACTCCCCTGACGGTGGCTGCTCCAGTCCACAGCAGACTGGACTTGGGTCTGTGGTTCCACAGCATGGGAATCCACATGGCAGAGACACTGCCAAGACGCCATGCTCGTGTATCTATGACAGCCTTGTCTCAAACGCCGTGGTCAAACAATCACACCTATGGTCACCAACACTCAGATGTCGCTTACCAAGCCCCAGGCACAACTACTAGTACTACTAGTACTATGACTACTAATACTACTACTATTAGGGGACGCCTGGGTGGCTCAGTTGGTTAAGCAGCTGCCTTCGGCTCAGGTCATGATCCCAGCGTCCTGGGATCGAGTCCCACATCGGGCTCCTTGCTCCGCAGGGAGCCTGCTTCTCCCTCTGACTCTTCCTTCCACTCTGTCTGCCTGTGCTCGCTCTCACTCACTCTCTCTCTGACAAATAAATAAATAAAAGCTAAAAAAAATACTACTATTAGTACTACTAACCCACATACCCCTCCCAACAGCCCTGTGAAGTAGGTTCCCTGATCTACTGTCTCTAGAGGACAGAGTTGAGGCCCAGAGATGGTCAGAAATTTGCTCAAGGACACACAGCCGGTGTGGGACCTTACAGGCCACATACTCCAGCCTCATCCAGGTCCTGCAAGTCCAGCACAACCCTCATCGCTGCCTGCTTCACGAAGAGAGGCGTTAAGGGTTCACCTAACACTATTTCGTTAGTGCCTCCTTATGTGAGAGACTGGGCTGAGTTCTGAAGTGACAAATACTAGGAAGGTCTGGGCCAGGACAGTCGTTCCTTGGTCCCGTCCACTACCCCCACGGCCTCCCCTCCATCCTGACCCACCGGTCTGATCACCTTTCTCTCATAGGCTTGCACTTGGGTCCGTGTTCAAGCAACCAGGCCTGATTCTCTGTTGTCCGCCCCCTGCCAGAGCCGTTCTCAGCCCACTGCCTACCCGGGCCTCATGCAGACCAGTCCTTGCAGTACCAGAGCTGCCCTGTTCGGCTCTGACCCTGCTGAGGCTTGACCCCATGCCCCAGGCAGCAGACACAGCCCTTCTCCCCACCCTCGTTACCACAGAAATGTCCAAATGATACAAGTGCTGGACCGCAGATCCGTGACAAGCCTCAGCTCCGGTCCCCATGTCCCTCCTACATCTAACCTGCCCTTGATGACCGGCTCCCCCCATAGCCCACCAAGTCTTTTCGAGCCTCTGGTTGGCCCTTTCTTTCTGGTGACATCCTGTTTCCTTCATCGAGGACACCGGGAAGAGCAGGCAGGAGCCGGGCTGGGCAGGAAGCCTGTGCACTCACCCAAGCCGGTTACCGCTCTGGTCCTCTCGCTGCCCCCCTGCTGTCCCTTCTCACCCCACCTGTCTAGTTGGCCTCCACCACAGTAACCCACCTGCTCCCAGCTGATTCTCTTCCCTCCGCGTCTCCCTCCCACTCCAGACAGCCGGTCTGACGGCACTGCATCTGCACCTGAGTGCCACATGCCCAGCACGTCGGGCCTACTCACTCCACACTCCTTCTCCAGGTGTAAGGGTCACTCTCTGCCCATCACCCAGGAGGCACATCACCCCTTGGTTCTCCCTCCAGGCCAGCCTCTACATCCCATCAGCCTCGGGCCTGCCTGTTCCACCTCCTAAGTGCCCCCAGCACACTGTCCCTGCACAGCCTCGGCAGCACCTGGCCTCTGGCAGGAACACACGGGGCCATCCGTCCGCAGGGCAGCCAGGACCAGCTCGGCCACCTGGTCACCCCATGACACCACTGCAGAAGGGACTGAGTACAAGCTCTGTGACGGATCCCAGTACTCCTGGTGTCTCTCCAGCCTCATCCTAGCTGCCCCCCAAGACACCTGGCGCCCCTCACCCACAGCCTTAGCTCAGCCGGCTCCCTGCCAAGACCCACCCCATGACTTATCTTCCAAGGCTTGCAGAGTGGACCTCAGTGCCCTTCCTGAGCCCCAGGAGAACTCACCCCACTCTCTACAGGTCTCTACAGCCCCACACAGACCTCTGCCAGACCCCAACAGGTGCTTCGAGCATGCACTTGCCTGTGTCTCTGTTTCCCCGCCCAGACCAGATGAGAGCTCGCCTGAACCCAGTCTCCTGCGCCCAGGGCAGACTGGGTGCCATGTGGGTGCAGGTGGGGCAGTCAGCGTGGGGGAGGGGGGCTTGTATCCAGGCAACGCTCAGGGCTTGTGGGGACTCGGGGGGTGAGGCCCTTACCAGCTGTTGCGGGGATGGCAGCCACAGAAGGAGATGTTCTTCATCTGGAAGAAGTGACTGCAGTGCTGGAACTAGAGCAGAGACGGCGGAGCATGCCCAGTTAGCCGCGGGGCCTGGGGCGCCTGCCAGATATCCCTCCAGTGGCCCCTCCCGCCTTAACCCATGCCCAGCCGCCCCCAGGCCTCAGGCCCCAGCACTCCCACCTCAGGGCCTCCGCTCAGACTCAGTTTCACCCCCCGAAGGGAAATCTCGAGGTCACAGGAGGCAGGAGGACGCAGGTGGACGGTCAGCTTCCGGGCAGTAGCAATCTGGGAAGAAGTTGGGGGCAGAGGGCCTCAGGGCCCTGCAAGGGTGGCTTTCTCTCCCCTGGGTGCAACATTTCACATTACGGATGAAGACTCGGCTCTAACCCTCGAAGATGGGAACTGGTGGTCTCAGCCACTCCTCGGGCTCAGGCCCAGCTCGCCACCTGTTTGCACTAAGCCTGCCACTCCCTTCTGCTCCTCCAGACGTGACCACGGCCCCCCAGCCCTGGCCCCCTCGGTGTCCATCCCTGTGGGCTGGACGGGAGCGCTCGGCAACAGAGCCGTCCTGGTCCTCTGCTGCTTCCCCGCTCGACCACAGGACCAGCGGACGGGCAGGCTCACTAAACGTCCACCGAGTGAACGAGCCAGTGAGCAGACGACTCCCAGGAAAGGATGTGTGAGAGTCGGTCTTGATTTACAGACGAAAGGAAGACGGACTGCAGGAAAGGTGGAGCTGGGGGGGACGGTGGGGGCCCTACTTCAGGCGACCAAGCTGCAAGGGCAGAGCAGAGGGCAGAGCACGCCGAGTTCCACTGAGGGTTTGAGGGAGGGAGAGACCTGCCAAGCTCTGCCCCAGGCCTGTGTGCCCAGACCCTAGTCAGAGCTGGGATCTCTGCCCGAGGCTCCCAAGGCACCATCAGAACCCTCGGCGGCCAGAGGCCTGGGTCCTCCAGAGGCTGGGCCAGCCCATGGGGTTGCGGGGGGCCGATGACCCCGGACTGACCTTCTGCATGGCTGCACACAGGATGCCGTTGCCCTGGTGACAGGGCACCTCTACAGAACCCAGGAACTGCACGTCGAAGCGCTCCACCCAGCAGGGACTCCGCTTGCTCCCTGGGGAGAGGGAGGCGTCACCAGGGGCCCAGAGCAGGCGGAGAGGGCGGTGAAGCCCGGGTGACAAGCTACCCCTTGGGGATGGGCCCTCACCTAGCAGGTCCTTGGCAGGGCCAGGCACCGCATGGGCGTAGAAGGCAGGGAAGACCCCACGCTCCCCTGTGCGCATGTTGAAACCGCGAAACCAGAAGTCATCCTCCTCGGCTTCCACCAGCACCGGGTCGTCCACATCCAGCTCCAGCTCGTCCGGATGGCGAGGGATGAACCTGAGGTCCGGTGGGAGGTGGGAGGTCACTGGGGGGGAGGGAGGAGACCCAGTGGGTGGTGTCCACCCCAGTCCCACAGTGTCTGTGGACCAAGGCTGGGGGATCACGGACAGCAAGCAGGGAAAGGCTGTACCTGAAGACAGCCCGGTGGGTTTGCTCTTTCTCCTCCCCATTGACCAAGCAGGAAAAAAGACCAAAGGACTCGGTGCCTGAGACACAGACACAGGGAGAGACAGACACTGAGGAGGCAGAGGAAGGAAAGTACTGGAAGGCCTAGCTGAGTTCCTCCCCGATGCACCCCTCAGCAGTCTGGTGGAGGCTGTCCCGAGTCCCAGAGGGACGGAGACCCTGCCCATCAAGGGCCGGAGGCAGAAGAGTTCTCCCCATTCCGCTGCGCACCCTGCCCGGGGCCTGGGGAATGCCGCAGGCACATGGTCCTGGGTAAGAGGGCAGCGCCTAGCCCTGACCACCCTCGGACCCTCGGGCTACCCACCCGGGGCCCGCTGGGGACCATCCCCCTTGCCCCACCTCTCACTCACTGGAAGAACGAGATGTGCTGTTGACAAAGACGTTGAGGAACTTTTTAGAGAAGGTGAGGTCAGGGCTGTCCGGAGAGCCGTCCTCCGGGCCCTGACCACCACCCAGCAATGCGGCCGCCGTGTCCTCCTCGCTGGCCTCGCCACCGCTGTCCTCCGAGCCGTCGTCCCCCAGGCCCGCGCAGCGCCGCAGGCTGACCAGCTCCAGCTGCGTGTGCTCGTCCACCACCAGCGTGTACTTGACCGCGTCGTACACCAGCGAGGCGTCCAGCGGCGCGGCGGGGCCCACGCCCCTGCCGCCAGGGGGGCCCACCTTGTCATCGGCGTCGACCTCGTCCTCTTCATCCTCATCGTCCTCCTCGGAGCAGGCGGCGGAACAGGAGCGGCCCGGCCGGGCGCTGCGGCCTGCGGCAGCCCACAACGGCGTGATGGTGTCGCGCGTGGGGTTGCTGAGGAAGAGGCAGGGCCCGGGCTGGGCGGGGCCGGGCCGAGGGGCGGAGGGCGCCGGGGGTGGCGGCCCGCACAGCGTCTCCATGTCCACCAGCTCCACGCCGCCCCGCCCTGCAGGCGCCTCCGAGCCCTCGGTGGCCCCGTCGGCGGGCGACGCGGCCTCCCCGGAAGGACGGGACGCGGGAGACAGGCACTGGCCGGGGCAGCGGATGGGCGAGGAGCCCTCGGAGATCATGCGGCTCACGAGGTTGCTGAGCAGCCAGGGCGAGTCGGCGTCCTCGCTGAGGTCGGGCTCAGACTCGGACCCTGACTCGTACTCGCTGTTGGTGTCGTCGGGGCCCACGGGCAGGAAGGCGGGGCGACGCGGGGGCTCACAGGGGGCCTCGGGCTCGGGCTCAGGCTCGGAGGCAGGCGATGAGGCCTCCTCGATGGAGTTGGTGAGGTGCGAGGAGCGGCCGCTGCTGCTGCTGCCGCCGTCGCTGCTCAGCTCCAGCTCCGTCTCTGAGATGGACGAAATCATGCGCCCCAGGCGCGCACCCCCCGCGTCCTCCGAGTCGGAGCCCGGCGAGGACAGCTCCTGGCTGCTGCGCCGGCCACCTCGGCCCCCGCTGGAGCGGCTTCCCAGGTCGGCCTCGATGCCAGGATCCGAGGAGGGCGAGGCTCCACAGGGCGCAGGGGCACCCGCGGCCGGTCGGTTCCCTTCACAATCGCAACCCAGGCGCACAGGGGACTGCGCCCCGCACGGGCTGGCGTCTGCGGGCTGGAGGGACGCCGGCGACTCTGCAGAGCAGGGGTTATGTATCAGCAAGCCCACTCGGCCCCCTTCCTCTTCCCCTTGCCTGCTCTGACCCCACCACCAGCACCACCACTCTGCTCACCTCTGAGGGGCTCCTGGGGAGGGGAGCGCAGCACTGTCTCCTGCCAGGAAGCTGGAGGCACTGGGGCAAAGCCTCCATTGTTGTTCAGGGAGTCCTGGGGGTGGGGTGGGAGAGCCATAAGAAAGCAGCGCTGAGGGGGGTCTCCAGCTTTCAGGGGTAGGACAGGCTGCCGTGGGCAGCAGAGTCCCAGATGCTAAAAACCCAGGTTAACTCCAGGATGTTGTGGGTGGGTCTGGATGCTCACCTGAGCTCCCAGCGTAGTCAGATGGAGAGTGGTGGGCCGGTTCTTGTGGGGTTCATCCACGGAGGGGGAAGGAATCAGGGTCTCTGGGGCAGGGGCCTCCGACACAGGGCCTCCTGCCTCCTTGCCCTCCCCTTCACCTTCCTCCTCTTCCTCCTCCTCCTCTTCCTCCTCCTCATCCTCCTCCTCTTCCTCCTCCTCCTCTTCATTGTCATCGATCATCTCAAACTCCTGGAAGTCATCCTGGAAGGAGCAGATGGGGTGCGGCTGCTCCGAGCGTCCTAGGGAGAGACTGTCCTGCAAGAAGGGGGGACAGGCAGAGCTGGGCCAGAGCTCAACAGTGACTTGGGGTTCCAAATCCCAGGACAGGGGAAAGCAGAAGCTATGAATTAAGGGAGAGAAGACTCCAGTTCACTCTGCTCCCCACCAACTGAGCAGTTTTTTAAAAAATCTGCTTAGGGGGCACCTGGATGGTTCAGTCAGTTAAGAGTGTACCTTCCTCGGGGGTCATGATCCATGTGTCTGTCCCAGGCTTTCAGCTCAGTGGGGAGTCTGCTTCTCCCGCTCCCTCTGCCCCTCCCCCTGCTCATGCTCTCACTTGCTGTCTCTCTAAGATGAATAAACAAAAAAAACCTTCTTTTAAAAATCTGCTTAAGGGGCACCTGGTTGGCTCAGTTGGTTACGCGACTGCCTTCGGCTCAGGTCATGATCCTGGAGTCCTGGGATCGAGTCCCGCATCGGACTCCATTCTCAGCAGGGAGTCTGCTTTTCCTGCTGATCTCTCTCCTCTCATGCTCATTCTCTCTCTTTCTCTCTCTCAAATAAATAAATAAAATCATTTTTTTTAAAAATCTGCTTAAGATACAAAAAGATCATTCCTGTTCTTGGTAAGAGCTCAAACTCCTAAGCTTAAGGAACAGATCTTCTCAGGGTAGCTTCAATCCACATGCTACCCTATGTTATCTCCAAAGCCCATCACATCTGACACCAGCACTCCTTCCTTCATGGCATTTTAACCCAATTCACAATCCCTGTATTCTGCTGCACCCCCCTCCCCCCCGCAGGCTGCAAGCTCCACCAGACAGGCCCATGTCCATATTGTGTATCAACATATCCCACCTTGAGAACAGGACTTAGCCTACAGATACTCATTGGAGTGCATGAAGACAACCCAGGATTCACCAAGCCTGCACCAACCTCAGGGCCTTTGACACACTTGATCGCTTTGCCAGCAAATCCCCACCTCCCTTCTTCCCTAAGGGCAAGGTTGGGTGCCATTTCCCCTGGAAAGTCTCCCGGAAGGCCTCAGTGTCTGTTGGGTTCCCACCCCTTTCATTGCCCCTAGTGTGCTCCCATTCCTTGGAACTCAGTCCTTGATATTCAGTCAGCCAGCCAGTGCCTCTGACATGTCTTTCTCCCCTACTGACTTACAAGCTCCCAAGGACAAGGGCAACACTTGCCCCATTCTCCTTCCACACACCCGGAATCCCCAGTACTTGCCACATGGCAGTTCCTCAGAAATGTTCTTGAATGAATGAAAACAGAAACATGGAGAGACAGGGAGGGGGTGGAGAAGAAGCCGGAGATGGGGAGAGAAAAGATACCAGGGGTGGAGACACAAGGCAGAGGAGGCAGGAGAGGTGGGGACAGGGCTGGGAGGGAGACAGCTGAGATGGCAGCAGAAAGGGGCGGGGTCTTCCTAAAACGTGGTCTGAGGACTGAAGGCATACCTCCCCTCCCCCAAGCTAGCCCAGTGACAGGGGCCAGGAGAGGAATGCTGAGGACAGCCCTCTGTGGAGGGAGTACAGTCTGAAAAAAGAAAGGTTTGGTATCAGGAAGACCCTGAGCCAGGAGGCCCACAGGGAGGGGACAGTCAGAGGGTTTCTTATTTCAAGGCTGAGCTCAGACCCACACGAAAACTCCAAATGAACAGTAAACAGAGCCAGAGTGAGGCTCTCCCTCGAAAGGCTTCCAGTCCCCCAGCCCCTTGCCCACCTTCTCGCAGTGGTCCGAATCATAGCTGAGGCCCAGGCCACAGTCATCGGTGATCTCAGACAGGTCCTCATCATCAAATTCTTCCAGGCTTATGTCCTGGGGAGGCCTGGGAGAGGAGACCATGGTCAGAGAGCAACGACAGGGCTCCCTAGAGAGCCATAAACTCTGGACTCCCTCCCTGCCTGGATGCTGGCCCTATGGAGGGACCCCCCCACCCCAGCTGCTAGGCCCAATGGTCTCCAGAAAACCCAACTCCCAGAGCCGCATACTGCCATCACCTTGAGCCCTAGGCTGTGCTCTTCAACAGATTTCCCCCACAATCTGAGCCATGACCAGCCCAGAGGAGCCTCTTTCCCCTCAACCCTCCTCCCACTCCTCCTCTCTCTCGGAGAGCCAGCAGCCTCTCCTCCCTGCTCCCTGCCCCCCTGGGTCACAGCTTCAGCCTCAGAGGAGTCGGCTGAGCAGAGTTGGGGGAGGGAGAGCTGAAGCTGCAGCGGCAGCTGGGGGGGGGCAGGTAGGCCTGCTCAGCGAAGAGAGTCTACGAGCCACTTTGTCTCCCCGCTCCTGCCCGAGACAGGTCTACACCCAGGGATCCAATCCTCTCTCCACCTCAGCCCCTTCCCCCAAGGGCTCCAGGCTTGATTTCAACTCTCTCCCTCCCTGAGCCCTACAGGCCAAGACAGGCCTTTACCAAAGACAGGCCCAACAAGGCCAAAAGGACACTGCCAAGCACAGAAGGTGGCTCAGTGTCCTGCCCACACAGGCTGCTGGGTCAGGGGCTCAGCCCAGGTCCTCCACCCTTGAGGGGTCAGCTGCCCAGGCTGGGTGCGGCACTGGATCCCAGCGGGATGGGTGGGGGGGGTCATTAGGGCTGGAAAGGGGGGCCGAGAATAGGACAAAATTAGAGACCCTGCAGGGAAGGAGGATGGAGAGCAGGAGTCAGAGGCCTTGGGAACAGAGAGGAGACTGGGGCTTGGGTCCCCAAAGGCGATGGGGGTGGGGTGGCAGGGCCGGGTCGGAGGAGGCTGGGGACTGGGTCGGGGAGGGGGTTGCGGGAAGATAAGGGCCTGCCAAAGCCCGGGGCGCCCGAGTGCGTACCTGCAGCCTGGCGGCGACAGCGAATGAAAGGTGGAAAGAGAAAACATCTCCGCCCGATCCGCCATCTTCTCCGGGGAAAGGCCTGCCGACTGCGGCGGGGGGAGGGGTGCGCGGAGCGACGGCCCCGCTCGCCCTTCGTCGCTCCCTCTCTCGGTCTTCAGCCCTCCCCGAGTCACCTCGTGACACGCCCTGCGACACCCCGCCCGCCGACACACCTCGACACCCTGCCAGGACACCGCGGCAGGCGAGCGGCGGCGCCGCAGGGGAGGGGAGAGGAGAGGGAGGATCCGGGAGCGGAGGGAGGGGACAGCGGAGGGAGGGAGGGGGCCGGCGGGGAAGCTGGTTGGAGGAGAGAAGATGGTTTGACGGAGAGGCTCTGGTTCGGCAACGGTCGGCTTTGGTTTTTCCGGGGGGTGGGGAGGTGAGAAGCGGGTTGGCGGCGGGGTGGGGGCGAGATCAGTTCGTGTACAGGAGGGTCTGCGGGGCGGGGGGGTGGGGCGGGCGGAGAGGGAGAGCCTTCGGTTTGAAAGCTGCGGGGGGACGTCGGAGGACGGCCGCGGTCCGGGTCCACCGACCACTGGTTCGCTGGGAGGGGGAGGGGCTCGTGGAAGGGCGGGCGCCGCCCGGAGCTGCGCTGGCGTCCCGAAGAACCTCAAGAGTTGGGGTCCCAAGCCTGGGCCTGGGGGCGGATCCAGACCGACGCAGGGCTGGGAGCTGTCCGCCTCTGGGTGCTGATTGGGCCGACGGAGACGTCTCGCTAAAACGTGCTGATCGCGGCTGAAGGAGCTGTTCTCCCAGAGGGTGCTGATCCGTGCTGGACAGAGACATCTGACCAGGGCATGCTGATCCGGCTGGATTCCAAGTTGATCCTACAGAGGTTGCGGGTTGAACCTTCAGTTCGGTACTGAACTTTCAGTGCACAGTACAGACTACGCAGGCTGGACAGAGGTACTGATGGGCATTGGGTGATAACCCTGAGGCTATGTTCATTCAATTGGAAAAACTGTTTCTTGAGCACCAACTATGTGATTGGCACTGTTCAGGAGACTGACATATTCTGACTTTCTGACTTGAAATGGAGCTGCGTGGGGAGAGCGATGGTTGAAATCCAGCTGGAGGAGTTAGATTAGATCAGGGTCAGCAGGCACTGGGGTGGGAGAGAGCAGATCAGTGTTGTGAGTACAGTTGATAAAGTCGGGTTGGAAGGGCAGATTAGGGGGGCATTGTGGAGAAGATTTGGCTAAAGAAGGAGGCTGGATTTTCAACAAGAGTGCAATGAAACTATCCTTAAACTACCCCCCGATGGAAATTATGTGCCCTGAAATTTCCTACTTCTGTGGAAAATTATATCTGTGCGAAAGATGAAGCACTTGATTAATGCCTGGAAACCACAGGGCAGAAGGAGCTCATGCATGTTGGGAAGGACAACATCATTCTTTTCTTTGAGATAGAAGGGCTATAGCCAAGGTCAGATTGTGCCCTATTTTGTGCCCTAACCACAGTTTACATTTGTCTCAGTTACGGTATTTTTCTAAGAATGGTACTTAATAGTTTATGTTATCCTCGCTAATGAATGAGAGCTGCAAGACAACAGATACACTATCTTAACTCTCTTTGTACCTCCAAGCCAGTTGGATCCTAGAACACAGCAGGTGCCCAGCAAATATGTGAATGAAGAAACAAATGAATGAGAGGACTTAAGGACTTTACCAGGTCTGGAGCATTAAATCCTTGTCATGCTGTCTTTTCAATTTTAGGAGCACTAAGAACAGTCCCCATTTCTGAGTTTCAGGGACTCTGGACATACTAAAAACTCCCCCACAAAAATCCAGATCACTCTCTAGAATTCACAAAGAGTTTCTACCCCCACTTCCCAGATTTCCTTTCAATCCTGTCTTGTCGTCACACTGGCTAACTTGGACATCCACATAAATGACCCATCCAACACCCTGGTAAGTCAATTCCTTGACTTCTGACCAGCCAACAGTCTTTGACTGTTTCAATTCTAGTGACCTCTCCCACAAAAAGTGTCAGGATTTACCTCTGCCTGGAATTGCACCAACTTTGAATGAAGCCTTATATTTCTAAATCCCACCTCAAGTTATCATTCCCACAATCCTCTTCAAGACTCTTCCCTTCTTGTGCTCGCTTCGGCAGCACATATACTAAAATTGGAAGACTCTTCCCTTCTTTTCCTCCCACTTACCAGATGATTTGCCTCCAGATTCCAGGAGTATAAATGTCATGAGGTCAGGGTTTCCATGCCCAGTTTTACCTCTGAAGTCTTCTGTCTGTCCCCAGAATACAAATGGAAGGTCATAAGCCTTAGGGTCTGAGAGATTGTGGTACCAATCTTTATCTTGTGATCAATTTTCTGAACACAGGCAATTTACTCAATCCTATGGACCCCAGTTTCTTCAACTGTACACTGATGCTATGAGGATCACATGAGATAATGCATGTAAAGCTCCAGGCATGGGCTTTAGCTCCTCATCATGGTCATTCAATGTTCCTCCTCCCATGCTCCTCGCACTAGGACCCCTTTGCTCCCAAGCTCTCAGGACTCTGCTCTTCTCAACTCAGGGATACATTGATGAAAAGGCACAATCTGTGGAAGGGGTTTATGATCCTTACATGTCCCCACATTTCATCAAATTTACATGTGTTACCTCACGTGATTCTCATAGCATATTTGTATGAATGAAAGATCCCCAGGGACCTGACCAACCCTTCCTTGAAGCTCTCCCCTCCCTCAGCTTGTGGACCCTTTGCACTATTATTGGTTTTCCTCTTGACTTCCTCATCACCTATTGTCACTGTCCTTCCAGACTTCTTTTCCTTCCCTTAAACAACTCCAGCACTTTAATAATTTGGCTTTCTCTAAAGTCCACTAATGGCATGGGCAGCTAGTACAAAACACAGAACTGACTGGACTTATATGGGAAAACTGAAATAGCAACAGAGCTTGCATTTCAGCAATCCCAGTCACAGATCAATTCTAAACAGTCAGAGGACATTTTCTGACAATCTTCTCATATATCAGAATATAAGTAAATGCAGGGTGTTGGGGGAGCTCAGTCAGCTGAACATCTGAGTCTTGGTTTCAGCTCAGGTCATGGACCTCAGGGTTATGGAACTGGAGCCCCATGTCGGGCTCCATGCTCAGCACAGAGTCTGCTTGAGTTCTTCTCTCTCTCTCCCTCTGCCTCTCACTCATGTGTGTGTGTGCTCTCTCTCAAATAAATAAATAAATCTTTTTTTAAAAAAAAGAAAGAAAATAAATAAATATATACTAATCTTTTATTCTATTCAGCATAGAAGTCACACAAAACAGTAAAATGCCAGTGGCTAAAACTATATATAATGATGATGAAAAGCTTAAAAGCCATACTTACTAGGAATGGTGTCATGACCGATAAATTCACCACCTCCTCAATTTTGATTTTAAGCATCCAGTTCTCCAACACCACCTCCTGTTTTTCTTGCTTTATTACTGTGTCACCATGACACCCACAATTCCTTGACCTAATAGGAAACCTGTTCTAACTACTTTTGCTATGTAGAAGATTACCACAAAGTTTATTGGATTAAGACAATCATTTTACTCTGCTTACAGTTTCCTGATCATAAATTTGGGATTTGAAAGTCCTTGACTGGGGCTTCTTGCATGGTGTGGTTACAGTCAGAAATTGGCTAGCCTGGATGTTCAAGAGGGCTCACTCACAAAGCCGGCAGCAGATGGTGACTGTTGACGGAGAGCTCAGCTAGAGCTGTCAACCAGCATCTACACATGGTAGTCTCAGGGTGGTGGGACTTGTTACAAGATGGCTGGCTTCCTCCAGAGTGAGTATCCTAGGAGGGCCAGGCAGAAACTGCATGGCTTTTCTGATATAGCTTTGAAAGTCATATGGCATCAATTTTGCTATACCTACTGATCAAAGCAGTCCCAAGCCTAAGTAGATCAGCTACTTGTACTTGAACCTTTGTCCCACCACTATTTTTAAAAGAATCTGCACTTGGGCACCCTCCTACTTATGACACCCCTATTAAACTTAACAAAGCCTGAAGTGAGTTGCTGTCTCTACCCTCTTCCTGAACAATATAAAGAACCTGGAACACTCTAACTGGATTAAGTCCTGTCCCAATTTAAATTCTATTATGCATTTTAATTTTCCTTTTAAGGACACATAAGGCCTTGTTAATTTTTGCTTTAAACACTGTTTACTTAGATTCATCCAAATGTTAACCTCTTCCTATGTCTTCATTCTTCCTATTTCAGACCTTCCTGTGATACCACTTTGCTTTTGTCTGAAATACATTCTTTTTTAATGTTAAAGGGAGTTCTTTATTTTTTTATTTTATTTTTTGGAGGGAGAGCAAGCACAAGCAGGGATAGTAGCAGGGAGAGGGAGAAGTTGGCTCCCTGCTGAGCAAGGAGACAGATGTGGGACTTGATCCAGGGACCCTGGATCCATGACCTGAGCTGAAGGCAGCCACTTAACATCCTGAACCCCCCACCCCCGCCGGTGGCCCTGAAGTATATACTTTAGCATTTTCTTTTTGAGAGCTCTAGGAGATAAACTCTCTATTTTTCTAAGAATGTCTTTATTTTGCCCAACTCCTGAAAGATATTTTTACTGGATATAGAATTCTAGGTCAGATAATTAGTTGCCGTCATCAATGCAAAGATGTCACTCTTCTGTCTTCCCTGAATCGCCTTGTTGCCATGAGAAGTCACCTTCAGTCTGCCATTCCCTTGATAGTCATTTATCTTTATTCTCCGGCTGCATTTAGGACTTTTCCTTTGTCTTTGGTCTTCTGAAGTTTCAAATACAGTGTATCTAGGATTATGGGTTTTTCTTTTTCTTTTCTTTTCTGCCTGAGGTTTACTGAGTTACTCAACTGTGCAGATTTCTCTGTATTGTTTCATCAGTTTGGAGACTTCACAGCCAGTATCCCCTGGAACACTGCCTCCCCTGCCCCCTCTCTTCTCCCTCTGGGACGCCACTCGGACCCTCTGGACCTCCTCGTTTCAGCCTCCATAGCTCTTAGCATCTTTTTCATGCTCTCCATCTCTACATCTTTCCAGGCAATATTCAGGATAGTTTATTCACACTTTACTTCATAAATTCTCTCTTCAGCTGCTTATTATCTGCTGCTAAAGCTGAGCACAGAGTTTTAAATTTAGTTGAAATTAAAATTCAAGTGAAACTCAATTAAATTAAAATTTTCATTTTAGAACTTCCGTCTGGAGCTTCTTTCCAAAATGTTTGATTATTCTTCATAGTTTCTACACATTTTTTCAACCTTGCCTTTTATTACTTAAATTATATTGAACATAAGCCTTTTATAATGCATTTGATAATTCTATTACCTGAAATGTCCTGTCTATGACTACTGTTGGTTTGTCTCGTTATTCCTCATTATCTTGCTGTTTAATTCTTGCGTTTTGTTTTTTCTTTACCTTAGAATGCTCATTAGCTCTGGGATTGTATTTATGGGAAACTCTGTGGTCTAGGAAAAAGGTAGGTATCAGAGACAATTTGTGTTTGCTTCTCCCAGGCTCCTATGAGAATTACCAAGACCATTCTACATTCAGTGTCCCACTGAAGGTTTCTTGGACCACCCTGACCATATGAATTGGAATTGCCAACTTATATGAGGCCAGCTTCTTATTCTAAATTTTCAGCCTCTGTCTCTCTTTCTATCTCTATCTCTGACTCTCTTTCTCTCTCTCTCTCTCTTTCTCTCTCTCTCACATACACACACTCCATTTTGCCCCAAATTTAAAACAACTTTCTTTGCAGTCCCCAAAGGACAGAGTATATCTTTCATTCACGCTTATAATTTAACTCTTTGAAGTACAAGCTTTGTAGAGGATTTGTTTCTTATTAAATTCTCCTCCTTGAGCAGGCTCTTTGACTTGTCTCTGTCTTCTACATCTCAAAGGGTACATATTTGTTTCCTAGGGCTACCATTACGAAGTACCACAAAATTAGTGCCTTCTCTCACATTTCTGAAGGCTAAAAGCCCCAAATTAACATGTTAGCAGGACCACGCTCTCTCCAAAGGCTCTAGGAGAAGACTCCCCCTTGCCTCTTACTAGCTTCTGGTGGTTGCCTCCTCCTTGGTTCATAGATGCATCACTCCAATCTCTGCTTATATGGTCACATGATCTTCTCCCCTAGGTTTTGGTTTCTTATTTCCCTCTTATTATTATAAAGGTACCAGTCATCAAATTAGGACCCAGTCTAATCCAGTGTGGTTTTATCCAAACTGGTTTTATCTGCGAAGACCCTATTTCTAAATAAGTTAACTTTTTTTAAAAGGTAGGCTACATGCCCAACATAGGGCTTGAACTACAACCCCAAGATCAAGAGATGCATGCTCAGGTGCCTGGGTGGCTCAGTGGGCTGAAGCCTCTGCCTTCGGCTCAGGTCATGGTCCCAGGGTCCTGGGATCGAGCCCTGCATCAGGCTGTCTTCTCAGCAGGGAGTCTGCTTCCTCCTCTCTCTCTCTGCCTGCCTCTCTGCCTGCTTGTGATCTCTCTGTCTGTGTCAAATAAATAAATAAAATCTTAAAAAAAAAAAAAGTTACATGCTCTGTGGACTGAGCCAGCCAGATGCCCCAATAAGGTCACATGCTGAGGTTCTGGGTGGATATGAATTAGGGAGAGGAGAGGGGAGACGCTATTTAACTATTTATTTACAGCATAGACTATAAACCCCAAACTCAAGTTCTGTCAGTTGACCAAATCCCTCTGATCAAAAGCACAGTGCTCCCCTTATCCCTCTGACCTCCTATCTTACCTAGTCCCTTATTTTCTTACTAGATTATCAGTGATTTTAGAAAACATGTTTTAAGAAAATAGTTTGTCCAGGGATGCCTGGGTGGCTCAGTTGGTTAAGCCTCTGCCTTCGGCTCAGGTCGTGATCCCAGGGTCCTTGAGCCTGCTTCTCCCGCTTGCTTTCTCTCAACTCTCTTTTTCTCTCTCTGACAAATAAATAAAATCTTTAAAAAAAAAAGTTTGTCCTACATTTTTTTTTAATCAAAGTATCATTGACGCACACCGTGTTATGTTAGTTCCGGGTGTGCAACACAGGGATCCGACGAGTCTGTATGTGACGCCCATCACAAGTGTGGCTGCCGCCTGTCACCGTACAACACGATGGCAGCACCACCGACTGTACTCCCTGTGCGGTACCTCTCATCCCCGTGACTCACTTGTCCCACGACCGAAAGCTTCTCCCTCTTCTCCTCACTCGTGCTGCCCCTCCCCCGCCCCCGCCCCCACCCCCACCCCTCTGGCAACCCTCAGACTGTTCTGTGTATTTATCATCTGTTTTTGCCTTTTGTTTTGTTTTCAGATTCCACGTGTCAGTGAAATCATATGGTATTTGTCTTTCTCTGACTTATTGCACTTAGCATTACACCCTCTAGGTCCATCCATGTTGTCTCAAATGGCAAGATCTCATTCTTTTTTATGGCTGAATCATAGTCCATTTTATATACATTTTATACATACGGTTTCTTCTTTATCTCTTCATCTGTCAATGGACCTTAGGTTGCTTCCATATCTCAGCTATTCTAAATGATATCCTTTTGAATTAGTGTTTTTGTTTCCTTTGGGTAAATACCCAGTAATAGAATTACTGAATCATAGGATATTTCTATTTTCAATTTTTTGAGGAAACTCCATCCTGTTTTCACAGTGGCTGTACCATTTTACATTCTCACCAACACCACCTGAGGATTCCTTTTTCTCCACATCCTTGCCAACACTTTTTAATTCTTGGTTTACACTTGATTTTAAAACATTTTCATCAGGAAATTCGCTTAGGAATCTAGTTTGCCATATTACATCTCCATTTATCTTATGAAACCCTCCAACATGTAAGACTAGCTCAAGAAAATTCATGAATTGTTTGTCTATTTCACTTATAAGCATATATACAAAAAACTCAATAAAATACTAGATAATGAAATTCAACAGTTTATATTTGTAAATGCATTCTTTTTTTTAAAAAAGATTTTATTTATTTGACAGAGAGAGATCACAGTAGACAGAGAGGCAGGCGGGGGGTGGGGGGAAGCAGGCTCCCCGCTGAGCAGAGAGCCCGATGCGGGGTTCGATCCCCGGACCCCAAGATCATGACCTAAGCCGAAGGCAGAGCCACCCAGGCGCCCCATTCATGATTTTTAAAATGGCTTCCAGCCATTACTGGAATAACAGCTAATGGACTTGCGTTCCTTCCAAAGGGAGTGGGGAGGAAACCCAAGAAAACTGAACAAAATACAAAATATAGGAAGCAACTATTTTCTTTTTTTTTTAATAGTTGGCCAATTTACTTAGGGAGCAACTATTTTCAAACATTGGACAAAGGACAGCACAGGATTGTGGTCCCTAAAATGTAAATACCTCTGCATAAAGTCTACAATTTCCCTGGTTTTCCATAGAGGAAATTCTTGACTGCAGGGAAGAGGATCCAATCAAAATGTGACAGTCCTGATGAGTTTAGAAGACAGAGTCAGGGTTTGGAGAGCCAAGGCATTTAGAATTTTCAGATGGGGGGGGTCAGTACTAGAAAGTAAAGATCTACTCAGAGTTCCAGAAATCTACAGTAGGGTCTCCCAAGTTATTCTACACAAGCAGTCTGCAAGCAGTGCCCTCTGCATATGTGAACATGAAGCTTAACAAAGAACATCCCAGAGGACAGAGCCAGGGACTATCAGAACAAGGAACTTCCTTTTCTTCCCAGGTAAGGGTCTTCATTATTCAAGCTTAAAGGGTCTGGGATTTACCTTGGACCATAGGCTGCTACGTGTTTCCCATGTTGCCATTTATAAGTAGAGGTTTGGTTTGGTTTTGTTTTTAAAGATTTTATTTATTTATTTATTTGTCAGAGAAAGAGAGAAGGCACAAGAAGGCAGAGTGGCAGTCAGAGGCAGAGAGAAAAACAGGCTCCCTTATGAGAAAGGAGCCCAATGTGGGACTCAATCCCAGGACCCTGGGATCATGACCTGAGCTGAAGGCAGAGGCTTAACCAACTGAGCCACCCAGGCTTCCCTGTAAGTAGAGGTTTTATTGTTTTATCCTAGTCTTACCCTCTCATTGTGTTTTTGGGACACGTAAAACATTTTTCAGTTTCTAAATCACTGAATTTATAAACTGTCGTACATTGATTGTGTTGGGAGGACAAATAACATGTTTCATTTTTATTTTTTCATATCATTTCATTTATTTATTTATTTATTTGACAGAGATCACAAGTAGGCAGAGAAGCAGGCAGAGAGAGAGGAAGGGAAACAGGCTCCCTGCTGAGCAGAGAGCCCGATGCAGGGCTCAATCCCAGGACCCCGGGATCATGACCTGAGCCGAAGGCAGAGGCTTAACCACTGAGCCACCCAGGCGCCCCATATCATTTCATTTTTAAATCAAGGGACCACAAGAATCTACATCAGACCTTTTGAAACAAACTACACGTAACTCAGAGAACCTAAACTGTGAGCTGAACTCTGCAGCTGGCTGGAAGT
This sequence comes from Mustela nivalis, assembly GCF_964662115.1. NCBI lineage: Eukaryota > Metazoa > Chordata > Mammalia > Carnivora > Mustelidae > Mustela > Mustela nivalis. The sequence goes on from NC_139026.1 coordinate 66,268, forward strand.
CTCACAGAGGCTCTCCCTTCGGGGTCCAGCGTGTGTGTTCCCAACACAGCAGAGTGCAGAGATATGTGAACAGCCATGAGAGTGTACTACAGCAGAAACAGCCACTGTCCTCCAGTATCCGCTCTCCCGGTCCTCTGTGACTGTAGAATCCCTGACTTTTAGTCAGACATTTAGCCCTCCAACATCCTACGGTTTCTGGGCTTCCTTGCTGCTAGGGGCCTGTGGCAGCTTCCAGGTATTTCCCTGAAGAGACTTTTGGCCTGAGGCATCTGTGCTCATCCTTACCCCCGCCGGCCAAAAACTAGAAGCACTTGTTGGAGCAGCCACCTTGGATCATGAAAGAAGCTTGGGAACGGAGCCCATAAAGGCCGAATAAGATAAAAGAAACTTGGATCCTTACAGGTTCATGGAAAAGAGCCACCATTCAGGCCCAGGGCTGGCTACCTCTATGCCTTTACATGAGATAAATGAAATTATCTTTTGTAAACTGCACAAAACTGTCCAAGTCCTGTAACTGTAATTCCAGGGACCCCACTTAGTGTATTGTATGTGTTCAACCACATACGGCCGCACTAAAATTTCCCTGTTATTCTGGGTCTTTGTGATTCAGGGCCAAATAGTATCCTAATTGCTACAGAGCATAAGTTGGAATAACCAGTTTGGGGAGAAGTTTAGCAATACTTCGTAAAACTGACATATGCATATCCTATCACCCCTATAATATACTATTATAGTGGTTCTCAAAACATGTTCCCTGGACTCTGGATTCTCTGAAGGTCAGCAAGGTCAGATTTATTTGTGTGACACTGAAACATGACTTGCCTTTCCACTGTGTTGACGTCTGCATTTATGGTGTAACAGCGATGGCTAGGTAGCACACTCTAGGCAGTCATACCAAACTGTAACAGTACTCAGCAAACTCTTCACTGCCACGTGCGGGGAGGTTGAGGGGAGGAAAAAGCAGTGTCACTTAAGAATTTCATTGCTTGGGGGCACCTGGGTGGCTCAGTGGGTTAAAGCCTCTGCCTTTGGCTCAGGTCATGATCCCAGGGTCCTGGGATCCAGCCCCGCATCAGGCTCTCTGCTCAGCAGGGAGCCTGCTTCCTCCTCTCTCTGCCTGCTTCTCTGCCTACTTGTGATCTCTGTCAAATAAATAAAATCTTTAAAAAAAAAAAAAAAAAGAATTTCATTGCTTGGGCACCTGAGTGACTCAGCGAGTTAAGCCTCTGCCTTCGACTGGGGTCATGGTCTCAGGGTCCTGGGATTGAGCCCCGCATCAGGCTCTCTGCTCAGCAGGGAGTCTGCTTCCTCCTCTCTCTCTGCCTGCCTCTCTGCCTGCTTGTGACCTCTCTCTCTGTCAAATAAATAAATAAAATCTTTTTTAAAAAGAAGAGTTTCATTGATTGAGCAATAAAAGAACTATGTGTTGTATTGTCTTGACACTTAACAGCTCCTAATATTCAGGGTCACAGCATGAAGGACACGGCTGAAGTACAACAGGGCCATCCAAACTACTTACACAACCATTCATCTGGGCAGCTGCACTTGCCACTTTTTCATGAAACACTTTTTTTACTTAAAAGAAAACTGACAAACTATGTTTATTCTGACTTGCATATCCTTGAGACACTTTCTTGAAAATGAATAAAGTCAACATGTGACTTCAAAAAAAAGAGCGATAGTATTTGCTGTCAATGATAAAATTTGAGCTTTTAAGCAAAACCTACAATTTTTGAAAACTTGTGTCTACCACCATGAGCTTAAAGCTTCCTGATGCTTAAACATTTTTGATATTATATAACAAAATGTGTCAAAATTTGGAAGATTTACTTAACTCAGTGAACCAGTATTTTTCAAATGACCAATGAAGGCATGATGCTTCAAAATTATACATAAGTAAAAGATCAATTCAGCGTGAACATACCGTACTTCTTCTAGTACGCAGACAAATGAAATCACGTCCAAAGGAGAAAAATTCGGCAAGGGCTCAACTTTCCAGCGGCAGCGCCCAGGTCCGGAGCACCGTGGAGGGAGGAGCCGGAAGCTCGAGGGAAAGAACTGTGCCAAGTCTGGACTTCCCTTGTCCTTGGCTGGCATTTCACGGGTTACCCACCCTTTCGTTCCTTGGGGGTTCCAAGCCCTTGACAGGCCGAGGCTGATGACCATGGCTTCCCACTGTTATCACGTGGCATGGAAGTGACCAGACCGGCCCAGGTAAACCCTCACAAACTCACCACAAAATCATCAAACTCTGGAGGGCCCCTGAGAAGCAGCAAGCCTGAATCTCCTCACGGTCGTCCTCAACTGTCCCCTCCTGCTGTCTGCCGGTTCCCAGCACGAGGACTCAGAGTGACCTAATGGCACTTTCGGACTGTGTCCCATCATGGAATCATGCCCTTCCTGGGAACCAGGGGCCAGATCCAGCAGAGTTTAATGTTACAGAGCAGAATGTGCAAATCCTAGGGGTGGGTGGCTTAAAGTAATGGTGAGAGATATCCCAAGCCCTGGGTTCTTAGGGCGCTGTTGTTCCTGGAGCCACATACTGTATCTACTGGGGCACAGCACAATATACTGAGCTTTCACGTGGTGTTTATAGCCCAATTCCTAAGGCTACTGTCCCATAGCTGGGACATTTGCTAAGTCTCTAAGAGGTCACTCCATCTTTGTATTAGATGGGCTGCTTATGGATAATTCAGGATATTAGAGAAACAGTGGCTTCCATGGCAATTCATACATTGTTGCATTTCTTGCACTGCAGAGTGAGTTCCTTGATCCAAAGTAATGTCATACATGATACCATGTTGGTAAATCAGGGTTCTCTAAGGCTCTGGATAGTGATATTACTCTGATGCATGGTGCATATGTGGATCTGAGAAAGCAAACCCGTATCCAGAGCAGGTGTCGATTCCAATAAGGGTGAATCGATGCCCTCTCCCGGGTGGAAAGGATCTGCCGGAACTGACTTGTCACTGAGTCATCTAGGGATGGAGCCATATCAGACCTCAGCACTGATCTTGGCTCTAAGAGGTCAGAAATTCAGCCACAGTAACAATTAGACAATTTTGATGAGAGAGAGCCCGTGTTAGTGGACATAACCAGCACTTCTGCCACCATGGCAATTTCCTTCATGGGCCTGCCAGACGAGCACAAGGGTAGCCAAGGACAGAAGCTGGCTGACATCTGGCCATCCACTTTGCCATTCAGTGACCCCTCTGCGGTGGGTATTGACATGAGGCACAAAGATGCACACGTTTGTGAGGTCTTCTACAGGCTCGTCTTCTTTTTCAGACTGCCCTGTCTCCAGTATTCCCCCCTAGCTCTTTCCAGGTCCTGGGCCAGCCCCAAGACATCTGTCACCACACAGAAATTCATGTGCACTCTTTCCCTAGACTGTTACTCTGTCCACTCCACTCTCTCCCTGCAAAGTGGAAACCCAAGGGTACTGCTCAGAGCTCTGCCCTCTGGAGGGTTTCCCCTCATTACTTTCCTTTAGAAGCACCCTGAGCAGGACTGTAGTTCAGCAGTGAACCATTTTAAGCTCACAGCAACACATCAAGTCGACCTACCTGTGAACCAGATCTGAATTTTTCTTCCTGTCTCCTGAGAGAGAGGCATCAGTGGAACAAGTAAGGAGACATGAGGGCCACAGCCACCTCTTCCTGTAAATGGCAGGAAGCTTGCATCCAATTCTTCTTCACTGTGCAGCGAGTTCCTACTGAGCCTGCTTATCCTACTGACGTCACAGGTCCGTCAGCATTGAGCTCGGGACAGGCCAATGTGGTTATGTGGTGGTGTGGTGCCCCACAAGCAGGTACTAAGCCTATACCTGGATCCAGCAGTGTGCCAGAAGCCACATGGTTTTGCTTCAAAACCCACAGAGTGTGCACTGCAAAACCACGGAAGCATGTCGAAGGTGTCCTATAGAATCCCTACTTACCACAATTAAGTCCAACCTTACCCCTCATTCTGCCGAGTGGCATGGGAACCCATCTCCAATCTGGGTCTACAGAGGCCTCCTTTCTTCTGGGCTCCACTCAAAACTGGCGGTCTCCCAAGTCATTCAACAAATGGGCCAGAACAGTGTTCCCAAGGATGCGGACTACAACATCCAGAGGTGCATCAAGGGCTATGCTCCCCTTCTTCGTGATCCAGACGCAAGATGCAACAACTTACCATCATCTTGGAAACAATGCCCTGTCTTGCCCTACAGCACACTCCGAGAACTTCACTGATGACAGGCTCCACGACTACGGAGGGTCTCTCTCCCATCCTCAGATCTGCATTGTCTCATCAATGACAGAGCCCTTGTCACTTCCTTTTTCACCACGTCCAATCAGCATGATGTTATCAGTGTTATGTGAAAGTCTGGGGTAGATTAAATTGAGGAAGAGAGCAGGAAAGTTAAAAACCATCTCCCTTGAAGGGAGATAATATGTTTGGCTGTTCTTCCCATAAAATGTGAACTGTTGGGGTGCCTGGGTAGCTCAGTCAGTTAAGCGTCTGCCTTCTGCTCAGGTCATGATCCGTAGTTCCTGCAATCAAGTCCCACATTGGGCTCCTTGCTTGGTGGGAAGCCTGCTTCCCCTCTCCCTCTGTCTGTCACTCTGGTACTTATGACCTATCTCTCTCTGTCAAATAAAGAAAATCTCCAAAAAAAAAAAAAAAAATTTTTTTTTTTTTAAATGTGAACTGCTTTTGGAAATTTACTCTCTGCTACTGGAAGTTGAAAACAATGTTCCCAAATCACTAACTGTGTTATCTGATGCGCAATGATAGGTTCCAGCAAAAACAGCTCAACTGACACACTACTGTGATTGGGGACTTTGGTGGCGGTTCACCACCCTTTACTGAGCCCATCTGGATTTTGCAGGAGCCATTCAGGCGAACTGAAGATGCCACGGGAGCAGCACCTGTCTTTGAGAGCAACGCACTCTCTGCAGTCCGGTCGGACTGCACCGTTGCTTCTGACTGACTCCCCTTGCTGGGAGGGGGAGGGGGGTTTCAGGGGCTCCCACCGTGCTCTTTCTGCCACGAGTCTTATTCCACAGATCGGGGGTCAGGATCTGCTCACTGCTAGGTACCATCATCCCAAGTATGCCCTGGGACCAAAAACAGAACCACAGGACTTGGGCCAGGACCCCATTTCTCAGCTGGCTCGCAGACCCTCCGCTCACCAGGGCTCCTGATGTTTCAGGTGCCTCGGCACAAGTATCTCAGGTCCTGTTCCCGAAAGCCTGTGAGAGGTCTGCATCGTCCCTCCGCCAAAGTCAATTACCCGTGAAGCAGCTCTAGGTCCCTCGGGGGAAGGCCGGGAGGACCCTTGAAGGGCCGAGCCTCCCTTTCAAACCGTGGGCTCCGGGGCTCAGAGCAGGCTCGGATTTTAAGAGTGAGGGATGGCGCCTTCCCACTGCAGCGACTGGCCTGTGCCTTCTGACCGCAGACTCTTCCCTCCTTCCCGCGGGTTCGCATCAAACCCCGCCCCAGTCCGCAGCCCCGCGATCTCAGCCCACCATCGCCGCGGGGCAACCAGCAGGGCCACAGCTCCCTGCGGCTGCAGCCTCCCGGGCGGCCCCTCGGGGCCCCAGCGGAAGCAGAAACGCGGGCGGGCGCCGCGGCTGGGGCTCCGTCGGCTGGGGCTCCGTCGGCCGGGGCTGGGTCTGATGGGCGCCGAGGGGCGCCGAGGAGGCGTCCCCAGCCCCGCGCGTCTGCTCCAAGCCGAGCCTTCTCCTGGGTTTCGCCGCCGGGCTAGATCCGGGGGCACGAGGGCGCGGAGCCGCCAGCCGCGAGCAGGGCGCGAGGGCTTCCTCCCCGAACGAGGGCGCCTCGGCGGGGACTCCGGCGTCCCCGAACTGTCCCCCGGGTCCCACGTCCCCCTCTCTCCTCAGCAAACGTGTACGGGGCGCCTGCGCCGCGCCCCGCAGTCTCCGCTCCCGGGCGGCGAGTCGCACAGCGCCGCCTCCTCCGGGGGGACCCCCGCGCTCCCTCCGCGCCCGACCGCCCCCGGGACTGGGCGGGGCTTGCGCGCGCCTGTCCAGCGAGGGGCCGCCGCCTGCGCTGCGCCGTGCGCCCCCCCCCGAGCCCCGCGACGGCCCTTCGGCCCTCCCTGGCACCCGCCCGAGGACACCCGCCCTCGAGCACCCCCGCGCGCGGACGGCGCGCGGGCGCACCACCCCGTCCACGTGACCGGCCCTCGAGACACGCCCCAGGGCCGTGCGCCCCACCCCGCTCTCGACGCTTCTGGTTGGCCCCCGTGGGCCCCTCCCAGCTGCCCGTCTTGGGAGCGGCCCCGCCCAGAGAGACACCTCATTGGTGTTCGCTCAGAGTAGGGGCGGGCACGGCGGAGACGCGCGGAACTTGACCTTCGGAAAGGGCACCCGACCGGGATGACGGAGAGAGGCGAGCGGTGCCGCAAAAGGCCGAAAAGAGCCGGAGAGACCCGAGTATGACGAGAGCAGGGCAGGCTGGCCGGAAGCAGACCCGAGCGCAGCCGGAAGGAGCCGAGTTCGCCCGAAGGGGCCTGAGCGCGGCTGGACGTTGGGGCTTCGCCCAGCCGGCGCCATGGCTGCCGAGGGGACAGCTGTGGCCGGAGGCGGGGCTGTTGGCGACCGGCTGGCCAAGGACAGCTTGCCGCAGTCTCAGTGCCCGGACGCGGCCCCGAACCGGCGGCGCGGCTCGTCGCTGTCGCGTGACGCCGAGCGCCGAGCCTACCAGTGCTGCCGGGAGTACTTGGGCGGGGCCTGGCGCCGAGTGCGGCCCGAGGAGCTGAGGGTTGACCCTGTGAGGTGGGAGGTCAGGGGTCAGCTCTCCGGAGCCAGCGCCGGGGTCAGGGGTCGAGCTCGGCCCCGGGACCCCCGCGTTGCTGCGGCTCGGGCGCGCGCGGGGCGGGGGGCGCGCGCGGGGCGGGGGCGCGCGCGGGGCGGGGGGGGCGCGCGCGGGGCGGGGGGCGGGGAGGAGGCCCGCCCCGGGGCGGACGCGGGGGCAGGTGCCGCCGGCCGCGGGCTGAGCGCACGCCGCTGTGGGTCCGCAGCGGAGGCCTCAGTAACCTGCTCTTCCGCTGCTCGCTGCCGGACCAGCTGCCCAGCGTGGGCAGGGAGCCCCGGGAGGTGCTGCTGCGGCTGTACGGGGCCATCCTGCAGGTGAGGACGGACGAGGGCCGCCGTGGCGCCGGCGTCGGGGCCTGCCCTCCCGCCTGGCGGGTGGCCGTCGCCCCGTCGCGCCGCCGGGGGCGCGGAGGCCCCGGGGCTCAGGGGCTTGTCGGCTCCGCGGGAGCCTGGCGCGGGCGTCTCCAGGCGGTGGAGCAGGCGGGGCGGTGCTGGGAGGTCAGAGCAGACGCTCCTGGGTTGGCCTCCGGCCCCGCGTGACTCTGCCCCGTGGCTGTCCATCTTCCTGCAGGGCGTGGACTCCTTGGTCCTCGAAAGTGTGATGTTCGCCATCCTGGCAGAGCGGTCGCTCGGGCCGCAGCTCTACGGAGTCTTCCCAGAGGGCCGGCTGGAACAGTACATCCCAGTAGGAGCCCAGCCCGGCCCGGCCCTGACCTCCCCGAGGCACCTCCTGCCCCCAGACCCTGACATCCCCCCCACCTCCGTTCCCCGCCCCTTCCCCCTCCCGCCCCAGCCCCCTCACCACCCTGATAGGTTCCTGGGTGCAGAGCCGGCCACTGAAAACCTGTGAGCTCCGAGAGCCGGTGCTGTCGGCAGAAATCGCCAGGAAGATGGCCCGGTTCCATGGCATGGAGATGCCGTTCACCAAGGAGCCCCACTGGCTGTTTGGGACCATGGAACGGTGAGTCCGGAGCCGCCTCGGGGCCCTTGCACACCTGATCTGAGCCGCGATCCTGCCCGATGCTACCCTGGGCTGCAGCTGAATGTGTCGGTGACTGTCCCGCTGAGTGGATCAGGTGTCCCAGTGTCTAGCGTGGGACTCTGACACAGAACAGGCGTCCGAGTAAGGCAGACAAGCCCTCCAGTGACAGGAAAACGGGTAGGACAGCCCGGCCTGGGGAAATAGGAAGGGATAACAGAGGGAGCATGTCTTCTTCTTCGGACTTCAGGTACCTCAAGCAGATCCAGGACCTGCCCCCGACTGGCCTCCCGCAGATGAACCTGCTGGAGACCTACAGCCTGAAGGATGAGATGGGCAACCTCAGGTGAGGGACGGCAGGGTAGGAGAGCAGCACAGCGCAGCGCAGGAACCAGTGCTAGGCACCGACTGGGGAACCTCCCCCGTATTTACTGAGGGCGGGCTCAGGGCCTGGCCCACGGGGTGACTGACCCTCCTCTGGTCACTCCTGCTCAGGACCCATGCCCCCTGTTCTCCTACAGGAAGTTGCTAGACTCCACCCCATCACCTGTGGTTTTCTGCCACAATGATGTCCAGGAAGGTAGGAGAGAGCACCGGCATCCCCTAAGGAGAGGGGGGCCAGAGGGCCCTGGAGTCACTGGAGCTCCACCCCGTTTTCCCAGGGAACATCTTGTTGCTCTCAGAGCCAGGAACCACTGACAGACTCATGCTGGTCGACTTTGAGTACAGCAGTTACAACTACAGGTGAGGGTAAGAGGATGGCCTCCGTGGCTCTGCTCCCACAACAGCCTGGAAAGCAGACTAGGCCTTCCTCTCTGCATCCCAGCTGCCCAGGGTATTTGGGCCTGAGTGTCCACCTTCTTCCCCCAGGGGCTTTGACATTGGGAACCATTTTTGTGAGTGGGTTTATGATTACACTCACGAGGAGTGGCCTTTCTACAAAGCGCAGCCTGCAGACTACCCCACCCGGGGGCAGCAGGTATGTGGACCGGAGGCTGGGGAGCGGGACCTGGCCTGTGAGGGAGGAGGAAGGTGAGGTCTGGGAAGAATGGTGGGGAAGGGTGTTCACTGGGAAATGTTCCGCAGTCTCCCCATGGTCTGACTCTGTCTGTCAACCTCAGCTCCATTTTATTCGCCATTACCTGGCAGAGGTCAAGAAAGGTGAGACCATCTCCCAAGAGGACCAGAGGAAACTGGAAGAAGATTTGCTGGTAGAGGCTAATCGGTGAGGAGAGACGGGGCAGCGCGGAGTGCAGGGGAAGAGGGGCTGAGGAGGAGGCTGGCAGGCCGGCTTCTGGGACTGCAGAGGGGGCAGAGCAGAAGAGTCAGGACCGTGTTGGCGTTAAGGCAGTGGGGGAGAAGTTTGAGCTTTGGGGCTTGACCAGCCTGAGGGACGAGATCCAGGTGATGCCACGTGTGCTCGGCACCCCTGTCTGTCCTGCCCTCCTTAGGTACGCTCTGGCGTCCCATTTCTTCTGGGGCCTCTGGTCTATCCTCCAGGCGTCTATGTCCACCATAGAATTCGGTTACTTGGTAAGTGACCCAGATGGCTGAGTTAGGTGGGAGGAGGGGGAACAGCAGGGGCCTCATGTTCCCCAGGAAATCTGTGGGCAGACTTGGGGGGGGAGGCAGGTGCTAGTCTCAAGCCTTCTCACAGGTCTTCTGGGGGGTTTCCTTCCCTAGGAGTATGCCCAGTCTCGCTTCCAGTTCTACTTCCAGCAGAAAGGACAGCTGAGCGGCTTCCCCTCATCCTGACTCTCCAGCCCCCAACTCCGGTTGTTCCGGGAGCCTCCAGGGCAGGACCTTGGAGGGAGGCTCTGGGGACTGGGCTGAGCCTGGAGCGAGCCTGGGCCTGAGGATGGCCCGCCTGTCTCCGCCGCAGGCAGATGGTGGGAGAGAGCCCCTGGCTGTGTACCTTGAGACAATAAACAAGCTTCTTCCTTCACACCCGGTCCGAGCCCTGCTGCAGAAAGTACCAGCAGGGAGTGCCACACACTCACAGGCGTGATCGCTGCTGCGAGCCTTGTTTTCTCTGGGAAGGGTGGCTCTCGGGTGCTCTGGGCTGGGGAGGCGTTAAGGGTCCACTGTGGCAGCTGGAGCCCCCTGCCCTCCCCCCTCCCGGCCCTAGCTTAGAAGTGACACACACTAGAACGATTTGGGTGGCGGGCTAGGAGGTAATGCGGGTACAAAGAGGGCACTGGGCTGGGGCTGCCCAACCCTGAGCACTGGAGATCAGGGGACGGGCAGCGCAGCTGACACTCGGATGACCTTTTCCCTACATTCAGCTATTTTTAGCGCCAATGCTGCCATCCTCACGTGAGACCCTTTGGGCCCCCCCAGGTTCCCAGACCTCTGAGCAATCTCAGCTTGCAGAAACCCGGCCCGCCCCCACTCCGGATTCCCACCAGAGAGGAGGGGACTCTGGTTGCCGCCCCACATCTGTTTTCTCAACCCAAATTTGGGAGTGGGTGTCAGGTTCCCGGTGAGGGCGGGGCAGGGATGGCCAGGCCTGAAGGACATGGGGACACGGGCCAGAGCGACTGGCCCCACACGCGGACAGGAGCGAACCCAAGCTGTGAGTGGAGTGGGGGGCAACACGGGGCCGCCCGTGGGGCTCAGAAGCCTAGACCAGAGCAGGGGGCGCGGACGGCGCGGGGTCCCTTGCAGTTGGGTTGTCTGCCTCGCCCCAGATCAACTCTGCTTTCAGGGGCGCGTCTCGCCCCAACCCGGAGGCAGCCCTTCACTGTCCTCGGGGCTTCTGAAGATGTCCTGGCTCGGCCCTCTTCCCGACCGCTGCCCCACCGTGGCGGACGGAGCACGCCCGGAACGCGGGCGCGAGGGTTCCGCGGCCGTTGGTCGCGCTACGGAGCCGCGGCCGGGGCCGAAGCCGGGGCCGGGGCCGGGCCGAAGCGGGCGGCGGGCCTGGGGCGGCCGCCGGTGTATCACGGCCGGGGGCGGGGGCGCGGCGGGGGGCTCGGGGGCCCTCGAGGCAGAGGGCGGCTGGGGGCGGGGCCAGCCGAAGTCCGCCCGCGCACCCTCCTGCCCTGCCCCCTTCCAGGTGAAGGCCAACCTCCGGGATGGCGGAAGCGCACCAGGCCGTGGCCTTCCAGTTCACTGTGACCCCAGATGGGGTCGACTTCCGGCTCAGTCGGGAGGCCCTAAAACACATCTACCTGTCCGGGATCAACTCCTGGAAGAAACGCCTGATTCGCATCAAGGTGGGCGGGGGTGGTTCTGGCTTCTTCCTCCCAGCAGCTACAGGATCGAGTTTTCCCGAAGGCAGAGGCCAGGTGTCAGCTGCTGCCCCATTGTCAAGACCTTCCACCTCCACCTTGGCTGGCAGTTTGGCTGGGTGGCAGGCTGTAGCAGTGCAGAAACCAGAGAGGTGCTCAAGGTGTGGAGGGGAGATGGGCGTGCAGGGAGTAGCAGTGGGACCCAGTGAGTGAGTGAGCGCTGCAGGCGGAGGAGGGGAAGACCAGACCTGAAGGAGGGATGAGCACAGCAGGTGAGGGAGGGAGGTGGCCTCCCAGGCCAAGACCAGGACCTCACAGGGGCCCACCGTCATTTCTGCTGTAAGTGTGCCTGTTTCTGCCCCACAGAATGGCATCCTTAGGGGTGTGTACCCTGGCAGCCCCACCAGCTGGCTGGTTGCCGTCATGGCAACAGTGGGTTCTTCCTACTGCAAGGTGGACATCTCCATGGGGCTGGTCTGCTATATCCAGAGGTGCCTCCCTGAGGGGTAAGAAGAAGGGTGACAAGAGAGGGCTGGGCAGCCTCCAAGGCCAGGGTTCTTGAGCTGGGCACATTCAGGATACCGGCCACTGGAGGTCCTAGGGGCAGCCCTCCCTGGGGACCACCATTATCTGAGTCCAACATTTTGGAAGTTGGTAATGTAATGCATTCAGACAGAGTGTGCCGGAGAATGGTCATCCATGCCTTCTCCAAGCTGGTTCACAACCATCAAAACTGAAGTCAGAATTTTCCTAAGGCTGACCTCAAGTGGATTCCCTGCAGCCCTATCCCTTCTCTGACAGATGTGGCCCCTACCAGACCCCACAGACCCGGGCACTTCTCAGCATGGTCGTCTTCTCCACGGGCGTCTGGATGACGGGCATCTTCTTCTTCCGCCAAACCCTGAAACTGCTTCTTTCTTACCATGGCTGGATGTTCGAGATGCATGGCCAGACCAGCCACTTCACCAAAGTCTGGGCTGTGAGCAGAAGCCAGTGGATGGGTTCAGGCAACTGGTTGGAGACTCTAGGGGCCTCATTTGGGGTTCTAAGCTGGAGGGAAGAGGCAGGCAGGGCACTGGTGCCTGGTGCATAGGTTTGTCCTGGTTCTGAGGGTCAGGGGCCCAGCTCCTCAAGGGTTTGCGATTTGTTTCCTTCCCCTGGTTTTCACCAGAAACATTCTCTGCTCCGTATGCCCAGATCTGTGTCCGTCTTCTGTCCAGCCGGCGGCCCATGCTCTACAGCTTCCAGACATCCCTGCCCAAGCTTCCCGTGCCCAGTGTGCCAGCCACAATTCAGCGGGTAAGGGCCTGAATCAAACATCCCCGTTGGGCAGGCTAGGCTGGACTCAGAGGACTTCGCCAAACTAAGGGACTGTCCCTTGCAAAGAGTGAGGTTGAGAGAAATGGGGCTGGTTGGCAGAGAGTCGGGACAGAAGCAGTCATTGCCCTTTGGCCCCCACGCTGACAATGACTTGGCTGGACAGTACCTGGAATCTGTGCGGCCCTTGTTGGATGATGCGGAATACTACCGAATGGAGACGCTGGCCAAGGACTTTCAGGAGAAGACTGCCCCCAGGCTGCAGAAGTACCTGGTCCTCAAGTCATGGTGGGCAACTAACTATGTGAGTCCCCTCCTTGGCTTATCCTCACCCCTCTTGTGTCAGGGGCATCTGTCCCCTGCCCTCTGCCCCAGCACTAACTCTTCCTTTCCTCTTGCAGGTGAGTGACTGGTGGGAAGAGTACGTGTACCTGAGGAGCAGGGCGCCCCTGGTGGTGAACAGCAACTACTACGTCATGGTGCGGGTGGGCCTGGGGGCAGGGAAGATGGGGGAGATCCGGAATAGTCCGGAAGCAGTTTCAGGGCAGCAAGGGTCCTGAGGATCTGGGGAGTCCAATAGACCCACAGCCTGAACTATCCCTGTCAGAGTCCCTCGGGCTCGCTGCCCTCACCAGCCCAGGCTCTCTCCCTTCCTGCCTTGGTTTTCCCACCGGCCTCCCAGCCACAGGTTTCCAGCTGTCCTGACACCATCACTGGGAACTTCCTGCGTTGCGCCTTCCTGTTATGTTACTGTGTGGATCCCGAGCTGCCTCTCTTAGAGCTCACGAGGTCACGGTCTTCCCCCTGACACACATGACCAGCCCTTCTGCTCCCAGCACAGGCCTCAGCACAGCCACCGGTCTGCACAGCAGGCCCCTCCTCTCCCACTGCCCAAAACACATTCCAAGTCACGCGCCTGCACATAGCTGTCGTCCCAACCACTTAGTACAGCTTGCCTGTGACAGAGGTTTTAAACTGTTTTTCAGTGGTAGAAACTCTGTGCTCAATGCAAAATAAACAAAACACGACCAAAGAAAATAGGCTAGGAGAAAGCAGCTCCAAAGATTCAAGCTGGGCAGAGAGATGGCGTGACCAGCTATGTATGCATCTCACCTCTGGCAGTGCACCCTGACCACGTGTGCAGGACGGACCGGGGAAAGGGATCAGGACCCCTCAGGTCCCTAGGCGGGGAGACCCAGGTGACACCAGGACGGAGAGGTGCTGCTGTGCATCTCTGTCACACCCCGTGCGGGCTCTGCTCTCTCTCTGCAGGACTTCGTGTTCATCCAGAATACAAACATACAGGCAGCCCGCCTGGGAAACGTCGTCCATGCTATGATCATGTATCGCCGTAAACTGGACCGGGAAGAAATCAAGCCTGTGAGTTGTGTGGGGTTGAGGGCACAGCAGGGAGAGGAGGCCTGAGTCTGAGCCGTGCCGGGCCTTCCTCCCAGGTGATGGCGCAGGGCATTGTACCCATGTGCTCCTCCCAGATGGAGAGGATGTTCAACACTACTCGGATCCCGGGCAAGGAGTCAGGTACTGGCCACCGCCAGGGGCCCGAGGTGGGGCTGTCGGGACGGAGGCCCCTCCCTCCCAGGTCTGCGCCTCACGTGGCTGACCCTTCTATCTGTGCGCCCGTCACCAAGCGTCCCGGGCATCTCAGGGTCACAGAACTGGAAAAAATACTTGATTTGTGACCAGCAGGGCCCAGAACAGAGCCCCTGCTCCCCAGGACCTTCCAGGGCAGGGGTAGGTGGTCTGAAGAAGGGGTCGCGGGAGGAGCGGAGCTTCCCAGGAGCCCTTCACAGCCAGTGGAGTAGGAGAGGCTGCTTGCCGAGGGCCTGCTTCCTGACACGGGGACAGTGTGTGTGCTTCCCGGAGCGTCGGCCTCCTCCTCTGGGACGTGCTTTATGGGACTGTTGGCATTAAGCAAGACAGATGGGAACGCCCAGCACAGGGCCTGGCTTGGTGCCAGCACTTCCACTGCTGGGAAAGGAAAGCCCAGACGGAGGCCTGCAGGGGGCCTGGGGGGCAGTGGGAGCCGGGAGGTGTGCCCTGCCTCAGCCTTCCTGCCGCTCTGTCCCAGACCTGCTGCAGCACCTCTCGGAGAGCAGGCACGTGGCTGTCTACCACAAGGGCCGCTTCTTCAAGGTGTGGCTCTACGAGGGCTCCCAGCTGCTCAAGCCTTGCGACCTAGAGATGCAGTTCCAGAGGATCCTGGACGACCCCTCCCCACCTCAGCCTGGGGAGGAAAAGCTGGCAGCCCTCACTGCAGGGGGAAGGTACCAGAGCCCCATGAGAAGAGGAGCTTGTTCCTGCATGCCACCCTGGAACTTGGGGCCACGGGCATGACTGAGGGAGGCACGTGCTGGCAGGGTGCCCTCTGCCCAAGCCAGGCCCCTCCGTAGTGAGGAGGATGGTGGGCACGGCAGACGGCGCATCTAGCCACATGCAACTGGGCGGGGGCTGGGTGGGAGTGTGTGGAGGACAGGGACATCTGCCAGGACAGCCTGGGAGCCCCGGTCCTGGGCCCTGCCGCGTCCTGAGAGGTGTCCTTCGCCGCCGCCCAGTGACCCCACACTCACCCTGCCCTTGTGCCCCCAGAGCGGAGTGGGCACAGGCGCGCCAGGCCTTCTTCAGCTCTGGCAAGAACAAGGCCGCTCTGGATGCTATCGAGCGTGCTGCTTTCTTCGTGGCCCTGGACGAGGAGTCTCCCCACTATGACCCCGAAGATGAGGCCAGCCTCAGCCTCTACGGCAAGGCCCTGCTACACGGCAACTGCTACAACAGGTGTGGCACCCCAGCCCCGCAGAAGGCCCCCGCTCCTTCCCCCTGTCTTGGCGCTGCCCCCCACCGCCCCGCATCTCCGGCCTCCTTTCCTGCAGGTGGTTTGACAAGTCTTTCACTATCATCGCCTTCAAGAACGGCCAGCTGGGCCTCAACACGGAACACGCGTGGGCAGACGCACCTATCATAGGGCACCTCTGGGAGGTAATGGGCCCTCAGAGGGGTCCTGCAGGGCAGGCTGGGTGCGGGGTGTGAGGGTAGCTTCTCAGCCTGATCTTCTCCCTGCAGTTTGTCCTGGGCACTGACACCTTCCACCTGGGCTACACAGAGACCGGGCACTGCCTGGGCAAGCCAAACCCCATGCTTATGGCTCCCCAGCGGCTGCAGTGGGACATTCCTGAGCAGGTGTGCAGGCCAAGAGGGGACAGGGAGGGGCATGTGAGAGTGGCAAGTACCTGGGACGCTCTCAGGGGCCTGGGGTGGGAGCTTCTCAGAGTCCAGACTGGCCACGCAGAGAACAGCGATCCTGGGACCATCAGTTTGTGAAAGACGTGAGGCGTGAGACTCGTCCACGGAGCCTCCCTCTTCCCACAAAGCCCAGCGTGGCCTCTGGGGATGGAGGCCCCTCAGGTTGCCCTCTGTGTCTGAAGATGTTGAAGGCTCACTGAAACCTGCCCAGCCTCGCTGCTTGGCGAGCTCTGCCCGCAGCTGACCCTTCCGTATCTTGGCAGTGCCGGGCCATCATCGAGAGCTCCTACCAGGTGGCCAAGGCACTGGCAGACGACGTGGAGCTGTACTGCTTCCAGTTCCTGCCGTTTGGCAAAGGCCTCATCAAGAAGTGTCGAACCAGCCCGGACGCCTTTGTGCAGATTGCCCTGCAGCTGGCCCACTTCCGGGTAGGAGCCCCGCCGGCTGCTAAGGGGCAGGGTGGCACCAGCCTCACCTGCCAGATTCACGCCTCTGTGCTCCTCAGGACAGGGGCAAGTTCTGCCTGACCTATGAAGCCTCCATGACCAGGATGTTCCGGGAGGGACGGACCGAGACCGTGCGTTCCTGTACCAGCGAGTCCACGGCCTTTGTTCAGGCCATGGTGGAGGGGTCCCACATGGTGAGCCCCCCCAAACCCTCCACCTCCTGCCCACCTTGAGGGGCAGGGCTACTCTTCATTGTTCCGCTTCTGCTCCCCAGAAAGCAGACCTCCAAGATCTCTTCCGGAAGGCTTCAAAGAAACACCAGAACATGTACCGCCTGGCCATGACAGGGTGTGGGATAGACAGGCACCTCTTCTGCCTTTACCTGGTCTCCAAGTACCTGGGGGTCAACTCCCCTTTCCTGGCTGAGGTCAGCATTGTTGACGGGTGTGTCCCCTCTCCCCATGGCCTCTCCTGCGGGGGCACGGCCTATCCTCTACCCAGATCCCCAGAAATTTCCCTTGAGGGCTGGAGCCAGCTTTCCTGCTCCACACCCCTTCCAGGCCTGTGGTCCTATTTCTCAGTAGGTGGTTCTCATGAGGGTGGACATACAACTATGGTGGCGCTCAGGTGGTGACAGCACTTTGGGAAAAGCAAAGAGGCTGCAGGATGAGGCTGGGCAGAGGGAGCCTCCAGGGCCCAGACACTGTGGCAGGGGCATGGGCGGACAAAGAGCAGCAGCAGGAGGGGAGGGAGCAGAGCTGAGGGAGGGACAGGCCAGTAGGAGAGGAGGCCTGGGGGATAGTTAGGTCATGTGGGCCTCAAGGGTTTTGTGCAAATGCTGTCATGGTGAGAACAGACAGGGAGGGAGTGGGAGGGGGGACCTGTAGAGGCAGACGGGGGTCAGGAAGTTTGTGCTCATGCAGGTGCTCAGGCATCACCGGTCAGCAGGTTGAGTGCTGAGTGCGTGGCATTTCACGCATGGTGCCTCACTGCTGTGATCTCCCTGGTACAGGTGCTCTCAGAACCCTGGCGCCTCTCCACCAGCCAGACTGCTCAATTCCAGATCCGTATGTTTGACCCGAACAAGTACCCCAAACACCTGGGTGCCGGTGGTGGCTTTGGCCCTGTAAGTGCCCTTGAAAGGAGGTCGATGAGCAGAACTGGGCCCCAGGGGTCTCAGTGGAGAGTACAGCGCCCTGAAGTCAGACCAGGGGCAGGAGCATAGCCCTGGGCTTGCCCTGCGTAGAAAGAGAATGGGTAGCTATCGACCCCGGAACTGAAGACACTCCCAGGAGAGAGGCAGTGAGCTTGAACCTCCTGAGAGAAACACAATATCCTGGACCCTGGTAGTGTCTGGACCTGCAGTAGGCAGAGCTCCTCGGTTTTCACACTGTTGCCTGGAAATGTTCCTGACCTCAGGGGAAATGCAGCATGTGGGGTGGGGCCCCTTCCTGGGCATCTTGTGGGGAGAGCAAGCATGACATCAGCTTTCGGATCTGCAAGGTTTGGTTTACTTCTTTACTCCTCGTGCTGCTCTCAGGTGGCAGATGATGGCTATGGGGTTTCCTACATGATTGCGGGCGAGAACACCATCTTCTTCCACGTCTCCAGCAAGTTCTCAAGCTCAGAGACAGTGAGTCTCTCCCGCTCCTGCTCAGGCCTGAGGAGGGCTACCACCTGGGGCCCTTTCTGGCTGGGGAAGAGTCCTTGGTTGTGGGGACAGAGGGACAGGGCCTCACCTGAAGGGTTGGTCTGAGCTCTTGGCTCCCACAGAATGCCCAGCGCTTTGGGAACCACATCCGCCAAGCTCTGCTGGACATCGCTGATCTTTTCCAAGTTCGCAAGGCTGACAGCTGAGGGCTGGAGAAATGCAGCTGCCCTTTCATCCCTACACTGTGGAAGAAGGGGCCTGCGGTCGGCTCGCAGGCCTAAGGGGTGGCCATGCACAGGTGTCCAGCGTCCAAGGACAGCTCTGGCAGCAGGCACTCCCGAAACAGATGCTGCTCCCTGAGGGCCCAGGTGGTAGAAGTGGGGTTGGAGCAGGGAGGGAATTTTGACTTTTTTTTTCTTGCTAGACGCTAATAAAGATAAGCCTCTGTAATTCTCCCTTAGCTCTTAGGTACCTTTGTTTTATTTGGGGACTAGGAGGCCCTCCCCTGCCCAAGCTCAGACCAGAGAGGTAGCGGGGGGAGGAGATGGGGCTGGGAGACTGAGAGGCTTGTGACCTACTTTGCAATGCATGTTTCTCCTGAGGTCACCACCGTGCACACCCACTTGGACTAAACTCTTGTTTCACAACCTTCACCTATTCCCTGGGGCCACTTCTGTTTGTCTGCCAGAGAGTGGGGCCCAGCTGCCAGTTCCCAGCTGCCAGCTGCCATGAACGGTCATGCCCTCTGCACACCTCTGGGCTGGGGCACAGCCCTGTGGAGGCCCATGGCCACGTCCTGGCCATAGGGAAGGGCTAGAATCCCAGGCCCTCAGTCTACACACCAAGTAGTCGTGTCTGTGAGAGGGCACACAGTATAATCTGGAGCAACACCTGCTCCTTCCCTCAGGTTGACTTTTTACATTAAAATAACATTAAAAGTAAACATAAATTTTTTCCTGGAAAGTATAAGAAAGCACTTAATTCCTACTTCTGCATGTGAGAGGGAATCCGGGTCTCAGCACTCTGCTTGTTGCCAAGACCCCTTGATTGCACACCCACCCCCTACTCGGCACTGTGCTGGGGATTCGATGCTGAGCAAGGCACCTGCCGTGTGGAATTCACTATTAGGTCAAACAGGCATGGATTAGGGGATGGAGAGGCTGGCATGGGAACCAGCAGCCTTTTGGAATAATTCACTTAGTACTTATTTAGTGCTATGATCGGCTAGGCACTGGCATACAGCAGTGAATAAAACTGGCCAACACAGTCCCTCCCCCTGGGGCGTAGAGTCTAGTGGGAAGACAGGCATTAAGCAAGAAGAATGAGTAAATTATATGGTAAGGCAGATGGTAATAAGTGCTAAGGAGAAAAGTAATGGGCGGGAGCAATGGCGGGGTGGGTGGCAGTCTCAGACGGGGTTGGGAAGGCAGACTTCCTGAGCGGGGCTATCTGACTGACCGGGAGGGAGGGAGGGCTCAGAGTGGACAGCCAGGGCCAGAGCTTCCAGGGGGCAGGAGCCGGCTGCAGGAACAGAACCAGAGGGGCTGGGCCTGGTGTGGAGGGAGCGCAGGGAGCAGGAGGGGACAGGTGGATCGGGGCCTCAAGCGCCTCAGACGCCGGGCTCTGGCTTATATGAATGACGGGAGAAGCCACTGAGGTGAACAGAGGGTGATCTAGTCTGCCCCAAATCTTCATGGGATCATTCTGGCCAACCAGAATGACATTAGAACAACGTGGGGGAGGGGGGGCGGTGAGGACAGAACCTGTCTGTCCCTCTCGGCAGGGTGGCCGGGGGGCGCGGTTGGGATAAATGACGGGACTTACACTCCCGACAGGAGACCCAGGACGCAGAAGGTCAGTGTAGGTCCGGACACCTGACAGGCATGGAAGAGAATTCCCATTTTCTGCTCTGGGTGCTTGAGTGATGAGATGAGATTTTTACACGTGGAGCTTGATGTGCCCGTAGGGGGTATTCCTGAAGCGGGCTCAAAGTCCTCCAGACAGAAACCGAAAACTAAGACGAAGCAGGCTCCCAGAGCAGCTGGAAAGCGAGCCCGTGAGGGGACTCCCAGGGCAGAGGCTCCTGATCGCCTCTCAGTCTCGGCCCCCAGAGGGTTCCGTTCCGCACCAGAACTTTCTTGGAATCCCAAGAATCTCTTCGCAGCCAGGCCACAGAGGGTACACCTGGGTCACCTACCCTGGGGGGCTGCGTGGGGTTGGTAGGCTTCTGGGCACACCAGCCCCCCAGCCTTGGAGAGCAGTGAGCAGCGCCTTCCAAAAAGCTGGCTTTCCGTTAATGCCGAAATTCAAGGTTTTCTTTCTTTCTTTTTTTAATCGGATTTTTTCTTGGTTAAAAAAGGTAAGAAGGGAAACCATAATGCCGACCCAAGGCGAAAACCTCAGCGACAACCCAGAGCCATACGCTACTTGCAGCCCCGGGGTTGGCGGGTCGGCGCCGGGTCGAGGCTGGCGGGGGAGGGGAGGGAGGGACAGGCGCGTCGCGACCCCCTCGCGACCCCCTCGCGGCTTAGCGCGGCAGAAGGGGGCCTCGGCGCCCGGCTGAGAGGAGGGCTCTGCCCCGCACCACGACTCAGGCGCTGACCAAAGGCCCGCCTCGGGCTGGTCCCAGGTGGCCCCGCGGGCTCACGGGGAAGAGGGCAAGGGGTCGGGCCAAGGGTCGGGCCTGGCGGCGACACGGAGCGCCCGCACCACCCCCGCCGGCCAGGGCCCCCAGCGCGGCGGGGACACAGTCCGGCCGGGAGACGCCGGGGAGCAGCGGCCCCCGCGAAGGCCGGGCTGAGCCCCCGCGCGTCCGGGGCCTGGGCTCTGCGGGCGCGTCGCGCGTCCGGCTCACCCGCGAGGCCGACCCGCCGTCCGAGGAGCCGAGCCGGAAGGAAGCTTTGCCACGCGCCGGCCGTCGGCTTCACGGGACCTGCTCGTCCCGGCGCGTCTGTGCTGACGCCGCCGGCGTCGCCCGCGAGAGCGCCTCCCGGGCCGCGGCAGGACGCTCGGGCTCCCCCGTGTCCGCCGCGCCGCGAGCCCCGGCCCGGAAGCCGCTTCGCCCCCGCCGCCCCGCGGCCCGGCCCGGCTTCGCCCTCGGGCCCAACCCCGCCCCTTCCGCCCTCCCCTCCCCCCAACCAAGCCCGCTCAAGTCCACCCTCTGGACGGCTCTGAGCGGGGGACGTCCCTGCCCTGCGACCCCCGCACCGCGGCCGTCATTCGCCCGAGCAGCCCGCGCCCTCCCGCTCCCGCAGCCGGCAGCCCGGGAGACCCCTAACCCGGGGACCGCCGGGGCGCTCTCCTCGCGGCCGCAGGTCCCTGGGGGCGGACAGCTGCCTCGACGTCCAGCAGGCGCGGTCGTCGCCAAGACGGAGCGCGTCTGGGCCAGAACGAACGCTTCCTGGCACCTGCTGGGCCAAGTGCTGTCCCGGACGCTGGGGACGCGGTGGTCAGGAGGCCCGGGCCCTGCGGGCAAGGCCTTGCGCCGGCGAACCGCGGAGAAGAGCACAACCGGCAGGTCCACGAGAGGACCCTCCCTTCAGTTCCGCTCTCGCTCCGCCTCAGCCACCCCAAGTTCGGGCAAGAGCCCCCGCGGCGACCCCGCCCCTTCCGCTCTGGAGACCAGCCAATGAGACCTCGAGGCCGAGACTCGGGACCAGCCAGAGGGCGGCACACTCACGTGTTTGCGGCCCAGCCCCTTCCGCATCGGGACACTGGCCAATGAGGGCGAGAAATCATCTCCAGGGGGCGGGTCTGCTAACGGAAAGGGGCGGGGTTCCGTGGCCAGCTCGGGCCGCGTGCTCCCCACCACACAAGTGGGTCGCGGACCACCACGCGAGGAGCGCAGGCGGTGCTTGAGGTGAGCGAGGCCCGTCCAGCCACGGGTCCCTGGCCCTCCCTGCGCCTCCGGCCCCGCCCCCGGGGCCACGACGTCCCGAGCTGTGCCCGCCGCCTCACCCGGTATCCAGCTCTCGCCCGTCCCCTCGCCACGGGCCGCTCGCCGCCCCCCACACCCCTGTCACCCCAGCCCCTGCCCCCCACACCCCGTTCTTACCCCAGTCTCCTCGCGCCCCAAAGCCCCTCAGCCCAGTCTCCTCCTCCTCTACCCGTCACCCCAGGCTCTTCGCCCCCCCACATCCCCTCACACCCCTCCTCACCCCGGGCCCCAGCCACGACACCCCACCCTCACCCACCACACCCGACCCTTGCCCCAGTCTCTACACCCCCTCCCCCCTGTCTCCTCGCCTCCCACAGCCCTCCTCAGTCTAGTCTCCTTGCCCCCCAGACCCGCCCCAACACACCCTCCCCCCCAGGCCTCCTCACCTCCCAAACCCGCTTTCACCCCAGTTCCGTCACCCCACATCTCCAGACCTCTTACTCTGCGAGCTCCAGCCTGAACTCTCCCTACGACCTGGCCCCTCCGCTGTTGCCCCCACACCTGGAACGGGGCACCCCACACCCCACACCCTCCTCCTCCGACGCAGGACCCCCGCCACCCATGCACATGCCCTTCCTGTGCTGCTCCCACGCCTGGGCCCGAGAGCCCCACTTGTCCTTTCCCAGTTCTCATTTCCGGGGGGTCCCAGGCTCTGCCCAACGCTTCAGACCAGGCAAGACCCTGAGCCCACGACCAGGCCTCCAGGCCCCTGAGCTCTGCACACCTCTGGGGTCTCCACTCCCCAGGAGCCCTGGGACCTCCAGCCCTTCACACCCAAAGGGCTTCTTCAGCCGGTCCTCCCTGCGCTCCTAACCCCACTGGTCTGCGGCTGCTCTCATTCCCCTGGGCTTCGGCACTGCACTCACCCTCCTTCCCATCCTGGCCTTGCTCCCCTGCGGCAACCGTATCAGGAAGGAAAGCCGTGGACTCCTGGCCCGTGGTCTTCCTCCACCCCAGCTCATCCCCTCTCCCTGGATCTGCTCATCCCACCTGGGAAACCCAGCATCACCCTGGCCGCAACCTCCATCCCCATCCACCTGCCCCCCAACTACAGGGCTCCATGCTTCTGCTTTGTCCCCACCCATCATCTTCACGCCTCTTCATCCACTCTCCTCCCTGTGCCCTCACTTTGCCCAGCCACCACACTCATTTCAAAGTCCCAAGCCAGCTACACGCCATCCCTTTTCTCTGTGCTACCCTAGAGTCCCGAGGGTCCTGTGCAGCCATGTGTCCCCAGCCACACAACCACTGCTTCTCTGCTGCATATCCAAGTGCCTCTAGTGAGGGGCTCAGCTTTGCCAAACCCGTCTCATTCTCCTGAAACCAAGAATGTCTGGTAGGAGAAGAACCTTTTCATTGCCATTTGTGGGTGAGCCAGAGACCTCAGGTCTGAACCTGGACCACCTGGACCCTTACCTACCCTTTCTAGGGTAAAGTGACCTTCTTCCTGTCTGAACCCAGCCCATGCACCATCACCATGCACCCTTTCTTCTGTTTTCAGCCTTCTCTGTTCAACTAAGTTCTTTCACATAAACCTAAAGTCAGGCAAGTCTCTGCCTTTGTAGAATAAAAAAGAGAAGTCCTTCCCTCTATCATCCGCTCATTTATCGCCCGTTTCTCCTACCTGTCTCAACTGAATCTGCATGCCCTATCTATTTTGCCTAATGCTCTGTTAATTCTTTATTCTTGGAATTCTTGTTATCATTGTTACTGTTACTCAGTTACTCACTGAGACCTGACACCCAAATAAAAGGTCTTAAATGCACTGGGCCTCTTGTAACTTCTCCCAACTTAAAAACAAAAGATACCTGTAACTCCACATGACATTCCAGCTGGTGGCCCTTTCTTTGCTTCTCTTTGAACCAGAACACACAAGTTTTACTTACTTCTCTTCCCTTCTCTGTAAACATATTGCGGTCAGGCTTTTGTCCCTGCTGCCCCATGAATACAGCTTCTGTCAAGTTTGCCAGTGACCTTCAGATTGATTGTCGAATCCACGGTCACTTTTTTCCTTATGCTACTTTATGTGAGACACAATTGATCACTCTTTGTTTACTTTCTTCACTTGACTTCCAAGACCTGCTGCTGAGTTTTAGTCTCCTTTGCTGGTTGCTCTTCTTCCCAGATTCCCAATCTGGAGAGCTCCAATCTCCTTTCCATCCACCCTCACTGCCCAGAAGACCTCAGCTAGTCCCATGGCCTTAAGTGTCATCTGTACCCCAGTGACTCAATACAGATATTCAGCCAGGCTTTTCACAACATTACAGATACATATTTCTACTTGGATGTCAGCACATACTGTTGGCTCCATGTTTCCAGCATATTCAGAATCCGGTCACTTCCCACTACTGCCACTTCTAACATTCTAGTCCAAGCCCTGTCATCCCTTACCTGGAGTTCTGCCACAGCCTCCTCTCTGCTTCACCGTCCCCATCCCAATCTGCTCTCAGCATTGCAGCCAGAGTGATCGTTTGACATATTTGTTTGTTTTAGAGAGAGACGGTGAGCACATGTGTGTAAGCGGGGCTGGTGGGCACAGGAATAGAGAATCATAAGCAGGCCCACACCCAGCGTGGACCCAGGGCTTGACCCCACACACGACCCGGAGATCATGACCTGAGCTGAAACCAAGAGTTAGACGCTCCCAGAGAAATCCTTTTAAATCATAATTCAAATCGTGTCACTCCCTCCAATTTCTCTAATATGTCCTCCGCTCACTCAGAATTAAAGTCAAAGTCTTGTAGAAACTGCAGTATCCTCCCCAGCTCCTCATCCTTCTCTCCTAACTTCCTGCCCTCCTTCGTTCCTCTCCAGCACTTCTAGCCTTCTTGTCCTTCTCAAGCACAGTTAGCCTGAAGGTTTCTTCATCCCTGTTTCCTCGGCATAGAATTCTTCCCTGAGGTACCCGCAGGGCTCACATGCTCACTTTCTTGAGTCTATTTGAAGACTCACTTTCTCAAAGGGGATTTCCATAGTTCACCATAGATGGAGTAGTTCTTGACACTCCATTATTTTGTAACCTACCTTGTTTTTTTTTTCTATCACCAACTCAAATTTTCTATATTTATATATTTATATAAATTTATATATTTATATATTATATATAAATAATATATATTATATATAAATATATAATATATTTATGTATATTTCTATATTTTCTATATTTATTTATTTATGTGTTTATTGCCTATCTCCCTTGACTAGAATGTAAACTCTACAAGGGCAAATATTATCTTTTGTTCGCTAGTATACTCCTAGCACCCAAAACAGTGCCTGATGTTCAATAAATATTTGTTGACTAAATGAATTAACTGGCCCCTCCCTCCTCTTTTCTGTTGGTCTCAACTACATACACCCCAATTCTCTACTTTCTTTTTATCAGTGTCTTTTATGGGCTCATTTTCTTCTGCTTTTAATGGCTGATATTTAAGAGCTTCTTCCAAGTCCATTTTCTCTTCTTTTACACAGTCACTGTGAATGATTTCATCTTTTCCCATAATTTAAACACCGTCAAATCTCTATTTTCAGTTTACCCTCTCTCTAGGGCTCTAACCCTGGATTTCAGCTGTTGGATAGCTTTGCCTGGACGGGCACCACATACTCAAGCTGCCCCAAGCTGAGCTCTCTGTTAGCCTCTTCGCTCCACCCCTCCACCCCCTTTGTTCCATCCCTCCCAACAGTCAGGCTCAAAGCCGACCAGTATTGTCTGAGGCAGCCGTGAGAAGATGGCGTGCTAACGAGCTCTGCCTCTAGAATCAGGACTGTGCTCCAGCCTGGCTCTGCGGCTGCTTGGCTGTGTGACTTCGCTTAGATCCTTCCACAATCCTCAGATTCCCTATCTGCACAACAGGGAGAGTAATAGCACTTACTTTGTTCCATGGTTGTGAAATCAGCCAGTGCTCATTGAGAATTTACACGGTTCCTGACACATACTAAGCATGAAATACATGTTAGCTTTTATGTTATTCACTTCACATCTCTTTCTCACCTCCTTAACATAAAATATTTTTTGAGCAGCTACTCTGTCTATACCTGGTGTTACACATGGAGTCCTGCCAACTATTTCATTTGGTGAATGTGGGTGTCTGCTATCCCCACAGCTGTGTGTGTCTTCACAATCACCTGCAAAGGAGCTATTATTTCCATTTTACAGAAGAGGAAGCTGAGACTTAAGGAGATAGGGGACCTTGCCAGCCTTTCACAGCCGATACATGGCAGAGCCTGCCTTCTATCCTGGAATTTCAGGGTACACACAAGTTGTTCTTTAGTTGCTTACTACACCTTGTTAGTTCCGTTCACTCACATGTTTATCAAGAATTTATTGCATACCAGGAGTGTAATGTGTGAGCGCACAGACTGGAGCCAGATTCTCAGGGCCCAGTTCTTAGATCTGTGTCTTTGCTGTCTGACCTGGGGCAACTTTGGTCATTTCTCTGAGCCCTGTTTTCCTCATCTGTAAATTAGAACAATAATAGTACTTACTTTTTAGGGTTCCTCTAAAGGTGTAAATGCTTAGAACAGTGTCTGGCTGGAAGAGGTGCGGAAGCTGTTGAAATGTAAAAGAGATGCCACCTTCAGAGCTGAGGATGGGAAATGTGAGGAAAGCCTTCTAGACGTGACGCTTGAGCGGAGTCTTTAAAAACAAGAGAGCGTGAGGGAAGGGTATTTCAGGCAGTAGAATAATATGTGTACACACATGGAGGTTAAGAGAGAACCTGTTTGCAGAGTTCTCAATGACTTGGCTATAGGGGCCATTTTATATTTGAAGGCTTTGATTTGAAACCGAGCAAGGACATCTGGATGAATGGCTATTGCTCTTCAAAGAACCCTGCTTTACAACAGGTTTCTTTTTGCCAGACTTATTTCTTTGTTTACAGCACTGAGTACCTGTTTATTTTTTAATCCCTTTTTTCTGTAGTCCTTAGTTGGCATATGGTAGATACCCCAATTTACCAAATATTGGATATGACTGAAGCTTAGAGTAAATATGAGGACATGGCTAGATATTGATAAATATGAGCTCCGGTAACTTTAAAGGCATTATTTAGACAGAGGAAAGAGCATTTGATTGTTTACTTTGGTTTTAAAAAGTAATGTTATTTTATTAACATAAGTAATATTAAAAATCCAGTTTTTCTTGAGCAATTAAGTTTATGCTCTAAATCACTAGATTTAGATTATTAGATTATTTTTAGTTTATTACATTATTGGATTATTTATTCTAAATAATTATCTCATTCTAAACTCTTTTTTTTTTTTCAAGGTTTTTTTTTTTATTTATTTGACAGGGAGATCACAAGTAGGCAGAGAGGGAGACAGAGAGAGTGAGGGAAGCAGGCTCCCCACCGAGCAGAGAGCCTGATGCAGGGCTCAATCCCAGGACCCTGAGATCATGACCTGAGCCGAAGGCAGAGGCTTAACCCACTGAGCCACACAGGCGCCCTCATTCTAAACTCAATCTTATTCTAAGTCTAGCAAATTTAAATAGTAATAACATTATGTTTTTGTTCCATTTACAAACTTAAACTCGTGTGTGTGTGTGTGTGTGTGTGTGTGTGTGTGTGTGTGTTTGGTTTAACAAAAGTTTAATTCCCATTCTCGTAAGGTCCATCACAGGTCTGGGAGACTCCAGAAAAGGAGCTCTCCATGTGGGGGCTTAGTATTGCAGACTACTTTGACCTTGTGGCCCTGGTTTCTGTGTGGACAATCCATCATTGAGGCAGGACGAGCACTATAGAGTCTTGCAAGTACCCTCAGCTGTCTTAACAACAAACCTTCCCACTTAAATAATTCTTCTAAGTATCATAAGTGAAACTTATAAATATGGTGAACTTCAGGTTCTCCTAAATGTTCTAAGCCTCTTTGTAAAGTTAAACAGATTTTGACTAAAAATTGTAACCCATAATCAGGGGCACCTTGGTGGTTCAGTCAGTTGAGCACCTATCTTCGGCTTGGGTCATGATCTCAGGGTCCTGGAATTGTGCCCATGTTGGGGTCCCTGCTCAGCGGGGAGTATCCTTCTCCCTCTGCTCTAATCCCCCACCCCCCAGTTGTGTGCTCTCTCTTTCTCAAATAAATAAAAACTTTAAAAATATATAAAATTATAACCCATAATCAATTTCACATTTTAAACCAGAACAACGGAACTGACCTATTGACTCTAACAAGCCAAATTCTTTTAAACATAGAAATGCATAAACTACCAAATATTCACAGGAATTTTACTTTTTAAAGATCTTTATTTACCTGAGAGAGAGGACAAGTAGAGAGGAGGAAGCAGACTCCCCTCTGAGCAGGGAGCCTGATGTGGGGCTCAATCGCCAGACCCTGGGATCATGACCTGAGCTGAAGGCAGAGGCTTAACCGACTGAGCCACCAGGCACCCTATAAATTCTTTTTTTTTTTTAAGATTTTATTTATTTATTTTACAGAGAGAGATCATAAGTAGGCAGAGAGAAGGGCAGAGAGAGAGAGGAAGGGAAGCAGGCCCCCCGCTGAGCGGAGAGCCCGATGTGGGGCTCGATCCCAGGACCCTGAGATCAAGACCTGAGCTGAAGGCAGAGGCTTAACCCACTGAGCCACCCAGGCGCCACAGAAATTCTTTTTTATGCTCTTCCTTACTTCCTTACCTTCTCAGCATTATAAGCTATTCACCCACTAAGGAAACACCTATTTTATCCCATACAGTTTTGGGGGTTCCTTTCTTTTGTACTCTCTAGAGTTGTCTTCTCAGCTTGTTGAGATGTTATGTCATCAGAGGACATTAGCTGGGGTCCAGTGACTCTCTGAGAGTCTGGACTTGACTTAGGAGTCCAGACTTGCTTCCCTTCTATCTCTCTGGCCTCTCTTCCTCAGTCTCCTTGGCTGGTTCCTTTGCATCTCCCCAAACTTGATGGACCCCTTCTCCGTTTGTATTATCTCCCTTGATCTCACCCAGCCTCGTGTCAGATAGCATCTGTATGCTGATGACTCCTAAATTTCTGTCTTTAGCCTACTCTGTCCTGAATTCATTTATCCAGTTGCCTACTCAGCATCCCCACTTGGATGCCTCATAGATATCTTTTTCTTTTGGCTATATTCGGTTAGCCACTGTATAATGCTTAACTAGTTTTTGAAATAGTGTTCAGTATTCATTCACTAAGTATAACACCCAGTGCTCATCACAGCACATGCCCTCCTCAATACCCATCACCCATCTTAGCATGTTCAAAACTGAGTTCTTTCTTTCCCGCACAACCCAGCATCTTCTCGTTTTTCCCTCATCTCAGTTAACGGTGTCTCCATTTCTGGTTGTCAGCCAAAAATCTTCGTGTCGCCTCTAACTCCACACTGACTAAGCAAATCTTGTTGGCCCTGCCCTCAAAACGTACCTTGAGTTATCCTCTTCATGTTACTTACATCATTTCTGTGCTAATCCAAGCTGTTATTATCTCTCACCTGCATTATTCTAGTGGGCTTCTAGTCTCCCTGCTTCCACCTGGGTCCAGAGAAGCTACTCTCAACCTAGTGATTTATTAAAATGTCAATCAGATTATCACCCCCCCAGACTCCCATCTCACCCAAAGAAAAAGAGTCTCTTTGGTGGCCTCAGGGTCCACCATACTTCTACTCCCCCACATTTTTACTTCATTTTCTGCTACTCTCCCCTTCCCTCTCTCTGAACCAACTATAGCCTTCGTTGCTCTTCCTCCAGCTCACCCAGCTAACTCCAAGCTCGGGGGCTCTGTTCTTACTCTTTCCTCTGCCTGGGATGCACTTTTCCCAGGTATCTGTATGGCCCCTTCTCTCACTTCCTGCAAGTCTCTGGTCAAAATCACTTCAGTGCACACTTACTTATTTATTTCTAAGTTTTTCTTTAAATTCCATTTAGTTAACATACAGTATAATGTTAGTTTCAGATGTGCAATATAGTGATTCAACACTTTCAATCAAGACTCCGCGCTCATGACAAGAGCGCTCCTTGATATCACCTGTTCAACCGGTCCCCTCACCCACCTCCCGCTGGCAACTGTCAGTTTGTTCTCTAAGAGTCTGTTTCTTGGTTTGCCTCTCTCTTTTTTCTCCAACTCTTTGCTCCTTTCTTTTTTTTTTTTTTTAAGTTTTTATTTAAATTTTAGTAGTTGACATATAGCATAATGTTCGTTTCAGGTGTATAATATAGTGATTCAACACTTCCATTCAACACCCTGTGCTCATCGTAACAAGGCCGTACACTTATTGAAATTACAGCCCCCCCTTCACACATACTGTTCCCCCCTCCATCTCTGGTTGACTTTTTTCCTTGGTACCTGTCCCCTCCTTATATTTATTTCACTTATTAATCTTGTTCATATTCTTCTCTCACCACTAGAATATAAATTCCATGAAATCAGGAATTTTAACCCGTTTTGTTCACCGCTGTATTCTCAGAGTCTAAAATAGTGCTCAATAAATACGTGTTGAATGTGTGGGTAAAAGAATATAACAGGTAGCATATAAATTAATGAATTGAGCAAGTGGCCACACAACTTAGATATGAAGTGTGTCATTATCTACTTTGCTTTTGCACAGATTTTGTAACCATCTACATGATAGAATGATTTTAATCCATTTTGAATTTCTTTAGCTCTTTTATAAGAAATCTGTAAATTTTTTTAACTTTACAGAGTTTTATGTTTTTTCATGGATCTTTTCTAATCATGTCTCATGGAAATACACAACTCTTACAGATTTTAATTTGAGATCTCTTAAGGCTTTCTTCAGTTACTTGGTCACAACCCAGAACTGGATGAGAATGGGAAGAGTCAGGAGCTAGGTTATTAAGGATCTTACATATGTAGTAAGAGATTATGTTTTATCCTGAAAGAAAATGCGAGCTATTGAAGGGTTGTTAACAGAGTGACATGGTTAGATTTGCATGTTATATAAGGTCATTCAGGAGGTGAACTGGAAAACGGATTTGACAAGATGAAGCCAGAAGCAGGAAGGTAGGAGTTTATGAAAATTGTCCAAGTGAAAGGTGAAGAGAGCGTGCACCATTAGTTCTAAACTTTGTATTTTTAGCTCCAACCTTTCTCCTGAATTCCAGACCTATATATTCATCTGGCTATTTGAATCTCTACTCACAGGTCTAAAAGGCATCTCTCATTAACATACTCAAAATAGAGAATTTTGGGGGGCACCTGGCTGGCTCAGTCGGTGGAGCTTGTGACTCTTACTCTCAGGGTTGTGAGTTCAAGCCCCATGTTGCATGGAGACTACTTATATAAATAAAACTTTAAAAAAATAGAGCATTTCGTTTCCCTTCTAATCTGTTCTCTTAGTCTTCCCCACTTCAGTTAATAGCACCACCATGTATTAAGTTGTTCTCATCAAAATTAGGAGTCATTTTGATTTTTCTCTTCCCACCACTTACCCTTGCAAACATAGACATATCAGATCCCTTTCCAAATTCTTTTGGCTCATCTTCTAAAATACAGCCTGAACCCTTCCACTTTTCACCATTGATATCATTACTTACGACCCTAAACCAAAGCTACTTCCACCTCTAGACCATTCTAGTGCTCTCTTAACTAACTGGTTCTCCCACTCTTACCTCCTCTCAGCCTTCTATAGCACTCCATCTTCCACATGGCAGCTGAAGTTATTCTCTTAAAGCATGATCTCCTGCTCTCAATTTCCAATAGCTTTTCCTCATACTCAAAACCAAAATTCTTGCCTACTGAACTGATCTCACCTTATACCACTTTGCTCCTGAACTCCATGCTGTACTTTCTTTCCATGCTTTGAAACACATGAAGACCACTCCCAGCTGTTCTCGACCCATTCTTTCTGTCTTCCCTTAGCTCTTTTTATGATTCAAGTGTCGGGGCACCTGGGTGGCTCAGTTAGTTGAGCATCTGCCTTGAGTTCAAATGATGATCTCAGGGTCCTGAATTGAGCCCCACATTAAGCCCCCTGCTCAGTGGGGAGTCTGCTTGTCCCTCTGCCCCTTTCTCTGCTCATGCTCTCTCTCAAATAAGTAAAATGAAATAAAATCTTTAAAATGCTTACCACTGAAGTGTCAGTTCAAATACTGCTTCATTAGAAAGGACTTGGCTGACTTGACAAGCTAAAGCACCCCTCCCCGTGAAAGGTCCTCTTTATTAAACCATGCTGTTTTGTTTTCTTTGTGCAGTGACCACAAACTGAAGGTATCTTTACCATTCTGTTGTTTATTATTTGTGTCTCCCCCTGGAATGGAAGTTCAGTGAGAGCATGGGTTTTATCTGTCTGGACCCACAAATATACCACAGTATCTACACAGCCGTGGTAGATGTCTGGCACATAGTAGATGCTCAGTCAATCTATTCAATGGTGGATAAAAGAATGGACCTCAAGTAAAGTTGCAGCCTTGGAGAGAGGGAGGATAAAGTCTTTAAAGAGCTGGGCAAGACTACAAGTTCCACAAAGGTAGCGTTCACTGACTACTCCCAAGCACTGGGCCTTCTTGACCCACAGATGAGTAAATATTCCGTGAACAAATAAAATGGGTGAGTTTCAGTGACCCCTTATGTCAGGATAGTAAGACAAGGAGAAATTAAAGATGACCTCAGATTTCTGGTTTGGCCTTTCCAGGCGTGAGAAATCGAAACCCTGATATCTCTCTCACTGCGTCTTCTTTCTGTG
Organism: Mustela nivalis; assembly: GCF_964662115.1. NCBI lineage: Eukaryota > Metazoa > Chordata > Mammalia > Carnivora > Mustelidae > Mustela > Mustela nivalis. The sequence goes on from NC_139026.1 coordinate 98,560, forward strand.
TACCGCCTAGATGGCTGATTCTGACCCTGGAGAAAGAAACTATGACAACATGCTGAAAATGCTGTCAGACCTGAATAAAGACTTGGAAAAGCTACTGGAAGAGATGGAGAAAATCTCAGGTAGGTTGTTTCCCCCCTTATTTCCAGTAGGTCAAATTCTTCCTACACTTCTGAGCTCAAATCAGCTGCCTTAACAAGGTCTTCCCTGAGCACCGCTCAGCTTCTACGCCATGTAACGACTCTACCACAGAGCTGGACCCTACCACCAAAGATCGCCTCGCAGTGTTTTCTCATTACTTTATGTGTGTCTGTATCCTATCTCTGCGACTGGACTCTCCTGAGGGCAGAAACGGTGATTTCTTTTTTGTAACTGGGCACAGTACCAGACCCAAGCTCAAATACTTAGCGAATGACAAACAATATAACACCTGTGAACAGAATTAGAACTTACTTTCTATGAGTTGTTTAAACACAGAACTCAGAGTAATAGTGCTAAGACAGATGAGGTGCTGAAATGGGAGGTTCACTTAGTTCCGTGGAATAAAGCAGCAGTGGAGTTGAACAAATTTCTCCGTTTTGGGAAAAGAATGTTAGTCTGTTATTCAACATGTTTCCGTTAAGTGATAAACAGCCACAGTAGTGATACCATTATAATTACTTTTACAAAGATTTTATTTTTAAGTAATCTTACAACCAATGTGAGGCTTCAACTCGTAACCCCGAGATCAAGTCATATGTTCCACAAACTGAGCTGGCCACCCCCCATTATAATCTCTTTATTTCGTTCTAATCCAGAATATGTATAATTCTCTAATTTGTAAGCCTAAATTATATTAAAGAAAATACTAATATAAAACAAATTTTAGAAAGTATGCATACTCTACTCAAATGAGAAACAACCTGTTTTTAAGGACGTTATTAGTTTGCAAATAATCTCCATTTATTACAATGGGCTTTAGAAAGTTCCTACTTTAAAATATTTGCATTTTTTGGTCTATGTACTTGAAAGCTTTTTATATTTTTAAAACACCTTTTTAGAAAGTTCTATAATCCAGAGCACCTGGGGGGCTCGGTTGGTTAAGTGGCTGCCTTTGGTTTGGGTCGTGATCCGGGGGTCCTGGGATCAAGCCTTGCATCAGACTCCCTGCGATGGGGAGTCTGCTTCTCCGGCTTCCTCTGCCTCTGCCCTGCTTATGCTCTCTCTCTCAAATAAATAAATAAGTAAATAAAGTTGAATAGAGCTGCCAAATAGAGATGCTCCTTCATTAGAATAAGTAGGTAGGGGGCTGGAAACAGACATCAAGATGGCTAATTATAATTTAAATATGTAAATTAAAACACATTTCCATTTTTTTAAAAGATTTTATTTATTTATTTATTTGACAGACAGAGATCACAAGCAGGCAGAGAGGCAGGCAGAGAGAGAAGGAAGCAGGCTCCCTGCTGAGCAGAGAGCCTGATGCGGGACTCGATCCCAGGACCCTGAGATCGTGACCTGAGCGAAGGCAGCGGCTTAACCCACTGAGCCACCCAGGTGCCCAAAACACATTTCAATTTTATATTAAAACTATAATCTGGAAGATGCTGATAATGGTATATACCAAGCGCTACAGAGGGAACAAAAAAAGAGAGGTTGACTGGGGAGGCAAGTGAGGCTTTGAACAGAGCATTCGGGAAGGAATTGAGATTGGACAGATGAGCCAGGGGTGTTGGAGGCAGACAGGAGAAGGAAGCCTATAGAAGAGATAGCCTAGGCTGGGTGCCAGTGAAGGAAAGCCAGGTGTAGTCAAGGAATGAGATTAGCGCATGGGACTCACAGGATCACAGACCAAAGAAAGAAGAGGCTGTAAAGGTAAGAAGGGTCTCTGTGCCAAGCTAAAGAGTTTGACCTTTCTTATCTAGGTAATAGGAAGCCATTTGGGATCTCAAGGAAGAAACTTTGTTTTGGAAAGACATCCCTGGGGGTGCCTGGGTGGTGCAGCGAAAGCTTCTGCCTCTCGGTGTCAGCTCGGGTCTGATCCCGGAGTTGTGAGGTTGAGCCCCATGTTGGTGTCCTCGCTCAGTGAGGAGTCTGCTTGAGTTTCTCGCTCTCCTTCTGCCCCTCCCTTGCTCACTCTCTCTCCTCTCTCTCAGATAAATAAATAAATCTTAAAAAAAAAAAAAAAAAGAAAAGAAAAGAAAAGAAAGAAAGATACCTCTGGTAACTGAAGAAGAATGGTTTGGAGAAGGAAGACTAGAGGAAAGATCATTCAGGAAGTTTGCAAAACTAAAAGCTAAAATGGGAGCCACCTGGGTGGTTCAGTCAGTCAAGCAACCGACTCTTGATTTTGGCTCAGGTCATGGTCCCAGGGTCATGTGAGATAAATCCCCACATCACATGGAACCTGCTTAAGATTCTCCCTCTCTCTCAAAAATAAATAAAAGCTGGAACAATAGAAAAAATAAAATCAACAAAACTCAGTCACCCAGAATTAACTATTAATGTTGGTGAACCTTATGGCAAGTCTCTGTCTGTGCAAAAATAGAATGATGGATCAATGGATTGATGCATGGAGGAATCTTTTTTTTTCTAAAAGATATGCTTTCATTAAAATAGAATCATACTATATAAGCTACTTTTAAAATAGGGTATTCACCTTAATTTTACTTAAGAATTTAAACTGAAGTGAAACTGAAGAAATTCTTCACTTTTTTAAAAAGTATTTATTTATTGGAGAGAGAGTACAGGCAGGTAGGAGGGGCAGAGGGAGCAGCAGGGAGCCCTGCACGGGGCTCGATCTCAGGACCCTGGGACCGTGACCTGAGCCGAATGCCGAGGGGCTTTAACCCACTGAGCCATCCAGGCGCCCCGAAATTCTTCATTCTAAACAAATAATTTTTTTTCAATGTAAGCAAATATCTTTATGTCAGAGAAAGATTTCTTAAAAAGTACACAAAACACACTAATAATATAAGGAAAAGATTAGTAACTTAATGACATTAAAAATAAGAACTTTTGGGGTGCCCGGGTGGCTCAGAGGGTTGAGCCTCTGCCTTCAGCTCAGGTCATGGTCCCAGGGTGCTGGGATCAAGCCCCGCATCGGGCTCTCTGCTCAGTAGGGAGCCTCTTTCTCCTTCTCTCTGCCTGCTACTCTGCCTATTTGTGATCTATCTCTCTGTCAAATAAATAAATAAATAAATAAATAAATAAAAGAACTTTTAAAAACATGTCCCAATGTGTAAGTACATCAAGTCATCACATTGAACACCTTAAATATATACTTTTTTTTAGCTTTTTAGTATTTTTATTTTCTTTTTTAATTAACATATAATGTACTATTTGCCCCAGGGGTACAGGCCTGTGAATCATCAGGCTTATACATTTCACAGTGCTCACCATAGCCCACACCCTCCCCAATGACCACACCCCCACCACCCTCTCCACACACTCCCTCCCCCCAGCAACCCCAGTTTGTTTCTCTTAGGCTTTGTCACCCTCCTGATCCCATCTTTTTTTTTAAAGATTTTATTTATTTATTTGACAGACAGATCACAAGTAGGCAGAGAAGTAGGCAGAGAGAGAGAGAGGAGGAAGCAGGCTCCCCGCTGGGCAGCGAGCCCGACGTAGGGCTCGATCCCAGGACCCTGAGACCATGACCCGAGCCGAAAGCAGAGGCTTTAACCCACTGAGCCACCCAGGCGCCCCCTGATCCCATCTTTAAACACCATAAAAAATACATTTGCTTCTGTAAGATTGTTCCAAATTAAGAAGGTTTGTGGGAAAACATTAAGGAAATTCAGGTTATTTCTTCAGGTATTTCATTTATCCTTGTTCAGGATCTAATAATACTAATAAGCAACATTTATTCAGTATTTATTAAATGCTAGATGCTGTTCTAAGCACTTTACATGAAATAGTTCATTTAATCCTCACAACAGTTTTATGAGCTATAGGGACTCTTACTATCCCTATTTTATGGATGAAGAAACTAAGGCAAAACTGTCATTCATTATACTGTATTTGTTCATTATCAACTACAAATAACATTTATATTATTAATGATATTTATAACATTTACATTCTGTTCACATAAATCCTACAGTTGTTGAGATTTACACATCCTGTATTCCATAGTTCAAATATTTAACCTAGAAACTATAGCTATGGATATGTTCCTTGAATTTATAAAGGTGGGGGCACCTGACTGGCTCAGTTGATAGAGTATGTGATTCTTGATCTTGGGGTTGTAGTTCAAGCCCCATGTTGGGTATGGGATTACTTAAAAATAAAATTCAAGGGGAACCTGGGTAGCTCAAATGGTTGGGCATCTGCTGTTGGCTCAGGTCATGATTTACAGGTCCTAGGATTGAGCCCCATGTCGGGCTCCCAGCTCACCGGGGAGTCTGCTTCTCCCTCTCCCTCTGCCTCTCCCCCTTCATGTGCCCTCTCTGTTTCTCTCTCTCTCTCTCTCCCTCTCTCTCTGAAATGAATGAATAAAATCTTTTAAAAAATTTAAAAAAAATATAGGGGCGCCTGGGTGGCTCAGTGGATTAAGCCGCTGCCTTCGGCTCAGGTCATGATCTCAGTGTCCTGGGATCGAGCCCCGCATCGGGCTCTTTGCTCAGCGGGAGCCTGCTTCCTCCTCTCTCTCTCTGCCTGACTCTCCGCCTACTTGTGATCTTTCTCTCTGTCAAATAAATTAATAAAATCTTTAAAAAAAAATTTTTTTTAAATATGTCTACATTTATAACTGGATGGTAATTTGGCTAGGTGATTATTTTCTTTACAACTTAAAAGATGTTTTCAGCATTTAGTGGCTCTGTGTGAGCCCTGCCCATGTGTCTCCTCTTGAAAGTGACTTACTTTTTCTGCCTCTAAGATTCTTTATTCTGGAAGTTCTATACTTCACTAACATGAGATTGGTGTTAATATTCTCTAACACTTTTTGTGGGATACATTAGACCTCTAGAGCAGTAGACTTCTGCTATTATTTTTTTTAAGAGAGAGAGAGAACATGCACACACAAGTGGGGATAGGGGGCAGAGGGAGAGGGAGAGAGAGAATCATAAGCTTGCTCCATGCCCAGTGCAGAGCCGGATGCCGGGCTAGATTTCACCACCCTGAGAACATGACCTGAGCTGAAATCAAGAGTTGGACACTTAACTGACTGAGCCACTCAGGTGCCCCTTTAGTATTTTTTTTTTAAAGAAACATGACAAAGTATACTTTGTATACTATTTCTTTGGTTTACTTCTTCAGAAATTCCAATTATCCATTGTACATCTCTTTTTGTGTTAATCTTCGTTACCATCTCTATAATCTCTCGTATTACCTGGTTATTTTCCATTTTGTTTTCTGTTGGTTCCTTGAGACTGTTTCTCTAGTCCCTGATTGTGCTGTTGTAGAAAAAATTGTTCATTTTCAATCGCAGATGTAGAAAATTGATTTTATCATACCCTCAGTTCATGATACGCTGTGATAATTGGCCCGTGAAGGACCCCTCTAGTTTATTTTTCTTGCCTTATTCCCATAGCCACTCTCTTTCCTCTCTCCCACAGACATATATTTTGTGTATGTGTGTTCTTATGAAATATATGTTGCTATTTTATAAATTTATTTTAAATTTCTGTAAATAGTATTGTGTTATATGTCTCGTGCTGTTTGTTTTGGTTTTTTTTTTTTTCATTCAGAACTATGTATGTCAGCTCTTTCCAAGATGCTATGTATACATCCAATCTATCGCTATTAAATGCCAACAAGTTTGCATATGCAGGAGTGTACATCGTTCATAGCCAGGTTTGCCTAAGCCACATGGGTGGATAGCATGGAAGGTAAAGCTCACCCCTGTGGATGAAGACAAACTCTCAGAGAAGGGCATTTGGGCCAGGAAAGCATCTCAATATGTGTTTATTTCTTCATATGTGAGCCTAATAGGGTTTCTGGGCTCTTTCCTTCTGTCTTCCCTAATATTCTTATTATTGTTTTATTAAACCTTTACATGGAATGCTTTGTTCATTCACTTTTATTCCTTTTTAAGTCATGAAAACATTTGGGGCTGTGGATTTATCTTTCGATATTTTCATACAACCCATAGGATTGATAAATTGTGTTCTTGTTATTTTTAAGTCACCTTTATTTTTTATTTTTTTTTAAAGATTTTATTTATTTCTTTGACAGAGAGAAATCACAAGTAGACAGAGAGGCAGGTAGAGAGAGAGGAAGGGAAGCAGGCTCCCTGCTGAGCAGAGAGCCCACTGCGGGACTCGATCCCAGGACCCTGAGATCATGACCTGAGCCGAAGGCAGCGGCTTAACCCACTGAGCCACCCAGGCGCCCCTTAAGTCACCTTTATTTAGGTATAACTTACAAACAATAAAATAAGCATATTTTAAGTCTGCAGTTTGCTGAGTTTTGCCAAATGTATACACCAGTGTAACCAACATAACTATCAAAATACAAAATATTTCTATCACTCTAGAAGTTTTTCTTCTGCCCTTCCCCAGTCAATTCCCACTCCTCCTTCCCCAGCACCAGGCAATCACTGATATAATTGCCTAGAGTTTCATATAAATGGACTCACGCAGTATATATTCCTGTGTTAGGCCTCTTTTGCTCAGTGGGTCCAGTCAGCTTAATAGCATCAGTGTAATTGACCAGCCTGATGTCCTGGGGAAAGAACAGCATTGAAAGTCCCTGCCCACTCCACTATGGCATCAAGCTGGAGAGTTGGTACACCTGAGTTAGGGTAGTGAAGATGTGTTGTTGACCTTGTCCGCAGAAAACAAACTGCTTCTGGCGGTCTTTACTGATAAGTACAGAGAAGAAGCATTCGTGAGATCAAGAGCTGTGTATCAGATATCAGGGGATGCATTAGTTTGCTCAGGCAACAAAACCTCATCTAGAAAGCAGCTGAAGTAGACCCACCATCTGACTGAGTGTACAGTAATCTACTGTTGTTCTCTAAGGTTTGTCTTCTACACAGGCCAAATCAGCAAATCGAATGGGAATGTGGAGAGATTGACCCCCTGCGATTTTCAAATCCTTACTGGTGGCACCAATCTGTACCATCCGGCCAGGAATGCAGTGTTGTTTTTGCTTTCCGGCTTTCATAGGTAGAGGCAGTTCTAGTGGTGTCCACTTGGTCTTCCTACCATAGAGCCCTCACTCCATGGGTCAGGGAATAAATGTAGGGATTCTCCCAGCTGCCGAGTGATCTATTTCCATTAGGCATATTGGAAATGGGAAAATTTTCACAAAGTGTGTTCAGAGACCCATTGAGCCCACTGTAAGACCCAAGCTAGAACTCCGTTGACAACATGACATCCTTAAGCCCCTATTCTGAGTGGTAGATCACTGTACTGACTGGTAGTGAGATATTCTGGGTCTCCGGGAATTAGTATCAATTAGTCTCAATTAGTATCAATTAGTCTCAATTACAGAGCCAGCGTCTAGTAATCCCCAAAAGGTCTGATTATTTCCCTTTTCCCAGTGTACAGCCCTGCAGCAGTATTGTTATGAGGTCCCTATTCCTAAAGTTGATGGCCATGGAAGGAAGAAAAATAACTAAAAAGCAATTACTTTGGAGGCACCTGGGTGGCTCAGTGGGTTAAGCCTCTGCCTTCGGCTCAGGTCATGATCTCAGGGTCCTGGGATCAAGCCCTGCTCAGCAGGGAGCCCACTTCCCCCCTCTCTCTGCCTGCCTCTGCCTGCTTGAGATCTCTGTCTGATAAATAAATAAAATCTTTGAAAAAAATAAATTTCAACTACTGAAGAATAAACTACAAGTGAAAGTGGTAGAGAATAAATCTCAGTCAGTCATTTGGGGTCAGATCATGAACGACTTTGTGTACCACACTAAGCAGTCATTCTTTAGTCGACAGGGGAATACTGGAGAAAGCTAAGCAGGGGAGTGACATGAAGAGATACATGTTTTTGAGAGACTATATAGCAGTGTGCAGGAGACTGGGAGCTACTTCAGCAATGACCTCACAGATAAATATTACCAAATACAGTGTTGGTGGTATAGCCATGAGCATAGCTGCCTTCCAAATATGTGAAATGATAAGCCACTATGAGTGAAAGTCCACAGAAACAAGAGCCAACATATTTAGATCTGCACTGTCTGTAGACGGTGTCAGATGCAGAGTATAAATAGCTACGTATAAAAGGGCTGAAGAGGTAACAGATGCCAAGTACTAAGGTGAGCATGAAAGAAATTCAAGAATAGACAGATTGAGGGGCGCCTGGGTTAAAGCCTCTGTCTTCAGCCCAGGTCATGATCTCAGCATCCTGGGATCGAGCCCCGCATCGGGCTCTCTGCTCATTGGGGAGCCTGCTTCCTCCTCTCTCTCTCTGCCTGCCTCTCTGCCTACTTGTGATCTCTGTCTGTCAAATAAATAAATAAAATCTTTAAAAAAAAAAAAAAGAATAGACAGATTGAAAAAACAAATGGAGCCTCTCAAAAGGAAAAGTAAAATTGTAAGATAAAAAAGAAATCAACAAGAGTTGAAGAGAAAATCAATTGGACAATAATGCATCAAAAAGGGATAAAGCAAGTAAAAGTATGAAGAGATGAAGACACTTATGATATAGCTGAAGAAGGTCTGACACATATCTACTTGAAATCTTGGGGAAAAAAAGACATTAGAGACAATGGAACAATAACAATAGTCAATAATATAAGGTCTTTGAATTTTCCAGAAAGGATGAATAATGAAATCACAGATCCAAAAAACAAAACACATCAGAAACAAAATAAAGTGACATCTATATCTAGACATGTAATTGCAAAACTTCAAAACACCAAAAACAAAGAGAAAAACTACAAGAAAGCAGAGAGAAAGAAAACGAAAAGGAATGACAACTGGAGTGGAATTTTCATCAATAATTATGAAAACTACAAGTTAGTGGAATAATATCTAAATGTCATAAAAACACTATTGACCCAGAATTATGCATCTAGCAATATTATCTTTCAATAATGAGGGGGAAATAGGGCTACTACTGTAGTCAAGTTGGAGGCGGACAACCACATTTACGGAGAGCATCTAAAGCATACATTATTGGAAATAATAAAGCTTAGCAAGGTAGCTGCAGATAAATCAGTATACAAAAGTTAATTGCATTTTCACATACCAAAAACAAACAATGAGAGCACATTTTTAAAAAATATTTTATTTATTTATTTGACAGAGAGAGATCACAAGTAGGCAGAGAGAGGGGGGGAAGAAGGCTCCCCCTGAGCAGGGAGCCCAAATCGGAGCTCAATCCCACGACCCTGAGATCATGACCAGAGCCAAAGGCAGATGCTCAACCCACTGAGCCATCCAGGCGCCCCACATTTTTTTAAAGGAATTTATAACAGTAACACACACACACACACACACACACAGGCATGTGCACACACACATCTATGAATTCCCCTGGAAGAAATTTAAGAAGGAATGTACAAGGCCTTTATGCAGAAAATGATCAAACTTGACTAACAGATACTAAAGATCAAATAAATGGAGCTTTAGCAACATTTGTTAGCAGAAAGATTTAAAGCAATAAATGTGACTGTTCTCCCCAGATTTCACCCTAGACTTTAAAGTAGTTTTAGTGAAAATCCTTCTAGGGTTTTTCATGGAACTTGACAAGTTTATTCTAAAACATTTATGAGAGACTTACAAGCCAAAAATAGCTGATATTTCTGAGGAAGAGAAGGATGGAGTTTATCCTACCATTAGCAAGATTTATTATAAAAGTATATAGTTAAGGGACCCCTGGGTGGCTCAGTCGGTTAGCCATCTGCCTTTGGCTCAGATCATCATGATCTCAGAGTCATGGGATCAAACCCCAAGTCGGGCTCCCCACTCAGCGGGAAGTCTGCTTCTTCCTCTCCCCTTCTTTGTGGTCGCTCTCTCTCTGTCAGTCTCAAATTAAAAAATAAAATCTTTAAAAATTTTTATTATATTATATCATATATATTTTTATACACACACACACACACACACATACGTATGTATTAAAACTGTATAGTTAAGACAGTGTCATTTTGACTTAGGAATAGACAAGTTGAGTAACAGAATACAACAGAGAGCCCAGAAACAGACACACACACACACACACAGTCACACATACACAGATGTACACACACATAACACACATACATACACAAATTCACACACACACAAGAATTTTATTTATTTTATTTTATTTATTTGACAGAGTGCAAGCAGCAGAGGGAGAGGGAGAAGCAGACTCCCTGCTGAGCAAAGAGCCGGATGCCGGACTCGATCTCATGACCTGAGCCAAAGGCAGATGCTTAACCAACTGAGCCACCCAGGTGCCCAAGAATTTTTATATATAACAGAGGTGAAATGGCAGATCAGTGGAGGAAAAGAAGGAACTATTTAATAATTAAGCTGGGGAAATTGGTTATCCATAAAGAATAAAAATTTTAAAAGGATCCCTACCCACATATCCACATAATAGCTTCAGCATGATGAGAACTTAAGTGTCAAAAATAAGTATAAAACTTGGGAAGAAAATAGGGGAGAGTATCTTGTGACTTGGGAGTGGGGTAGAATTTCCTAAACAAGAGGCAAAATGCTAAACACAGAATAAAAGATTGATAAATTGAGCTATATTAACATCAAGAACTTCATCCAAAGGTAATTTAAATGTCGCTTTCTCAATGAAGTGTTTCCTGAGTGCCTTTCTTGAAATTACAAATCATTTTTTACACTCTCAGCCTCCTTCACTGATTCATGTTTCTTCTTAGTATTTATTTCCTTTTTAACATACTCTATAAGTTTACTTAGTGTAGTTTATTAGGTAATGATCATGAGGACAAGACCTTTGACAGGTCTTCTCATTGGTCTGTCCCCAAAACTTAAAACAGGTGCTGACCCATGCCAGGGGCTTAATAGATATTTTTCTAAATGAATGAATTTTTCTTAGCTCCTTAACTTTTTAATGCATTTTTTTAAGGATTTTATTTATTTATTTCTCAGAGAGAGAGCCAGAGCACAGGCAGGTAACGACAGGCAGAAGGAAAAGCAGGCTTCCCCATTGATCAAGGAGCCCAGTGGGGACTCAGTCCCAGGATCCTGGGATCATGACCTGAGCCAAAAGCAGATGCTTAACTGACTAAGCCACCCAGGCACCCCGACTTTTTATGCATTTTAAGAAACCTTGTGTCTTAAGCTTCTTGACATCTTCCTTGCTAACAGTGAAGTAGGTATTGGAATGTGATTGCTTCCCTTGGTACCTCCTTGCATGGCACAGGGAGGAAAAAAATGTTTTCAGTTCATGATTGATAGTCATCCCCTCTCTGTCATAGTGGGTCCTTCATTTGCTGTTTTCTGATGATTCTGGTTTTGTTGATTTGTTTTTCTTAATGGTTCTCTGGCAGGGAGTTTGGCTCACTTCGAGTTCACAATGTGTCATCATCACTGGTTCATACAACAATCTTCTTATTTCTTTTTACATTCTTTTATTTCCATTTCTTTTTTTGTTTTTTTTTTTTTTGCTTATTCCCTTTCTGTGTATTTTTGTAAATTCTGTAATTTTGTTTTTATGCATGTATTTTAAGTAGTGTAAACTATATTGCATTATATCTCCAACCTGTACCTTCTTTTTTAAACTCAACTGTATTATGAAGATCTATTTGAGTAGAGTTCCAGACTTTCTTCATATGGTCGTTAGTCTTTTGGATTTCTTCTTATGGACCATAAGAAGCAGTATACTGTAGGTAGTTAAACATATGGACACTGGAGGGGTGCCTGGCTGGCTCAGTTAGTAGAACAAATGACCCTTGATTGGAGGGTCATGAGTTCAAGCCCTATATTGTGCATAGAGCTTATTTAAAAATAAGGGCTTACTTAAAAATCAGGGGCAGCTGAGGGGCTCAGTCAGTTAAGCATCTGCCTTCAACTCAGGTCATGATCTCAGGGTCCTGGGATTAAGCCCCAAGTCGGGCTCTCTGCTCAGCGGCGAGCCTGCTTCCCCCTCTCTCTCTGCCTACTTGTGATCTCTGTCTTTAAATAAGTAAATAAATAAATAACCAACTAGGGCTCCCAGGTGGCTCAGTCAGTTAAGTGTCCAACTCTTGGCTCAGGTCATGGTCTCACAGTCATGGGACTGAGCCCCATGCCGCACTCAGCAGGGAGTCTGCTTCAAATTCTTTCTCCCTCTTCCTCCGACTCTCTCTCTCAAATAAATAAATAAACTCTTAAATAAATAAATAACCAAAGAACTAACTAACCTGAATGTGAAGGGCAGAACTATAACGTTATTGGAATAAAATGTAAAAGAATAATTTTAAAAAAAGAAAAATCACGGACACTGGCGCTTGGTTACTTGGGTAAAATCCTGCCTGTGCCACTTTTTACCTGTGTGACTTTAGCAGCTACTTAACCTCTCTGCCTCTCTGTTTCTACTTCTGAAAAATAAAGATAATCACAGTACCTACATCTTAAATTTAAATTTAAAAATTTAGGTGAAATTCATACACCATGTAATTTACCATTTTTAAGTATATATTTAGGGGCATTTAACACATTCACAATGTCCCATAGCCACCAACTCTATCTAGTTCAAAATATGTGCATCATTCAAAAAAGACACTTTGGGGGCACCTGGGTGGCTCAGTGGGTTCAGGCCTCTGCCTTCGGCTCGGGTCATGATTCCAGGGTCCTGGGATCGAGCCCCGCATTGGGCTCTCCGCTCAGCGGGGAGCCTGTTTCCCTTCCTCTCTCTCTGCCTGCCTCTCTGCCTACTTGTGATCTCTGTCTGTCAAATGAATAAATAAAATCTTTAAAAAAAAAAAAAAAAGACACTTTGGACCCCTAGGCAGTCATCCCCGTGGTCTCTATCCCCAACCCCTTGCAACCAGCAATCTGTTTCCGGTCGCTCTGGATTTATCCATTCTGGATATTTTATATAAATAAATCATATAATATGTAAATACAATTTGTTTCTGGCTTCTTTAACTTAGCATAGTATTTTCAAAGTTCATCCATACTATAGAATATATTAGTATTTTATTCCTTCCTATGGCTGAATAATAATCTCACTGTACAGATATATCATATTTTATTTATTCATTCATCATTTGATTGATATTTGTTGTGTCCACCTTTTAGCTCTTGTGAATAGTGCTACTATTAACACGTGTATACAAGTTATTTGTTTGAGAACCTGCTCTCCATTGTTTGGAATATTACCTAGAAGCGGAATTGCTAGGGCGCATGGTAATTCTTTGCCTGGCTTCCTAGGGGGGATGTCAGACTGTTTTACACATGACGCACCACCTTACATCCCCACCAGCAGCTCACAAGGGCTCCAATTTCTCCACATCCTCACCAACACTTGTTGTTTTCCAGAGTTTTTTTTTTTAAGTATTGGATTTTCTGTCTTATTAATTAGAAATGTTTCTTATGTATTATAGATATTAACCCATTATCATCCTTAAGGATTATAAATTTCTTCTATCATTTTTTGAAAACTTTTCCATGTTGTCCTTCGTTGAAAAAAATTCTTGACAGAAAGACTCACCAATATTTTGCCTTATGGTTTGGAGGTTTTTTTTTTTTTTTAAGATTTTATTTATTTATTTGAGAGAGAGGAGGTGAGAGAGAACATGAGTGAGGAGAAGGTCAGAGGGAGAAGCAGACTCCCTGTGAAGCTGGGAGACCGGTGCGGGACTCGATCCCGGGACTCCGGGATCATGACCAGAGCTGAAAACAGTTGTCCAACCAACTGAGCCACCCAGGCATCCCTGGTTTGGAGGTTTTAAGAAGTCCCAAGATAACAGATGTTCTGCTAAATTTTGATTCATGGATGTTATTTTAATTTTTATATTTATATCTTTTTTAAAAGATTTTATTTACTCATTCGACAGAGAGATCACAAGTAGGCAGAGAGGACAGGCAGAAGCAGGCTCCCTGCTGAGCAGAGAGCCCGATGTGGGGCTCGATTTCAGGACCCTGAGATCATGACCTGAGCCGAAGGCAGAGGCTTAATCCACTGAGCCGCCCAGGCGCCCCTGTATGTGTATCTTTAATTCACCTGTAGTAACTGTCTTTTTTTCATTGATTTTGGTTTTACTTTTATCATTCTACTAAATTTGCGTATATACTTAGATCTATCTCTGAACTTACTATCTTTCTTCCTTTGGTCTCTTTTCTTCCTTTGGTCTCTTTGCACTATTTTTTTTTAAGATTTTATTTATTCATTTGACAGAGAGCACAAACAGGCAGTGGGAGAGGGAGAAGCAGGCCCCCCACTGAGCAGAAAGCCTGATGTGAGCCTCAATCCCAGGATCATGACCTGAGCCGAAGGTAGATACTAAATGATGAGCTACTCAGGCGCCCCTATACCCCACTATTTTTAAAAACATGACCTTAAAGTCACGGGTGGCTCTTGGGTGGCTCAGTGAGTTAAGCATCTGCCTTCAGCTCAGGCCACGATCTCAGGGTCCTGGGATCGAGTTCTGCTTTGGGAATCCCTGCTCAGTGGGGAGTCTGCTTCTCCCTCTCTCTCTGCCCCCTCCCTGCTTGTGTAGGCTCTTTCTCTCTCAAATAAATAAATAAAATTGTGTGTGTGATACACACACACACACACACACACACATATGACTTTATAGGATATCTTGATATCTGATAAGGCATTGACTTAGCTATTGGATCTTTATTTGCTCACATACATTTTTATAATTCACAAATACTGATAGTTTGTTTTTTGTTTGTTTTGAGAGTACACAAGTGGGGGGCAGAGGGAGAGAGAACCTCAAACTGACTCCCCACTGAGAGTTGATCCCTTTGTCTTCATCAGGGGGCCCCATCTCACAATCCTGAGATCATGAGCGGAAATCAAGAGTCAGTTGCTTAACTGACTAAGCCTCCCAGGCACCCCCAGATACTGATACTTTTATCTCTTACCATTCAATCCTTACACCTCTTGATTCTCTCCAAATTCTTTATTCCATTTGCCAGCATCTCCTATACCAGTAACATTGTCAGAAGTATCCTTGTTTGATCCCAATTTTAAAGGGAGTATATACAGAGTTTCTGCATTAAGTATATCGTTCATTGTAGGTTTTGGTATATCCCTTTTAGTAAATTAAGGGTATCTCATTCTATTTCCAATTTTTTAGGATTTGGGGTTTTTTTAAATCATAAATAGGTATTAAACTTTGTTAACTGCTTTTTTTGGCTTTAATTGAGATATTCCCTTGATTCCCCCTTTTTATTAAAGTGCTTAATTACACTGATTGGTTTTCTGATACTCAGTCATCCTTGAATTTCTTTTACAAACTCTACTTGATCATAAATACTATTTTAACTCACTGTTAGATTTGATTAGCCTATATCATATTTAGAGTTTTATATCTATATTGATGTGAAATAGACCTATAATTTTTTCATATGATCTTTGATTTTAGAACAAACCACCTGAGGGAAAATCGTGTTTTTATTTTTGCTGATCTCTTTTCTCAAATTTCCTATAAGTAGGAAGCTTCTATACCCATACAACGAGATGATCAGTCTTCTTTTCCTAATTTCTGGACTCACTTGTATTATTAACTCTTCTGGGATTCCTGGGTGGCTCAGTCAGTTAAGCCTCTGCCAAGGTCCGGGATTGAGTCCCGCATTTGGGCTCCCTGCTCAGTGGGGAGCCTGCTTCCTCCTCTGCCTGCTGCTTGTGCATGCTCTCTCATACACAAGTAAATAAATACAATCTTAAAAAAAAAAAAAAAAAAAAGAATTAACTCTTCTTTCAAAGTTTGGTAGAATTCATCCATAAGACCATTTGGGGCCTGAGACTGGGAAGCAGAATGTCACCATTTACATTTTATTTTTTTTTAAGATTTTATTTATTTATTTGACAGAGAGAAATCACAAGTAGATGAAGAGGCAGGCAGAGAGAGAGGAAGGGAAGCAGGCTCCCTGCTGAGCAGAGACTCGATGCGGGACTCGATCCCAGGACCCTGAGATCATGACCTGAGCTGAAGGCAGCGGCTTAACCCACTGAGCCACCCAGGCGCCCCACCATTTACATTTTAAAATGTTGATTGGTCTGTTTTGCCGAAGGTGGGAATTTGTGTGTGGCTGTAAAATCCAGGTGCATCTCCGTCCCGTCATCACAGGGCTTAGCCGGCCCTCTTGTCGCCAGTCCTTTACTCCCTGTCCTCCGTCTCTACCTTCAGGCCCACACAGCAGATTCACCTCCGAGAGCCCTAAGTGATGTCCGCCCCACCCCTACAGCAGGTGTTTGGAGCGCTCTATCTACATCCTTTACTGAACCCTGCATCTACGTGTACATCTTCACCATTTCTCCTTAATATCCATGCGAGGGCTTTAACCCTACCCAGAAGGTTATCAGTGTTTGGGGTGAGCCCCATTTGGCTTCTTAGAGTACCTGCTGTTCAGGCTTTTCCAGAGATGATGACCTTAGTTTTACTGCTGCACAGACCTTACCAAAATCTCAGAGAGAGCTCCTGCCCTTATCACCTGCTTTAAAGTCAGATTCCTCCTGCCCCGTTTCTCTGCCACAACACATGCAGCTTGCTGCCTTCACAGCCTGTGGTTTGTCTTGTGTCTTTCCTCTGTCCCCTCCCACAGCGGCTGGGGCAGACACTTAATGACAGCAGGTGTGTCTGCCTTGTTCGCCGCCATATCGCGGGGCTGCCAGAGCAAAACGCCCACACAGAAGTGCTCAATAAATACGGAATGAATTTAAAACTCAGGAATCACATATTTCTGCAGGGTTTTCTTACAATCATGGGTCCTTCCTGTTCTCTGCATTCTGAATTTTCTTCCCTGGATCAAATCAAACAGGGTTTCGCTCTCGATGCAGTGTTTTGGTGTCTCACCGACTTGCCTTCTCTGAACTGTGCTTTGGCACTGTGCCAACAGCTCTCTTTGGCCAGTGATTACCTACAACTGTAGCCACAGATGAAACTTGTTGTATTTAAAGTATGGATGCCATCAGGGCGCCTGGGTGACTCAGGCAGTCAGGCAGCCGAGTCTTGATTTTGATTTTGGATCTCAGGGTCCTGGGAGCCTGAGCCCCCAAATCGGGCTCTGAACTCAGTATAGAGTCTGCTTGAGATTCTCTCTCTCTCTCTCTTCCTCTGCCCCTCCCACCCCCTCTCTCTCTAAAAATAAATCATCTTTTAAAAAATAAAATATATTACAATAAAATAAATAAAATCTTTTAAAAAATAAAATATATTACATACTTCTCAAAAAATATACCTATCAGAAAATTTTTCATAGGATAAAAGTGTCTTAATGGGTTTGCTTTTATTTTTGGCCAGAGTCTTAAACCTGAATATGTTTCCTCTACTTTGGCCTTAGGATACTGAGAGCTACAATTCCAGCTGCCGTGTGGACTACATGAGACTCGCTTCTGCAAGCTCTTTTTTTCTCCTAGATTTTTATTTCTTACCAATTATTTATTTTATAGTAAGAGTTTCTCCTGTCTTGAACACCCTAATATGTTCTAGGCAAATTGCCTATGTCATCCATTTAATCTTCGTAGCAAGCAGCAAGATTAGGACATCATCTGTCCTTTACAGATGAGGTTCGTACATTTAAGTCACTTGTTCCTGGTCACACAGGTAGCAAGTGGCGAGCCCAGAAGCCGACGGCTCTGACGCCCAGGAACATGCTCCACCTGCTACTCAGGTGGTCTGCAATGGTGGTCCGCTTATTAAGATACAGGTTCTGGGCACCATTCCCAACCTGCTAAATAAGAACCTCTTTGAGGGGCGCCTGGGTGATTCAGTGGTTAGGTCATGATTTCGGCATCCTGGGATCGAGCTCCGAATCAGGCTCCTTGCTCTGTGGGGAGTCTGTTTCTCCCTCTCCCTCTGCCCCTGCTTGTGTTCCTTCTCTGTCTCAGTCTCTCTCACAGTCAAATAAATAAAATCTTAAAAAAAGAAAAAAAAGAGCCTTTGAGTTATGGGAGGGGCCAGTGACCTACATTTCAACAGGTGTCCCAAGTGACTCTCATGTACCCAAAAGTTCAAGAATTCCTGTGCGAACTGTATAGCTATATCCCCTCTATCTGTTGAGATACTGCACATAGCTTTTCTGACAGTTTTTCCCTAACCAAACAGATATTACTTTCTGTAAAACATCAAGCCTGCTGTGCTGCTGACCTTGGTCACGTGTAGATACTCAAGCACAATTATTATTATTCATTCTGCCTGTCTCTTCTGTGGACTGGCCCTAACGAAAGCACAGAGGTACCGAGGTAGAGGTGGGCCAGCATCCCAGGCCACTATACATAAGGTAACATGAGGCTCAGGACCTTGCTGGAGGGAGCGCTGTCTCCCCTCCTGAGCTTCGATAGGCCTTCAGACTCCTCAGGGCTCACCCTGCAACCACGAGTTATGAGCCACAGATGGGGAAGGACTTCTGTTTGCTCTAATTTTTCCTAATATTTTACATCAGACTGGCCTCTAGCCTTAATGCCATGGGCTGGTGCATCCAGAAGTTAAGACCCGTGTGAGGTCAGGGAGGTTGTAGCACTGTCCTGTGTAGGGAGAAGTTGTAATAGGAGTTTTTATGAACCCTATAACACATAGCCTACCAGTTTCCTCTCCGGGGAACAGCAGGATCTAGGCCCTGGGATGAGTAGAGCGGTCGGAGGCACAGGGCCCTCCCCGGGGCCCTCCAGAGCCCAGCCCCACTCTGTGGCCTGATCAGGGCCCATCTCGTTGTTGCAGTGCAAGCCACGTGGATGGCCTACGACATGGTGGTGATGCGTACCAACCCCTCGCTGGCAGAGTCCATGCGCCGGCTGGAGGACGCCTTCCTCAACTGCAAGGAGGAGATGGAGAAGAACTGGCAGGAGCTGCTCACTGAGACCAAGCATAAACAGTAGGCCCCTCGCCCGCCGCGGCCCCACGCTGCCCTCGCCGCCGCGGAGAAGCCCCTGAGGCGCCGAGCCTTCTCTGCTGGCAGAGGAACAGCGACCAGAATAGACAGCTGTGTGAACCGTACTTGTTTCTCAATAAACTTATTTTTAAGAACACCCTGAGGACCCCTTTCTGTCCTACCCAGCAGCATATCAAACCTTGTGAACAAAAAATGAGAATTCTGAGATGCAGATGCTTTCAATGAATTAAACATACTTAGTGCCAGAAGCACCAAGCATAGAATAAAAAGCCAAAATGGGGCCAGACAGGGACAAACCAGGTCAGAGGCTGGGACAGGCAGCAGTATTCAGGCAGATTTATTTACCTTCCTCTGGTGGATTCCAAAATAGGCAAGGGGACACATAATAATATGTTCCTTATCCCTATTTCATAGATGAGAAGAATGAAGTTAGATGTCTCTTCGAAGTCCATGCTAACAAGAGAAGGAGCTCAGGGGAAACTTGGGTCTCATGCAAGAATGGGGGTTGGTGGGAAGCGAGGCTGGCTTCTGGTGGGGCAGAGCAGGTGGGAAAGGCCCCACAGAGGGGCACGAGCCCAAGTGGTCCTGGCCAGGCCTAGGCTGGGCTTCCAGGAGGGGGCTGCAGTCAGCAGGACCATTCCCTAGACAAGGGTTCTAGGCTTCTGCGGACCAATCAGGCGAAGGAAGGCTACAGAGCTGTTCCCAGGAAGAGCCAAGCCAGGCTCCCAGGGCTTGGCGTAAGGACATTTTCCTGAGGACTTTTCTGTTTCTTGTTTCCCCTTCCCACTCCCTTATAGACTCCTTGTCCAGCTTGGGGCCCTAGGGACAAAATACAGGAAGTGTGACTGCGCTTCTAGCCACCTCCTTGCTCTGCTCAGTGGTCGCTCAGCTCCTCCACAAGCCACATCTTGGTCCTTAAGTACGTCACCTCATCAGTCCCTGACTCTCAGAGTCCCAGGAGACCCACAGATGCTTTTCCAGACAGTGCAGCGCTGCAAGAGGGAGCCTGGTGCCAGAGCCCAGAAGAGGAGAACCATCCTGGAGGAGGGGCCGTGTGAGCCCACTGAGCTGTGAGGGCAAGAGCCGAGCCAGAAAGGCAGGAGACAACATGCTGTGGGGGGAGGTGGGAAAAGGCTTGGGACGCCCCCAACGAGATCAGGGGTACAAGGAGCCTCAGCTCCCAGGGTGAGAAATCTCTTTTATGGGGTGGGGGATATGGAAGGGGGAAATCATGAGTCTTATAATAGAAAAGGAATGTCCCGGAAACAATGGCAGAAAGTTCTGGATCCCAACTGTGCAGTCTATGCCCCAGGTGCTGGTGGACTCCCAGTTCCAGGGTCTCGGTGGAGAGCAGCAGCTCAGAGGGCAGTCTGCAGTGGGTCCGTGGCAGGCAGAGTCAGGATGAATGGACACAGCACCCCCTTACTCCCCAGAGGAAAGGGCTGCAGCTCTCTGGCCTGGAACTGGGCAGTCCCCTCAGAGACCGTAAAGGTGGCCGTGACCTGGTGGTTGAGGCAGTAAATGGTGTTGCCCAGCGTGGTGCAGTGGAGTGGGGCGGGGTCGGGCAGCGGCAAGGAGGCCGCCCGGCTCCAGGAGCCGGTCACCGTGTTGTAGCGCATCACGGCCGCGCCCACGCCGCGCAGCAGGTCGAAGCGGTAGAGGAAGCCTCCCAGCGCCACCATGTCGCTGGAGCGCCGGTGGCTGGCACTGTAGGGGCACTCATCCCACGCGTCCCTCCCAGGGCTGTACCTCAGCAAGCGGTAGAAGAGGTGGCCCCCGGTGACGTAGATGTCCCCACGACAGGCCACAGCCTCATGGGCCACAGGGAAGGTGCCTGCGGGCAGGGGCGCCCGCAGGGTCCAGGTGTCCGTGCGCGGGTCATAGCGCTCCATGCTGTACAAGCACTCGCCACCGATGGCGTAAAGCAGCCCGTCCAGGGCCACCAGCTTGAGCTGGGCGCGGGCCTGCTGCATGGGCCGCACCTGGCTCCAGATGTTGGTCAGAGGGTTGTAGCAGAAGACCTCGTTGGAGCAGACGGCCTTGGCGCCGGAGCCGCGAATGCCGCCCGCCAGGAACAGGTAGTTGTGCATGGTGCAGAGGCCGCAGCCCCGCAGCGGGGCCTCCTCCGGCACCTGAGTCAGGGGCCGCCAGGCGTTTTCTCGAGCGTCGAACACGTGCAGGTGCGGGCGGGGAGGCGGGGCCGCGGACTCCGCAGCGGGAGCCTCCTCCCCGCAAGGGCCCCTGGCGAGCCCCGAGCGGCTCACCTGGTACAGGCTGGGCAGCACGAGGACCCCCAGCACCGCCCGGCCCCGGCCGGTCCGGAGGCTCAGGATGCGCTCGCGGTCCGCCCCGCTCAGCTGCCGGTAGAGGCTCGGGTCCCCCAGCACGCGCAGCAGGTTGTCGCTCATCAGCTCGTAGGTCTCGCGCGCCAGGCCGGGCTCCCCGTGCTGCTGGGCGAAGGCCAGGACGTCCAGGCAGTTGCCCAGGTCCAGCCGCGGTGGCCGAGCGGCCGCCGGAGCCGGCTCCCGGGCCAGGCCCCGGCTCCCCGGCCTCTGCAGCAGCCCCGGGGGCTTCCCGGCTTCTTCCCGCGCCTCCGGGAACGGCCCCCCGCTGCCCGCCGCGCCGGGCTGCTCCCCGCGAGCCTCTCCGGGGCGTCTCCGCGGCGCGGCCGGGCCGACCCCGCGCTCGGCGCTCTCGGCTCTTCCGCACGCGCTGCGCCGCCGCGGGTGCGGGACCGGCTGCGGGGCGCCCCCCGCCGGGGCGGAGGGCTCGGGGCCAGGCTGCTTGGGCTCGGGGCGCGGGGCGGCGGCCGGGGGCCTGGCAGCGCCGGGCGGCACAGGGTCTTCT
This sequence comes from Mustela nivalis, assembly GCF_964662115.1. Taxonomy (NCBI): domain Eukaryota; kingdom Metazoa; phylum Chordata; class Mammalia; order Carnivora; family Mustelidae; genus Mustela; species Mustela nivalis. The sequence continues at coordinate 120,282 of NC_139026.1, forward strand.
CGCTTCTCCTCGACGGCGTCGCCTCTCCGACCTGAGGGAGGGTCTGGAGCGGGAGCCTCCTCGGTCTCCACGCGGCTCTGCGGCTGCTCACGTCCCGCCTCAGCCAGGCCCCCCGCGTCTGCCCCTGTGGCCGGTGCGTCTGAGGAGCCTTCCCTGAGCTCCAGGCTGGGGGCGGCCCCTTCAGGCGGGGAACCAGACTCTCTGTTCTCAGAGGGCGCACCAGTGCTGGGATCTCTAGGGCTCTCGAGAGCTGCCTTTGGGGCTCTCCCTGGGGGTCTGTCTTGCCTGGGGAAAGGGTGACTCCTAAGAACCATGGAAATAAGGTTTTCCCAGCTGGTTGGGATTTGTCCCTCCTGCTTGTCCTTGAGGGCCACGCTGTGCTCCTGTGTCATAAGCCTTGACCCACTACTGGGGGCTGGGGCGGGGGCGGGGGCTGGGCCTGGGGTGGGGGCGGGGGCTGGGGCTCGCACTGCACTGAGAGCTTCATCCTCTGCAGGACAATGGCTAACTCTGAGGGACAAAGAGTCTGAAGGAGAGGAGGTCAGAAGAGTAGGGCCTACACGTAAGAGACCTCCGTGCTGACGGGCTGTCAGAGGGGAAGCCAAGGGTGGAAGAGGCTTAGGGATGTGTGGGGAGGGCGTGGCTGAGGGACTCGGGGAGGGGGCGCCTCCAGTGGCCTTGGTGGACGACATTCCTCTGTCCCCACCGCCTCCTCTCTGCTCACTGCTCTGCTCCCCCTGGCCTCGCTGGGATTCTCCCCCTTCTCTGACACGGTGGCCTGCTTGCTCCAGTGTCCCACCCAGTCCCGAGCTGAAGAAAGAGCCATCTCCAGAGCCATTAGCCCCCGCCTTTACCGCGTCATTGGGGTCTGTGGCCCCCTGCCCTTGAGACAAGAGTGAGTGTCCACACGGAGACCCCTCTGGCCATGGGCCCGTGGAGCCTGGGGCCTGGCTGGTGCTCCTGGTGACAAGAACACCCTTCCTCTCCCGGGGCCAGCCTTCCACGGGGGCTGGGGGCCCCCGAGCCTCCCTGCTCTCCAGAGCCAGGACAGGAGCTGCTTGGAGGATGCTCTCCCTGTAGGCCTTCTCTATGCCCTCAGCCCGGGGCCCAGGCTGTGCGGGGTGTGATGGAGGCAGCTCCCGGGGAGCAGAGGGCTTCTGAGAGCCTGTGGCGAGGCTGCTGGCAGCATCCACAGCGTCCCACACACTCACCACAGCGCCCAGGCGCAGGGAGGCCAGCTGTGGGACGTGGCGGTTCCTATCTCCTGAGCTGGGGTCCACCTGCCACCGCCGGCAGCCGGGGCCTCTCTCTAGTGAGCCAGGTCGCCCTGCACCTTGTTGCCAGGGACTGGTGTCCTGTTCTGTGATGGGGAGCAGGCTCTGGTGAGTTGGCACCTTGACTTGGACGCCTCCTGCCTTCGCTCGTCCTGCCAGCTCTCTGCCAGGACTCCGAGGGGTGAAGCGTATCAGGATGGGGCCAGGTACCTCCCCTACTTTGCTCTGACCCAGGGGGGCAGTACCTGGCCTGAGAGGCTCCCTTCCTTGACTTTGGGGGGCTCCTGCACTGGCATGACCTTGCTGCTGCCTCAAGGTCCCTCCAAGGGTCACCTCGCCAGGTGTCTTGAGTGGAGGTAGAGCTGTGGCAGCCAGACCTCCAGCTCCCCGGAGCTTCTGATCCTGGGTCCCTGGTGCAGCCAGACTCCTCTGGCCACGTCCCGAAGGGTCTAACTTCCCCTGCCCTGAGCTGTGTCCCTCGACACCACCACTGACCTTGGACTTCAGGGGCAGGGCTGGCCTGGCTCCTCCCGCCTGAGAAGGCTGGGCCCCGGGGGTTGTGGGTGCGGGTCCTGCTGCCTCCTGGTCCTGCCCAGAGCCAAACCAGTGCAAGGCCAGTGCTGTGGCGCCCACCACAGCCAGCGCCAGCAGGGTCAGGACAGCGCCGTCCCAGTCATCCTCCCCGTCCCAGCCCCAGCCGAGGCCACTAGGCTCCAGGGTGCCCTGGACCATGGTGCTGGGCGGCAGACTCAGTCAGCCTGGGAGCCAGGTCAGCGAGCTGGAGGCCGTGTGTGCTGCCTGCAGGGCGGTCCGCTGTCCGGCCTGGGCTGCTGTCTGCACAGATGGCATCAGCCATGCGCTCCGCCCACAGAGCTGCCCAGTTAAGGTAGACCTGGGCTGGGGGACTAGTCGCTCCGCCTGGCCTAGGAGGGGGTGGGTCTCTGTGCCTGCCCCTGGATCGGGGTTTGTCGGTGGAGCTGTCAGGAGACATCATATCCAAGAGCTCCAGGAGCTCGGGGACCTTGCCAGGCCCACCTGGCCCCTTCTCCTTTCCCATGGGGTCCAGTGGCAAATGGCATTGTTCCTTAACACTGTTCCGGATCCCAGACAACCTGCTTCTGCCTACAGACCCTCCAACCCCCCGGACTTCCAGGTCCGACCCTGGGTCTAGCCTCAGGGGCTCTGGCAGGGAAAAGTTACCCCCAGGGAGATGCTATCTGTAGCTTGAGCAACATGATGCAGCCCTGATGAAATTACCAGAAACCCAAGAAGTCGGCTCCACTGTGGGCCAGCGGAGGAGGGGTGGAGAGGCATACAGCCCGTGGTGCCAACCCTGCAGGAGGGTCTCAGACTGGGGAACATCATGGAGGGCATTCGTCCTGAGACTAAGCACTGTCTTAGAAAGTGCTGAGACTAAGCACTGTCTTAGAAAGTGCAACCTCCTGTCACCTCGGCCATGAACTGGAAACTCACACTCTTCTCTCCCCGGACGCGGAAGGGTGCTTGAGAGGGGCCCCCACCTCCCCTCTCCCAGCAGCCGCTGGACTTCCCTTACCCTGAGCCCAGCAGAGATGGGCTAGAGTTCGCTAAAGGAATTTGCTAGGCTGTCAAGAGGGGGAAAAATGAACAAAATAAAGAAAATCCAAAAGTTGTATTTCTCTCTTTATTGGCCTGCCTTATCACAACACCTGCCCTTTCTAGAGCCTCCGGGGCCTTCCCTGCACCCTACGGACCATCTTGACTACTCAAATGCCTCTCATGGTGCCCCCAGGAAGCCCTGACCCCAGCCTGCTCTCACCCCTGTTACCTCATCAGCCAGCCCCAGGATCCCTCAGGGAGGCTCCTCTGACCCCAGCTTATCTATCAGCCTGACTTCCGGGTATCCCATCGCATTCCTTGGCCTTCCCTCATCTTAGCCAAATCAGGCCCAGCGTCCTCACTGGAACTCAGGCCCTTGCAGGTCAGCACTGCTGCTGGGTGTGCATCTGGCCTCCCTCAGCGTGGCTTCTCGGGGGAGGAGCTACGGCTCTTCCATCTGCTTCTCTCTTAACCTGATCTCAGGAATAAGTCTTGGGACAAGTGGGGCCCAGATATGAAAAGGAGCCAGGAGTCTCTGGGACAAAGGCAGGCCCCCCACAACATGTATTCATTACTTTTTCTAGGACACGGGGCCTCTCCCTGACTCAGGCAGTGAGGAGATGGCCAAGGAGCATCGCTGGCACCCAGCCTGGGCTCTGCTGGACCTCAGGTTCCTCACCCATCTGGTGGCCTCGCAGCTCCCCTGAGCATATTAGATGACAGTAGGAGGTAGAAGGCGGGCCCGTCCCTTAAGGTGGATCTGAAGTTGGTGGCAGGCTTTATGGACCTTGCACTTAGTCCTGTCCCAGTCCCAGGGCCTGCCTCTTGGTTATTTGGGGTCCAAAGACCTTGAAAAGTTGGAGATGACCTGTATCCCCTCATAGGCCACATGCTAGCAGGCATTTCTACCCAGCTTCTTCAAACACCTGTTGTTAGCAGAGCCCCGGGCTGCTGTCAGAGAACGGGAGAAGTGTCCAGCAAGTGATACCTTAGGGTGCCATGGTGGGGAAGAACCAAGCACAGGAGATCACCCCAAACAATTTCACAAGGGGTCAAGGACTGTGATGGGTCTTGGTGGCACAGGAAGGGTCTAGACCCATCCTCTATGGAAAGAAGACATCTCCCTCTGTCAAAATCCAGGGGAGGGCAAAACTCTGCCACATGGAAAAAAACCCTATTGGGAAGGTGACTGGGGACATGCTACCTCCCTAAATTGTGGGAGATTTGCCCTCCTAACTTTCCAGAGGAAGTAAAAATGTAGTTCTGCTGGAAAGGTGACAGAACATGATGTCATCTAGACAAACTGTGAAACAAAAATTGTTCCAGTTGTGCCAAGAGATAGTGTAAATATCCAAGTTCCCATCAAGGTGAGAAACAAACCACCCAGAAAGTAGATGTGACCACGCGTGGCACCCTGCCTCCACTGAGGCAGGCATGGAGAGGGACTCCTGCCTAGCACCTGAGGCTTCTGTTTCCTCAGACAGCCCAGAACAGGAATGGGCGCGTCTCCTGCCTATCGGCAGCCCGTTGTCCACACACCCTGGGCGCCTGGGTTGAGAAGAAGCGTCGGCACATGAGCCGGTCCCCTGCAGCCACTCACGGAAGACCCCAGGCGCTGCCTGGTCGCGGAGCCTGAACAAAGCCGGACGGTGCCCTTGCCACCGCTGTGCTCTCTCTGAAACACTCAGTGGAAGGGATGCACAGCGGTGTAAGGACATAATTCCCAGTGGAGAGCCGCAAACCCCACCAAAGGCAGGGCTTTCTCTGTGACTGTCATTTGTAAAATCAGGAAATATTATATAATCAGAAATGATTAAAAAATCTATTTTAGGGGCGCCTGGGTGGCTCAGTGGGTTAAGCCGCTGCCTTCGGCTCAGGTCATGATCTCAGGGTCCTGGGATCGAGTCCCGCATCGGGCTCTCTGCTCAGCAGGGAGCCTGCTTCCTCCTCTCTCTCTCTCTCTCTGCCTGCCTCTCAGTGTACTTGTAATTTCTCTCTGTCAAATAAATAAATAAAAAATCTTTAAAAAAAATCTATTTTAAAAGAATTAATAAATGTATATACATATATTTAATATTAATAATATATAAAAATATAATTTAAAAGAATATAATAAATAATCCTCTACTGAAAAGTATACATGTATTTTTATATATGTATAAATAAATAAATAGAATAATGTTTAAGGCTTAGAAAATATAAATCCCAGATTTAATAATCACACCCCACAGGAACGACCTCTTAAGGAATTCATCTGACATGGGAAAAACTCATGCAAAAAAGGAAAATGTTATTAAAAAAAAAAAATACAATATGATTTAAAATGGAAAAAGCTAAAATGTAAGCATTCAACAATATGGGAAGGATGAAAACATGCACATGACTTTAAGATGTGGCATTGGAGGGGCGCCTGGGTGGCTCAGTGGGTTGAAGCCTCTGCCTTTGGCTCAGGTCGTGATCTCAGGGTCCTGGGGCTCTCTGCTCGGCGGGGAGCCTGCTTCCTCCTCTCTCTCTCTGCCTGTCTCTCTGCCTCCTTGTGATCTCTGTCAAATAAATTAATTAAATCTTTAAAAAAAAAAGATGTGGTATTGGAAATCTTACCTCAATAATTATTAATAATGTGGCTATGAAGTTTAATACCAGTATTATGGAGAGCCGTAACAGAAGAGGCATAATATTTCTTAAAAGATGTTATTTATTTGACAGAGAGAACGTGTGCTTGAGAGCGCGCACGCATAAGCAGGGCCAGCAGCAGATGGAAGGGAGAAGCAGGCTCCCCAAGGAGCTGGGAGCCCAATAGGGGCTCGAGCCCAGGACCCTGGAATCATGACCTGAGCCAAAGACACTTAACCGACTAAACCACCCAGATGCCCAAGGCATAATATTTAAAATGTGGACAAAGTATGAGAAGGGAGAGAGAAGAAAGAGATAAAACATAGTGAGAGTCACCTCTTATTCCAAAGGGGAGAATATATATATCTAAATGTTTTTTGAAGATTTTATTTATTTACTTGATAGAGAGAGAGAGACAGAGAGAGAGAGCACAAGCAGGGGGAGCAGCAGGCAGAGGGAGCGGGGGAAGCAGGCTCCCCGATGAACAGAGAGTCTGATGCGGGACTCGATCCCAGGACCCTGGGAGGACCCTCAGAGGCTTCACCTGCTGAGTCCCCCAAGTGCCCCTATATCTAAATCTTGAAATCAGTTGCTAAATTCGGTTCATATATAAGTTTAAATTTTTTTGAATTCTAAATTGATGTAGACATTTACCACACTTAGGGATTGGAAAACTTAATGTCATAAAGATAACAACTGATGAAAGACAATTCAGAGATTCCAAAGACCCAATGAATGTCAAGCGGGAGAAATAAAAGGAAATTCATACCAAGAAAGACCAGAGGGACAGGGCGCCTGAGTGGCTCAGTGGGTTAAAGCCTCTGCCTTCGGCTCAGGTCATGATCCCAGGGTCCTGGGATCGAGCCCCGCATCAGGCTCTCTACTCAGTGAGGAGTCTGCTTCCTCCTCTCTCTCTCTGCCTGCTTGTGATCTCTGTCAAATAGATAAATAAAAATCTTTAAAAAAAAAATGTCTTTGGAAACTTCCTTTATCTCTAAACCCCAAGATATGTGTTCGCAATCATCCCCCAAGCATATGGCCCACCGATAGACAGATGAAGGGTCTCATGACTCAGGTTTTACCAGAGGGTAATAGACCTTTTCCCAACACCAGCTAGCCCCCTCAAGAGCCCAGAAACCTTGATTCCAAAATTCCTTAGAGACTTGGGCTTTCCCTAACCTCCTCCCAACTTGAAAGTATATAATGGGCCACAAGTCATGACCCCATTCCCCTGGCCTCGGGTCCTGTCCCCATGCTTTAAGAAAACCACCTTCTTGCACCAAAGATGTTTCAAGAATTCTTTCTTGGTCATTGGTTTTGAACCCTAACGTCTTTCCTACATCAAGTAGAGTCGCTGAAACCTCCCCACAGGTGGTCTGTGGGAACCACAGACAGGGCTGCCAAAATGGGGCATCAGGGGGCCGGAGGGGACACATATCAAGGTCGCAGGTTCCTGGTCCCTCAGACTCAAGGGGCCGCCTCGCAGTTCCTACACCACCAGCCCACCTGATGGCCTTGCAGTGCTCCCTGTAATCAATCCACATCAGCCTTCAATGCTTCACAATGGCTTCTGTTTTCCGTACTGAACCCTAACAGGGACGTCACCCTGCCCTGCTCACCGCCGCCTTCAGCTCAGTAGACGACAGCTGCATGCACACCTGTGAATCCGGTCCTGCCTCACCAGAAATGTGAACCAGGAACACACACACACACACACGGATATTTACGGATTGTCGGGACAACTGGGGGCTCAGTCATTAAGCATCTGCCTTCGACTCCGGTCCTGGGATCAAGTCCCGAATGGGCCTTCCTGCTCAGCGGGGAGCCTGCTTCTCCCTCTGCCTCTGCCCCTCCCCCTACTTGTGTTCCTTCTCTCTCTCTCTCTGATAAATAAATATTTTTAAAAATTTTTTTAATTTAAAAAAATTTTTTAAAAACTGTTAACTAGGAAAAGGAGGCAGAAGAGTGCTCCAGGGGCCGCGAGGAGAGCGGGCGCGGGGCACTGCCACGGCCGACCCCTGAGCACGGAGGGCTTGGGGAGCCGGGCCCTCCTCACGCCGTCAAAAACCCACACGTAACTGCTGACTCCCCCACACTTAACTAGTAATAGCCTCCTGCTGACCAGGAGGGAGGCTTACTGACGACACAAACAGGTGATGACACGTATCTTGTGTGTCACCTGTGTTAGGTACTGTGTTCACACAAGCCAGCTAGAGACGTCATTAAGAAAATCGTAAGGGCGGCACCTGGGTGGCTCAGTCCGCTGAGTGTCTGCCCTGGGTCCTGGGATCGAGCCCCACTTTCAGCTCTGCACTCAGTGGGAAGTCTGCTTCTCTCCCTCTCCCTCTGCCTCTCTCTCTCTCTCTCTCAAATGAATAAATAAATATTTTTTTAAAAGAAAATACATTTACAACACTGAACTGTATTTATCAAGAAAAAACATCAGCGTACAAGCAGACGAACAACCGAGCTGTTCCAGGCTCCGCGTCGCATCTGCGGGGCCGAAGGACAGAAGAGCCGGACCGGAAGAGCCTGGCGCCCGGCCCCCGGCCTGTGCTCCCACAAGTGGCCAGGCCTGAGGGCGAGTCTGACCTGGGGCACAGAGCAGCCGCTGCCGCACCGTGGAGAAACTTGAGAGCAGGCAAGCAGGAAGCAGCTGCCTGGGAGGGCCGCTCAGGGGACAGCCCCCCACCTCCTGCCCTCGGAGCCCGGCCACTGCACCGACCCGCCGCACCCCGGCACGAGGAATGAAGGCCCTTCTCTCGGCCAGTCCTGGTTGTGTCTGCCCAGCACCCTCTATGGACAAAACCCAGCACCACACCTGCTAGCCAAAGGGAGGCCATGCGTGGGGCCCCTCCAGGGTCAGGGTAGAGCAGACCAGTGGAGTTCAGGGCGGGAAGGAGACAGAGTGACGGCTGGCACGTGGCTCCGTCCATTGAGCCAAAAAGCAACGCACAACCCTCACTTTCCCTTCATCTCTTACTTACGACCAGCATATTCCCAGTACAGGTCAGCTTCACCTCCAACCACCCTCTCTCCCTCCTCCACAACAGACCCAAGCTGGACCTACAGAAATATAACCTGTTCCTAAACTGGAAGCTCAAAACCATAGCCCAGCCGAAAGTTCATGACCAATGCAATTCCCATCAATTTCAACAGATTGAGAAATTCACCCAGAAAAAAAAAGTGCCTAAAATTATCCATGTAACTTTGGAAAGGCAGCTAAAGGGAAGGGACTTGCCCTGTCAGAAATCAAAAGGCGCCGGAAAGCCGTAAGAAAACATGACAGCATTGGTGCGGGACTTGGCAAGAAGACAGAGCCCAGAAGCAATCTGCAAATTGTTTTTGTTTTCGTTTTTGTGTTTTTGATAAATGGTACTGGAGGAGGGGAGAATCAGGCATATTCCTCCTTCATTCTACACACAGAATAAATTCCAAATGATAAATTTAAAACCAAGGGGCTGTGTGTGTGTGTGTGAGTGTGCACACTCAAGGTTAACACGACGACAGTGCTCTCTTTGTGCCATAAAGCTAGAAGCCTGGAGAGAAACGTCTGACATATGGAACTGTAGAAATACGTCATTCTCCTGTGCAACAAAAATTACCAACAACAGGGGCGCGCCTGGGTAGCTCAGCTCAGGTCGTATCCCAGGGTCCTGGGATCAAGCTCCACATCCAGCTCTCTGCTCGGCGGGGAGCCTGCTTCCTCTTCTCTCTCTCTCTCTCTCTCTCTGCCTGCCTCTCTGCCTACTTGTGATCTCTGTCAGATAAATAAATAAAATCTTTAAAAAAAAATTTTTTTAATTACCAACAAAAACCTGAAAGAAAAATAACAAATCTGGAAAACATATGGCCCCCCAAAACTTAACATATGTAACAAAGTCATCCTGGACACCTGGCTGGCTCAGTCAGTAGAACATGTAACTCTTGATCTCAGGACCGCGAGTTTGAGCCCCACCCTAGGTGTACAGATTACTTAAATTTTTTTTAATGATTTATTTATTTTAGAGGAGGAGAGGAAATCTCCAGCAGACTCCCTTCTGACCACAGAGCCCCACGCAAGGGCTCCATCTCATGAGCCTGAGATCATGAACTCAGACAAAATCGGAAGTTGGACGTTAACTGAGCCCCGCCCCCACGTGCCCCCCAAATAAAATCTTTTTTTTTTAAACTGTCTTACAAGTCAATAAGAAATATATGAAGACACAAACAGGAAAATTGACAAAAACACATTAACAGGCAGTTTGCCAATAAATATATGAATTATGTTCATTCTTCCTAAGAACCAATGTAATGCAAATCTCAACAAAATAAGACCTTATTTTCATGTGCAACTGGCCAAGATTTAGAGGCACTGTGATTCATGAAGGGTCTAGAGTGAGAGCCAGATCGTCTGGATTTGAATCTCCCCTTCTACGCATGTAGCCCTCAGGTCTGCTTCCTTATGCGCGAACCTGGAATAAATAATAATCCAAGCTTCACAGTGAAGATTAAATGAATACCAGCAAACTCGTTTTCAGAATAGTGCCTGACGTATAACACACGCTCGATAAACATATTTGGATATTATCTCTTAAAAGTCTGTCCTTAGCCTTCACTGGTTAGGGTATATGAGAAACACTCATGACACACTGAAGAAAGTGTAAACTCGTTTATTTATTCACCAAATATTTATGACCCACGAGGGACAAAACAGTGACCAAAAGAGACTCAGGCTCTCTCCTCACTGACCAGCATCCTCGGCGTCTGAACCTCTGAGGAAGGCAATGAGGCAACACGGACTGAATCACAATAGTCCACCCCTTGACCCTGCGATTCCACACAGGAAGTCCCCCTAAAGCAGCATCTGGGGAAATGTGGGAAGATTGATTTAGTGGCGTTCACAGTCCCTGGTCACAGTAGGTCTGAAAGCTGTAGGACCGGCCCAAGTGCGAGTGAGCACCCCGTGGCTTCACGCGGTCCTTGTACAGGCAGCCCTGTCCCCGCTGGCCTGGCAGGCACGGTCCCGTGAACCGAAGACGAGCCCATTCTGGAACAGGACGAGCACCAGGGGCGTCTGCTCCTGGTCGTGTGTCTTTCTGCATAGGCTGGCTCTTTCCTCAGGGCCGGACGCACGGTGCTTGTATCTTGGGTAGAAATCCAGCTACTTCCATGGGAGGAGTGAAGTAAAACATTCACCGGCTGGAAAACCGTGTCCTCTCACGGCCCGCTCGCCCTAGCGCGCAGTCGGGCCCGCAGTCCTGCCTTCCTGCCCACGTTCGTCGTCTCTGGCAGAGCCTCTGCTCCACCTGGCGACTGAGTCCGGGCAGAGTCCTGGGGCACAGGGGCGGGCACTGGCTCTGGGACCGCCCACCCAGGGGCCAACTCCCATGAAAATGCGGACCCTCGACGGCCAAGCTGCCAGGAGCCCCTAGGAGCCACGGCACGGCGCACCCCATGGATCCCCCATCCAGGCGACCCGGTGCGTCTGCTCCCAGCGTGGAGCTTTGCTCAACACCCCTGCTACTCTGCAACATGCTTTTCAGTAAGGATCCCCCAACAATCAGCAATAATTACCGACTCGTTCTTTACTTTGATAAGCAATTAAGATTAGCAATCTCTAGTAAGATATTTTACATATGAAATAAAGTTTGCAGCAACCAAAATTATTACAGCTTTTAAATCTTAAACACAAATAAAAACTCCAACGGTCGCAGAATTATGGAAGTGAGAAACCTGGAGCTGTTTCTCCCCTGTCACAGTCACTGGCGCCATTGTTCGTCTCACACCTAAGGCTTCAAGAGAGCGAGGAGTTACCCCTGGGAGAGGAGACACTAACTCTCCTCAAGCTCTAAAAACCATTCACAATGCCCAACCATGAGGCACTTAGTCTCCTAAGAAAACCTTATAGTGAGTCTGAATTAATATCCACACAGAATACAATGCTTCCTGAAGGGTGGTAATAAAAAATGCTAATTTGAAACATAAACCCTGCTAAAACTCAACACTAGCCACAGTATTTCTTAAAACTGGACGAACACGGGACGCCTGGGTGGCTCAGTTGGTTAAGCGGCTGCCTTCAGCTCAGGTCATGATCCCAGCGTCCTGGGATCGAGTCCCGCATGGAGCTCCTTGCTCAGCAGGAAGCCTGTTTCTCCCTCTGCCTCTGCCTGCCACTGTCTGCCTGTGCTCACTCTCTCTGACGACCAAAAAAAAAAAAAAAAAAAACTGGACGAACAAAAGATTTGTGGAGGAGTGTTTTCTCTCTGACCCTTTAGAACTGCTGGTCTCACCGGGATGACAGAAAGCTGACCAACTCTGCCTCACTGTATTATTTTTAAATTCTCTACACACGATGCGCCCTCTACCGCCCTCAGGTCCCCTTGGAGGGCCCAGACGTGTGCTCCCAGCAATGCCCGTTCTCGGTTCTCATTCCCTGCTGCACTAAACTCAGAGCTCCCTTGGCCAAGACCAGAATTTCCACAAACGCCTGGGCACTCCGCATCCATTCCTTCGAGGAGCAGGCTGGCAAGCGGCACAGCTGGAGAGAAAGCACGTTCTTTTTTACTCGATTGTTCTTTTTCCTGTTTCTAAGATAAATAGTAAGTTTCTTTATACTTAAAATTGTTCATCAATAATGTATTAGAGGGTATGTCTTCTTCTGAACACGGCTTTAGCTGTGTCCTGTAGAGGTGGGTAGGAGGGCTCTATCCTTGAGAGTTTGACATATAATGTGCAACTTCACAGTTGAGTTTCTCTTTGACCCAGTTTTTCCTTTTCTTTTTTTAAAGATTTTATTTATTTATTTGACAGAGACCACAAGCAGGCAGAGAGGCAGAGAGAGAGTGAAGCAGGCTCCCCGTTGAGCAGAGAGCCCGATGCGGGGCTCGATCCCTGGAACCCGAGATCATGACCGGAGCTGAAGGCAGAGAGGCTTAACCTACTGAGCCACCCAGGCGCCCCGATTCAGTTGTTTTTTAAGAAAACTTGTTAATACCTTGGTATTTATGTTTTTATCTTTTTAAAAAAAAATTTTACTGTTTCTTAGATTTATTTTGGACTTTAAGGGCACCTGGGAGGCTCAGTGGTTCAGCATGGGACTCTTGGTTTGGATCAGGCCATGATCCTGGGGTTAGGGTTGGGGGGGATGGAGCCCCACCTCAGCCCCAGGCTCAGGGCAAAGCCCGCCTAAGATTCTGTCCCTCCCTCTCCCTCTGCCCCTCCCCCTGCTCATAGATCTGCGAGCTCCCAAGTCCCCCCACCTCAAATAAATAAACATATAAATAAAATCTTTTTTTTAAAGAATTACTTTGGAGTTTGATCAAATATGTGTCCTACATCTCTTTATACAATTTGTATGTTTATCTTCAGTTTTGTTTTATGGCCCAGATTATTTTTGCAAATATTCCGTGGGCTTAAATGCAAAGTTCTCTCTCTACACGGAACAGTTCACTTGAACTTGCTGTTTGTACTACTTTTTTTCTTAATTCTCATATATATATTTTTTTCACATATATGAAAAATATTCATACATTTCATTGCACTTCACAATTCATATACATGAAATTTCACAATTCATATGCATTTCATTTCATTTCACAATTCATATACATGAAAAAAATATATGCGTATACACACATTTTCCCCCTTACAGATCCGTCCGTTTCTGGAATGGGTGTACTGAAGCCTGGGGAAGGGTGGCACCAGCACTCCGGTCCAAGGCCCCGCCTGCAGGGCTCCACGGAGTGCGAAGGACTCTGAGCAGCCCGGTCCACAGCCGGTACGGTCGGCGGGGCGGGGGGGGGGGGGGGGGGGCGGAGCCAGGTTGGGGTGAGGGCAGGACAGTCCCGGTTGCCAGGAGGCGAGATCTGGACACAATGGGGTCTGGCAGTCGGGCTGGGCAGGGGCGGGAATCCAGGCACCCCACCTTGCCTTCCCGGCCGGGAGCCATAAAAACAGGTTAGTGCATCAACTTTGGGGCCCCCTCCGGGCACCGGGGCTCCGACCCCGCCCCCTCACCTTGGTGTCCTCGACGCCATGCCCCTAAAACATCCCGGCGCCCCAAAACCCCAGGGAATTCCTTTCCCGCAGGATTGAGACCAAACTTTGCGCGCTCACAGACCCCTACTGGACTCGTTCCGGGGGCCGGGGCGAGAGCTAGGCCTCCCCCGCCCGCCCCCAGCAGGGCCGGGAAAGCTCGGGTGTGTTTCCCCGGCTCCTGGGATACAGGATGGGCCCCGCCCCCGGATCGCGAGAAGCGGCAGCGGTGGGTGGAGGGGCCGGGGCCGCCACCTTCTGTCCACAGGTACCGCAGGCCGTGAGCGCACCCCACCCCTGCGCGCTATGGGCTCGGACGTCTGGGTCGGCCCTTGGCGGCCCCACCGGCCCCGCGGCCCCATCGCAGCGCTCTACAGAGGCCCGGGGCCCAAATACATGCTGCCACCGAATACCGGTACCGGCGTCGGGCGGGTGTAGACAGACGGGGCCAGCGAGGTCTGTGCCGGGAGGCGGGCGCCGTGCCTGGGCTGCAGGGCGGCGAGGAGCGGGGTGTGTTCTCGGGGGACGGCGGGCTGTGCCCGGGGCGGGGAGCGGCGGGGGGCCCACAGTGATGCTGGGTCGCTCCCGCAGGCTACGTCCTGCACGACCCGTCGCGGCCCCGCGCCCCCGCCTTCTCCTTCGGCGCGCGCCTGCCCACGCAGCAGACTTCCTGCGGCCCGGGGCCCGGCCACCTGGTTCCTGCACACATAACCGTGCGCGGCCGCGACGGCACCCCCGCCTACTCCATCTACGGCCGCCCCCGCCACGCAGCGCCCCTCCTTACTCCCGGACCGGGTCAGGACCCCTGGGACCCCAGTCTCCCCAACGCCGCGCCGCCTCCAGAAAGGCCCGCCGGGGAATCCCCCGCCTGAGCCCCGAGCCGCCCTCGCGTACCCTACTACTCCAAACTCGCTACCCCCGTACCCGCATCTCGGAAGAACTCCAAGCCCCACCAGGCTTTGACAAATCGTGGCTCGGAGTCACCCTAACCTCAGGCCCCCAACCCGGGACCCCACCACGCCCCCAACCCGGTTCCGGCCCACACCCCCGGTCCGCCCCGCAGGCAGGTACTTCCCCGAGCGAGCCGGGAACGCGACGTACCCCAGTGCGCCTCGGCACACCATCGCTCCCCGAAACTGGGGCGCCCACGCGAAGCAGCAGACACCAGGTGAGACGAAAGGCCCATCCCAGCCCCACGGACCTTCCCATCCCCGACCGGCAACCGCTCTGCCGGCTGCGGGGGCGAGGGGGGCAGAGAGCCCGGCCTGTCCGCGAGGACTGACCCCTAAGACCCACGCCTCGCTGGCTCCTCCCCAGGCCCTGCGACCTACACTGTGCCCTCGCTCTTGGGTCCGCGCGTCATCGGTAAAGTCTCGGCCCCAACTTACTCCCTCTACGGCCGCAGCGCAGTGGGCAGTTTCTTCGAGGACCTCAGCAAGGTGGGGCGGGGCTGCCAGGCGGGCTTGTAGCGAGGGGTTGGCGGGGCGGGCCACAGGGGGCACCAAGCAGGAGGTGAGGGCCAGTGGCCAGCGGGGAGTGGAGGCCGGACCCAGCGCCCCTGCCGCCCTCCCACAGACCCCGGGCCCCTGCGCCTACCACGCGGTGAACACTGGGATCTACAAGTCTCGGGCCCCCCAGTTCTCCATGCTGGCGCGGACTTCGCTCCCCCAAGATAACACCCTGAATCCCGGGCCCGCAGCCTACAACGTGGACCAGGTAGCCTGGAAGCCCGGGCCCAGGGTCAGAGGCGGGGGAGGAGGGTCAGGGTCCTGGGGGGCCCCCGCGCGGCGGCAGGACGGCTGGCCCCCGCGGGGTCACCCTGAATCCTGGTCCCGCAGCCCCGGAAACCCCGCGGCTGGAGCTTCGGGATCCGGCACTCGGACTACGTGGCTCGGGTCCCGACCAAGGCGGACGACTGACCCGCCGGGAGGGCGCGGCCCGACGGACGTTTGCTTAAAGCTTCCCGAACCAGCAGCGTGTCCGCCCCTCTGTGTTCGCGGCGGGCGCGCGGGGCGGGGAGCGTGCGCGTCGGGACGGGCCCCCAGACCCTCGCGCGCCCACGGGCCCCCAGACCCTCGCGCGCCCACGGGCCCCAGACCCTCGCGCGCCCACGGGCCCCCAGACCCTCGCGCGCCCACGGGCCCCCAGACCCTCGCGCGCCCACGGGCCCCCACACACTCGCGCGCCCACGGCCCGCAGGCCTGGGAAGTCCCGGATATCTCGCGGCCGCGGGCCTTCGTGATTGGCCGGGGCAGACGACAGCCATTGGCCCAGAGTCCCGCCTGTCTAGGCGGCACCGCCCACCCGCCGTCTTCCTGAGGCCCCGGGCCGGGCGGGGCGAATCGAAAGCAGGGCGGGCGACGGCCACTGTCCCGGACAGGTCCAGGCCGGGGTCAAGTTGGGAGGCCGAGAAGTGGGAGCCAGACACGGAGACAGGCACTTGGGCAACACAGACACGGGACAGGGAGAAACCGGATCCCGTCGGGAAAAGTGCACCTGCCGCAGAGACACGGATGCAGGACGGTGGCACGTGCCGGCTGTCTCGCACCCCGCAGGCCGGGAGCGATGGGGCCACAGGGAGTTGGGGCCCTCCGGGCCCCCCGCCAGACCCCGGGCAACTCCCGGAGCTGCTCCGCCTGAACGAGACAGGCCGCCTCAACCAGGGGGCCATCTGCGGCTTGGTGCGCGCTGTGGACTGGAGCGCGAAGGGCGCGCAAATTGGTGCGTGGTAAATTCTGGACGCCTCTGACCCCAAGATCAGCCCCAGAGACCGCCTGCCCCTGGGGCCCCACCACTGTCAGTGACCCCAGGATAACCCACCGCTTTGGGTTGATTACACCACAGTATCCTATGCCTCGGGGCGATGCTAATGGCCGTGCCACTGCAAGGCATGGGTCTGGAGAAAACAGTGGCACTGACCCAGGCCCTGGCCAAATCTGGGCAGCAGCTCACATAGAACTATTCCACAGGGCGAGTGGGCGACAAGGTCGGCCCGGTCTTCTTACCCACCCTAGCAGCCTGTGGACTGCAAGGTTAGAAGATGCCTCCTCTCCAGATCAGAACGTCTAACCTCAAAGAGGTCAGCAACCCACAGGCAGTTTCTAACTTCAAGCCTGGCCTAGACAGAGTCCCCAAAGGCAGACCCACCCCCCCCCCCCCCCCCCGGCTTCTCAACCCCAGAACAGAACTTAGGTTCCCCCTTCCCATCAGCCCCCATAACAGGACCAAGTTATCCAGCTACTTGGGTACCCCAGTTAGGATTCCCAAGGCAAGAGCTGGGTACTCCTCTACCTTGGTTCCCCAGACTTGAGCCCTCGGGATAGTCCTCCTCATCACCCCCCACACCAAATCAGGACAATTTCTTTTCCATTCCCTCTCCACCAGCTGCACATCCACCACAGCTGCTAACTCCAGCTGAAGTCCTAACCAGGGAAAGTAAGGGGAGTAGCTGTGCAGGTGTCTTCAACACCCCTACCCAGCAGGTACCAATGACCAACAGATGTGGTCTGGAGTTAAGAGGGGGGCACAACCTGGATAAACTGGAGTCATTTCTGGATTCACTGCCCTGCAGAGCACAGAGCAGGCAGATAGGCTGACTGCTCACTGATCTAGGTTATTGATAGTAATATGGGCCAAAACTCTGAAGGATCACTGATAGGTCTTTCATCAGCATTGGATATTGATCAAAGTTATTTATGGGTCATTGATGGTCACTGAACTTTGGTTTTCAGAGAAACTCCAATTGGAGTC
The DNA here is from genome assembly GCF_964662115.1 of Mustela nivalis. Taxonomy (NCBI): domain Eukaryota; kingdom Metazoa; phylum Chordata; class Mammalia; order Carnivora; family Mustelidae; genus Mustela; species Mustela nivalis. The sequence goes on from NC_139026.1 coordinate 137,513, forward strand.
ATTAATAGGGACTTCATCAAAATCACTGTTGGGTCTCTGATCAATCATTAATGGGCCATAGGATATGGGTCAATATCCCTGATGGGTCAAACCAGTCATTAATGAGGACTTATCAGAGTTGTTCATAAGTCTCTTGTCATGGTCTTGGACACTTTTCATGGTTGCTGATGACAGCATCAGTGCAAAGATCACTGAAGGTCACTGGGATTTTTGATGCAGGGGAATTTGGCCCGATATAAGGGCTGCTGGAGGGAGTGGGCTGCTGTCCTGTGGGTCCCAACAGGAGGCTGGTTCCTGTGGATGGACTCCTGTATGAAGCCAGAGGTGTAAGCCACCGTTAACAGGCCGCTATTCATTACAGGTAGCCTGCCCCCAGGCTCTGGGTCTACCTCCTGCGTATTAAAGACGCCTGACCTCTGACCGCACAAAGTCCAGATCCCCAACAGGGGACCATGGGACCTCCCCCAAAACAGGTGATTTGCACCAACCCCAGGGTCAGTGTCCGGTCATCACAAGAAGCTGGACCACCGGGGCCCCTGGCTGGTTCAGCTGACAGAGTATGCAACTCTTGCTATCCGGGTGGTGATTTCAAGCCCCACATTGAGTGTAGAGATTATTTTAAAAAACAAAACAAGATGCCTGACCACCAAATCAAGAAAGTGACCTGACTGATACTCCCCCTCCATAGGGAACTTGGTCCTCAATGTTTAGGGTCCTTAACCCTTCATAACTGACCCAAGTCCGCATTCCCCACATCTCCCAGGAAGCTCCAGGCTCCCTCTGCCTTCCCCGACAGCCTACATCCTCCCTTCAGAAGGTGGAGAAGGGAGACTGGGTGGCTCAGGTCACTGGGTCCTGAGATCAAGCCCCAAGTCCAGCTGGCTCCCTGCTGGGGGGTGGGGACGCGCCTGCATCTCCCTCTCCCACTCGCCCTGCTTCTATTTCCTCTCTCTCTCCCTGTCAAATGGAGACAACTTAAAAAAATAAAAACAAAAATGGTGGAGACCCCATCCGTTCTCGTGGTGGACCTGAAGTTTGGAGGAGCAAGTATTCCCTAGCCACGCCCAAGAGCGGGCGAGAGCACTGGTGAGCATCTGCGCCTCCGGGGCACTGTGCGGCCTGTCCGGGTGGGCGTCCCGATGCGAGCTCAAGCTCTCCTTCCGGCAGTTAGGGCCCATTGCCTTTCGGGGCCTCACGACCGCTCGCCCCAGGACCGCTTCAAGTGGAAGCTCGGGCGCAGAGCCCGGACCCGAGCCTGGCCCGAGACCTATACTCCGGGACCCTCGCGCCCGGGAGCAAGAGCAGCTCCACGCGCCCGCGGACGGAGGGCCCCGGGAGACCCCCGTCCCTCCCCACCAAACCCGGCCCCTTCCCTTCTCTGAGTTCCCGGGCCCTTTCCTTCCGACCCCTGGCCCTGGCCACTCTCCTTGCTGAGTCCCGGATTCTCCCCGCCACCCCGCGCCGGCCCGAGGCCCTGCCGCCCTCCCCGGACCCCGCCGCGGTGCCTGAAGCGGCCCCACGGAGCTTGTCCGGGGGCAGCCGCGCTGGGGATCCGCTCCGGCGGCGGTAGGCGCCGATTCCCGCCCCTCCTGGCGCCCGGTGGCCTGCAGGGGACGTCGTGCCCTCGGACCGCGCGCCCTGCGCCGACCGACACACAGCAGTAAGGCGGGAGAGCGCGCGGACGGCAGGAGAGGGGCGGGGAGGGCGCGAGCCCCGAGGCTTCCGAGAGGGGCGCGGCCTGAGCCGCAGGGAGCCGGGAGGGGCGAGGCCGAGGAGGAAGCCCCGCCTCGTCCTGCACTTGGCCTCGGGCGGCACCCGCCACCTTTTGCGCACGCGCGCAGGGCGGCGGGGTTGGTGGGGGAGGGGAGGGGCACCTCGCGCCCGCCTGCGCCTGCGCCAGGCCCTTGACGCATGCGCGCCGGTGGCGAGCGTGCTGGTGGCGCAGGAGCCTGGGGACCCCGACCGTGCTTTGCGGAGGGCGGGACTGTCCCCTGACTCGCGATCCAGACGCCTGGTCCCAGAGAGCCTGGGTGGTGCCCGGTGCGTGGCCCCTGCCGGTGTCCGCTTTCTGACCTGACCGCTCGACAGACAGCTGCGCGTCCCGGAGGGCGCCGTGGAAGAGGGGCCCAGGAAGTATCCAGAGGCTGCCTCCGCTTGCCGGACACATCCCGGGCACAGCTTAGAGTGCGTACGCAGAGGAGGAAGCTGGCGGGCAGAGCCCGTAGGACGTGCGGAAGGTCGTCCGGCCCCGAGCGCAGGCCTCCGGCCGTGGCCGAAACCAGACGCACAGGAATCCCCCGGAGGGTCTTTTCAGCAGCTGAACAGGTGAGGGGGAGTCCTAGGACGTCACCTAGCGGACTTTCCGGGGTTCCTGCGAGAAAGGCACGGAGCACACCGACTTCGGTGTCGGATCCCACAGGTGAAGAGGGTAGGCTTGTGCCGAGTCGAGACCTCGCTTCGCCCCCCGCCCCCGCCCCCAGTGAGAGCACCAGGAAAGCTGCACCTGGAAGGGGCGCCCTATGGGCAGACTGGTGTGGGCGCGCAGGGTCCCTGCTGAGCGCGGGCTGGGCAGGCCGCAGGAGGGCTGGAGGAGTCCGTCCTTGAGGCTGAAACCAGACTCACCCGCCTCCTTTCGAGAAATGGGGATTTATTGCAAACAGGCGCACATGCTCAGGAACTCAGGCAAGGCATGCACTTGGAACATTTCCAGTCCCCTGAGACGGCAAGGTGCAGGAGGGCCTCCCAGGCCACACGAGCTGCGGGCTCAGAACGGGGGGTCAGAGAGGGACGACAGGCGTCACGGACGTGGGCACTGGGGGACACCTAAGCAGGGGCTGTACTTTACCTGAAGCACTTCTGTGCTCTGTGGAGCCCTAAGGAGCAGGGGCAGTGCACTTGACTGTGTGCTTGGTCCATCAGAGGGTGGCAAGTCTCCCCAGAGCCATGGGGGTTGACTCAGGGCTGAGGCCACTACAGGCTCCTGACCCCTGTGCTCTCTTCCAGGATCATCAGGCCCATGCTGCTGCTGGTTTGGGCACCCAGGGCTTGGCACAGGCTCTTTCTGCTCAAGCCCCGAGCCCTTCTCTGGTCCCGGGGAGATAAGGTCCTACATGTGGGATACCGGCGCCTGTCAGGGCACGCCCCCGGAGAGCAGAGAAGGCAGAGCCAGCCCCAGGGCCCTAGGTTTCGGACCAGGCTGCTGATCACTGCTTTGTTTGGGGCTGGGCTGGGCGGGGCCTGGCTGGCTGCGAGGGCTGAGAAGGAGAGGCGACAGCAGCAGCAGCGGACGGAAGCCCTGCGCCAGGCAGCTGTGGGCCAGGGCGACTTCAGCCTGCTGGACCACCGGGGACAGGCTCGCTGTAAGGCTGACTTCCGGGGTCAGTGGGTACTGCTGTACTTTGGGTTCACTCACTGCCCCGACATCTGCCCAGACGAGCTCGAGAAGCTGGTGCATGTGGTTGAGCAGCTGGAGGCCGAGCCTGGCCTGCCCCCCGTGCAGCCTGTCTTCATCACCGTGGACCCTGAACGGGACACTGCCGCAGCCATGGCCCGCTACGTGCAGGACTTCCACCCGCGGCTGCTGGGCCTGACTGGTTCCGCGGAGCAGGTAGCCCAGGTGACCCGCAGCTACCGCGTGTACTACAGCGCTGGCCCTAAGGACGAGGACCAGGATTACATCGTGGACCACTCCATTGCCATCTACCTGCTCAGCCCCGATGGCCTCTTCACAGACTACTATGGCCGGGCCAAATCCGCACAGCAGATCGCGGACAGTGTCCGACGCCACATGACTGCCTTCCGCAGCGTCCTGCACTAAGCCAGATCATTAAAGAGGGTGTGATGTAGCTGTGTGCCTGTCATCTGTCCCAGGAGGCCAAGGCAGAAAGGGCTCAGGACCTGGTCACTTGCCAAGGAGTTAGGGCACAGGCAGCCCTTTCCCTGCACAGAGCAGGAGTTTAAGTTCCTTTAAGGGTTAGGTGGGTTGGCAACACCATTTTATTCGGCTGGGCCGGCCAGGAAACAAGGGTAGTGAGCAGATTGCGTGCCCAGCACCCAGGAGGGATGGACCTCCAGAGCCCACCCCTCAGGCTCAATGCTCCGCACTCAGGGCTGGGCCATGGAGGGGGCAGCGTAGGTCTGGAAGCGCTTGTGGGCCCGTTGGTGTGTGAGGAGTCTCAGGGACATGGTGTCCACGGCCGCCTCCAGCCCCGGCTGCTGGGTGATCTCCACCGTGTGGTCGTTGGCCTGTAGGGATGAGGCGTCAGCGGCGTCGGGGCCCACTTCCCTCCCAGGCTCCCCAGGCCACTCACCAGCTGCAGGGACGCCAGCATTGAGCGACACACCTCGAAGGCAGGCTGGCCAGCTACGAGCTCCGCAAAGGGACACCACTGGTTGAGCTGGCTGAACCTGGACACCACCTGGTCCCCGTAAGTATGGATGTCAAAGGGCACGTGCTGTTCCTGAAAGGAGAAGGGGCACGGTCCTGGGGCAAAATCAAGGCAGGCCGCAGGGGAGTCCCCACTTCTCAGCCAGAACTGGCCCAGCCCCTCACCTGCTCTTGGAGCAGGGGCTGGAGAGTATCCTCCCAGTCCCTGATGCGCTGGCTCAGCTCCGTCTCCTGGACGAACTTCTGAGAGGTGGCGATGAAGAGCTCCTGGGGGGGACCAGGGAGCTGCCTCCTTCTGTGCAGGGGCCCCTCACCCAGCAACCCGCCAGCTCTCACTCAGACTTACCACATTCCTTCGGACCAGCTCCTCATAGCTCAGGGATGCTGGCATGGCCTCTGCCTCTGGAAAAGAGGCAACTGTGAGCTGATGGGGCCGTGGGCCACACCCTTCCTCCCTCTCGTGGCCCCCTGGCCAGCAGGCCCCTCTCAGACCTACCCAGGTCAGCAGCTTCCCCAGGCTTTGCCTCCTGAGGCTCTGCATACTCCTCAGGCTCGAGAAAGTCATCTGCTGGCAGACAGAGAAGCCCCAGCGGGAGGCAGGTTCGCTGGCAGTGGACACTGGACCCCCCACCCGGGCCCATCCCAGCAGGCCCCCACCTGCCGTCCCGAGATCCTCCAGAGAATCCTCCAGCTGGTCCTCCACAGGCCACAGCCCTTCCTCCGGCCTCGGCAGCCACCGCTCAGTCATCTGTGCAGAGAGCACCTATGAGGGGCACTGCTGTCCCCACCAGGGGCCTCGTGGGGTCCAGACAAAAGCCAGCACTGACCTCCCTCCTCTGCAGCTTCCGGAGAGTCTCCAACTGCTCCTTTACATGCTTCCAGTACAGGACCTCCATGTCTGCACACAAAGATCTCGTGAGGGGGCTCCCATGTCCTGCCCAGGCACTCCCAGTCCACCTAGAGCCTTGGGCAGCCCCCAGGCCAAGGGCAGGCAGGCAAAATACGGCACAGAACCACTGCTCCTCAGAAGGGCGCGCTCACAACTCTGACCTCACCTGCAAAGGACGGGCCCTTTCGCCGGGGCCTCCTGCTGTCGGCGTGGTCAGCATCTTCAAGAGAATTTGGTCAGCGGGAACCAAGCCAAGTCCCTGCAGGCTATACCTGGACCCTCCCGCCCTGGCCCAGCCCCACGCCCCACCACCACTCACAGGCAGCCAGGTACCACTGGTGGAAGTCCTGCAGCTTGGCGGCACCCTTCCTCTTGCGCTTCTGTCCTGGAACCTCCTCCACGCAGGGGGGCACGGAGAAAGGCCTACCTGGGGGCACGAGCACAGCTTGGGGCCCTGGGGCAGGCTACAGCACCCACACGCTCCAGGAGCAACTGCACCAGGGAGCACAGTCCCCACCAGGCTCCTAACGGGTATACAGCCCACCCTCACCAACCACGGGTGCTCCAGAGAGCCCGTCCACAGACGCCCAAGGGAGGTGTCCCTCTACCCAGTTACCTTTCTTGAAAGGCTTAGAGTCCAAGGAGTCAAAGGGGTCCAGGCTCTGCCAGGGGTCTGGAGTCTCCTGAGCACAGAGCACAAGCAAACACTGCAGGGAGCGGGGGGCCCTGGGGATGCCCACCCTCCCTCAAAAGCCCACTGAGTGCAGTGATAGCCAGAGAAGGGCTAGCCACATTCAATCCAGAACCCAAGGGTGACACACCAGGGAGGGAGGTGCCCCAGAGCGGCAGAAGAGGTGACTGATTTCTGGAGGAAGATTCCTCACAAGAGAGCCAGCAGGGGTGAAGGCAGGGGAGCCTCAGCACCACCTCCCTGGCGTGGGGGTCTGAGCCCCACAACCCCTCACCTTCACCAGGGACGCTGGCTGCCGTCGCTCCCGTAGCACACACCGACCAAGCTGGGCAGCGCTCTGCAGAGAAACAGCCCACAGATCCGTCTCTCCCTCCTCCACCCAAGGCTTAGGCAACCCAGCAGCTGTGCTCCGGGGCCAGACGTCTAGAGCCCTGTAGGGACCCTCTGAGGGCAAACAAAACTCTAGGAAAAATTGTAGGAGAACATATAAACTAGTAAACTAGTGGTCATGGGGTACTTCTATTTTTCTTTAAGAAAAAAATAAGATAGGGCGCCTGGGTAGCTCAGTGGGTGAAGCCTCTGTCTTCGGCTCGGGTCATGATCTCAGGGTCCTGGGATCAAGCCCCGCATCGGGCTCTCTGCTCAGCGGGGAGCCTGCTTCCCCCTCTCTCTCTCTGCCCGATGCTCTGCCTACTTGTGATCTCTGTCAAATAAATAAATAAAATCTAAAAAAAGAAAGAAAAAAGGATAAACATGATACATCTACCAGTCAAAATGAACAAATACTAACTTTTTCTCCTCTGTGCATCAGTTTCTCAGCTGTAAGCGGAAACACAAAGCTGACCCCGGATGGTGGAAGGAAGCTGCCAAAACCTTGGAGCCCATTCCCTCCTGCAAGCCTGACCTCGAGGAGTCAGCTTTGGAAACCAGCTGCTGTCCTTGGTGGGAGCTACAGACACCACGGGGCTTGGACCCTGAAGCCCAGCTCCTTCCCGAGGAGCCGCAGCTGTTCTGCTCAGGAAGAGGGACAATGTGATCAGCGCTGCCCCAAAGGGCTGGGTGCAAAGGCAGGTCGAAGGCTGTCTGGAGGGTGCACCCACAGCCCCAGTGTGCAAGGACCAGACGGAAGGAACAGAGTGCAAAGCCCACAGTGCTGCCTGTCCCATCTAAGTGTGGGCAAGCTTGCCCAGCTGATGGCTCGAGCTCAGTCAGGGTCCTACCTCCTGCGGGCTCCTGGGTTCCTGGGGCTCCTGAGGGGCCTCGGGGGCTGTGGCCTCAGGAAGCTCTGCTGCCTCCTCTGCGCCCTCATCCTCACCACCACCTCCAGGCATTGGGCCTTCTGGAGAGGCACCTGAGCAGGGGAGGAAGACACCAGACAGGAGGTGGGAGGCCACCCCTGGCCAACACCCAGGAGAACCTGCAAGGCCCGCCCCTCACCCAGCCTCATTCATCAGACCCTGAGAACGCAGCCGGGCACTTCCCACTCTTGTCATGCCCCTCTGTTCTGTTTGGCTCCTTTTACTTTTAGCAATTTTCCTCCTGAAATGCTGCCATCCGTGCTTGCCCAGAGAGGAGGGATAGATCCAAACCTCACAGGCTCAAGCATGGTCAGAGGGCAGTCATGAGACCAAGTGGACCACGGTGGGGAGGGAGGCCAAAGCCTGGGCACAAAGAAGCCAGGCTTCCTTGCTCCCCACACCTCACCCCTGGGGCAGCTGAGCAGAGCCCCGTGCAGAGCCCCGCGCCCCCCAACCTCCACCCCCACTGCAAATCCACACGTCCTCTCTCCTCACTGGACTCCGGGGAGACGTCGAGCACAGGGCCAGGACCGCACGCAGCAACTTCCATTGGCTGCTCTTCAGCCCTCTCAGCCTCTGGGAAAGATGGGGGATGGGACAGGGTCAGCCCTCGCCCTCCCCCAGGAGGTCCCTCCCAAGGGCTGGGTAGGGAGAGCAGAGACCTGGCACAGGACTCAGGCACTCCGGGGCTGAGCCAGCTATGGCCAAAGCCAGGACAGAGGGGAACTGCACCAACAGAACCACCTTCAGTGCAGGTGCCTGGGGAGAGAGGTGGGACCAGGGCTGGCAGGCACAGGCACAGGGCTTCCTTCCCAAGCCCCCACATCCAAGCCCTCACCCTTCCGGTTCCTCGGCAGCAGGGTCTCCACTGGGGAGATGCCGACTGGCTCCAACATGAAGGCTCCCCTGGGGTGGGGGGTGCATGTATTCATCCTAAAATCCTTCCGGCTGGCTAGGACCTCCCCCTGACAGCTGTGCAGGCAGAAACACAGCCGATGCAGAGACCCTCTCCACTGGGCCCTCTCCCCTTATCGACTCCCTCCACCAGGCTCAGGCCCGTACCTGTACAGAGGGCTGACGTTCTTCTCCATCTCATGAGGGGCCACGAGGGCCATGGGCAGGAGAGGGACAATGAGGACCTCCTGCATGGAGGCCAAGAGTGGGTGAGCCACAGGCCCCGGGGTTTCCAGGTGGGGAACCCACGTGGGAGGACGCCTTCCCACAGCCCCTGCAGCTCAGTGCAGCCCCTACAGGAGAAGGGGCACTCACACGGAGGGGCAGGTCAGTCCTCAGATCCACATTAGCACGCGAGTCCGGGAGGTCATCCAGCGACACGAACTGCGGGGAGACAGAGCTCAGGAGCAGCGCTGGGCAAGTGTGCAGGGGGCAGTGGTCAGGCGGCCAAGAACTCTCACCTGGTCCTCCCCGTCCTGGGGAGCCATGGAGCTGGTGTCCCCCCTGGCCCCATTTTCCCGCTCCGAGGAGAGCTGCTTGGCCCGCCTGAGAGAGAACCAATGCACGGGCGTCTGGGAGGCTGCACGGGCCTCCCCTGAGCTACATGCGGGGCAGACAGGCCTCCACCTCTGGGCTCAGACCAGTACTCACTTCTTGCCAGAAATGAAGTCGAGAGCCTGGTAGACCAGCGAGTAGAGGTACTCCACCTGGGGACCAGAAGCAGCCAGTGAGGAGTGGAAAGAAAAGCCCAGCCCAGATGGTCCAGGGCCCTCCCCAGAGCCCTTGCTGTGTACACACACAGACAAGCCTGTACACAGAAAAGCCAAAACTTCCAGCCCAAGTCCTGCCAATGTGGCTGCCAGAAAGACTTCTCCAGTCCAACCAGCGCGTCTCATCAGCTGTGGCCCTCTCCTCTTCCTCTGTCCCCACACTCCAAGCAGCCCTGCTGGCCTTCACGCCTCACACACTGGCCTGCGTGCGGCCCACAAGCCCATCTCCGTGCTGACCCCGCCCAGCACCCGGAGCTGGCTCCTTTCCCTCCCGCAGGCGTGGGCCACCGGTGCCCCACCTCCGTGAGCCCCAGCCACAACCTGTGGGACCCCACCACGATGGGGAGGCTCAGCATTTCTGAGATGCTGGCCAGCAGGGTGTGCACGTGGGCCACCTCTGGGCCATTCCTTCTGCAGTAACAGCGCCCAAGAGCACACACCACTCTCTTCTTGGTCCTGCCTTTTTTTTTTCCCCCTGTTTTCCCACCAACAGATGTTCACTGCACATCTTTTATGTATGGGGCCTGGCACCAGGCACTGGACCCAGTGCTGAGCACAATAGACGGCAGCCCCCCAACACATGGGCCCCGTTTATTGGGGTTAATAAACGTGAAATTTTTTAAGTGTTTGCCACATCTATCTGTGTTCGTGCTTCATCCCATCTGGCCTGTCGGAAGCAGGTATCAGAGCTGTTCCCATGTCCAAGGAGAACGAACCAGGAGACAGAAAGCCGCCGGGGTCAGGGGTAGGTCCCGGATGTGCAGCCAGGGGCACGAGTCTCAGGCTGTGTGACCTAATCTGCACCCACTAGCTACATGTGGCTTTACCAATTTAAACTTAAGTTAATGAAGTTAATGAAACTCAACATTCCTCCGTCACACTGACCACATTTCAAGGGCCTGGCGCCACAGGTCACTAGTACTCACCACCTCTGACGGCCCAGATCACAGAACGGCTCCATCATTCCGAAAAGTCCTACTGGACGCTACTGACCCCCCACACCTTCCAGGCTTCACAGTTGACACATCCCTGCACTTGCTCTACCGCACACCCACGCATCTGTCTGTCACCTCACATCTTGTGCAAAGCTGGCTGCGGACACTCCTTCTTAGGACAAATGCAGGACGTAGGATTCTGATTTAATGGGATTATCTAGGACCAAAACCAGCGAGATATTAAACTGTTTTAATAACTTCTGCTGCCCAGAGGTAAATCTACTGGGTCCTGTGCAAGTTAAGCCCGAATGCAGATGGATCGCTCGCCCTTCTCGTTGGGACCCCGTCACACGTCCCAACGCTTACCTCCGGTGTGCCTTCTCTCCTCCCACCCGCTGAACTGCCAGTTCTGGATCCAGGCTGTCACCCACTTCTCCTTGCTCCTCCGCCAGGGTTGGCTAAGCGCCGCTGGAGGAAACGCACGCGACCAGCAGGAGGCACCGAGCCCCACGGACGGCGGCGCTCTCAGTCTTGTCTGCGTTCCCCTCAGGAGGCTTTCACCAAATTTCACTCTCCAAATTTCCTACCCAGGAGCTGATTCTCAGTAACTGACTTTTATTCTGTCATGAAAACTGGGGCCTTAGGCAGGAACTCTCCAATGCCTGGGTCCAACTTCTCTACATCAATACGGACTTCTCCCTCTGGACTCCTGAGATGGAGCCTAACAACCCACGGCCCTGACCCACGCCCGAACGGCTTCTACCAGGACCGGAGGTCATCTGCCGCCTCTCCCGCCCTCTCACCCTTCAGCTCTGTGCGGTTCAATCCTGGCTGTCACTAAGAACACTTAAGAAATCCTGATAGCTACCCGCTGCCCGGTGCTGTACCACCAGGCCAGGCAGGGTCCGCGGGGAACAAGGTGCATTACGGTGGGGTGGAGGACCGCGGCTTTGCTGACTGCCCATCTGTGCCCCCTCCCTGTAACCTCTCCCACAAGGAGTCATGGGGCGCCTTCTCACCTCTCCCCACCCCACAGTCTCACCTCCTCTCACTAAAACCCCTGGTGACCTTCCAATTACAGACCCACTACACACATGAAAACCTTTCCTGTGAGGGTCAATTCACTACATTCAACAATTTTGGTCTTTTTTTTCTTCCCCTTTAAAATTCTCTACATCTCTGACTCCCAGACGTTTTTTAAATTTGCCTCGCTCGGACTTCCTTCTGGTGGACACATCCTAAATACTGGTTTTTCTCAAGGTGTCCCCTTCATTCAGCTTTTCCTCTTATTCTACAACACAGTTTCTGGGCTTCGGGTCGGACATTCTAGATGGGCTAACTCTTTGCTGCGTGGGGCTCTTGTGTACACCGCCAACGGGCCAGCGTTAGCAGCAGCCCTGCAAGTATCAATCCAAGCTTGTTCCTTAATTACAACCGTTCTGATTAGGAGCCTAAGCCGAGCTATAAGGCAGTGCGGAACTGGGGAGACAGCAGGCGCTGGCGAAGCAGGGAACAGACAGGGACGAGCCTGCCACCTGCCCCAGCAGCACAGTGAACCTCAGTCCCATGAGACCCGCGGCCAGGCGGTGCCCACCTTCTTACTGTAGACACAGGCTGACCCCTGGATCAACAGCGCTGCCTCAATGAAGTTCATTGTGGTTTTCCCTTCGTCAAAAGAGATGCAGATTTGGTCCAGCTGCAAGACACAATACCAGGCATTGGGAAGCTAACATCTGTGTATACTGCTCCCCCCAGAGCCCACCCAGCACCCAGCCTGCAGGGCCTGGTCACCACAAGGTGCCCCTCAGAGCACCAGCTCTGCCTGGGGCTCTCTGGTTGTCTTTTTTTTTTTTTTTTTTTTTTTTTTTTTAATTTTGGGAGGGGAGGGGCAGCGTTTTGGAAAAGGAGGGCCCTGGAGTCTGTCAGCCACCAACAGCGAGAGTGGCACAGCAGCTCCCTTCTGGAGGCCTGGCAGCGCACCGCACTGAACCCACCCAAGTCCAGGCTGACTCGGACAGAATCAGGCAGGAAGACCCCTCACCCAGAGGGGAGACAGACACAAATCACTGGGGGCTAAATCCTCTGAGCAGAAATTAAGGAAACACTTCCAAGTGAATCCTCTTCCTTCTTCTGCGACCCGACCCCCCATCCTCACCGGACTCCCCCGAGCCCCAGCTCCTACGACCTCTAAATGTGCGTGGTCCACAGACCACAGGCCGACAATTCCCAAACCCATCTACAGCAGCGCGTTCTCCTTTGCCACAGGGTGGTGCTTAGGGCCACCCTAAGACAGCTACATGTCCGCAAGCTTTTTATCTCCATACGCAACCCAGGGGCTCTCCGCGACAGAGCCCTCTCCTGCACGCCGCTCCGCAAACAGCACTCTGAAGCCCCAACGTTTCCCAAGCTCTTCGCCTTTGCTCTCCGTCCGCCTGGAACACCGCTCCCGCTGTGCCCGTGTGAATCGTCCCGCAGCGCAGCTCTCACGCCCGGGGCTTCCCCCACCCTGTGAGGGCCGATTCCAGCCTCCACCTCAGGGCCAGAAGCTCGTGTCCAATAAATGTCTGATGAACTGAGAAGGGCTGCCATTGGAGCTGAGCCTGGAAGACACTCCCTAGGCAGATGAAGGCAGTGGCCTTCTAGGAAGAGCAACTGCTCCCACAAAGGCAGTCAGCAGACCTGGGATCCAACCAGCAAGGAAAATGAGCATTAGTCCAAAACGCAGGGTGTGCTGGAGAGCAAGGTCAGACATTAGGCACTATGGGGGCCCAAAGAAGGAGGAGTCTGGGGGGACACTACCATGAGGCCACTTCTACTAATTCTTGAAGGACAGAGCAAGTTTTTCAGATCTCTGGAGGAACACGCCAGTCTGAAAGAGTGCAGAGCATTCTGGAAAAGTGATCGGGTTTTCCGGAAAGGACAGATCTGAAAGAGAGGGCAGCTGAGTCACCCAGGCCCTGAACTGCAGAAGTGGCCCTTTTCTTCTCAGGCCGGGCTCACCCACTTGTAGGACCTCACACTCCACCGGCATTTGAACAACTCCGAAATGCACGCTCCAGTCTGGACCTCCCGTCTAAGCCTAAACCTGTATGTCCAACTACCTTCTTCAAACACCATTTGCATGTCTTAACCAAAATTCACACTGGACAGGTCCACACTGACCCCGATACCCCCACAAGCACCGTCCACGGATCTGCAAATCTTACCTCCTCCCTGTCTTCTCTCGCTTCCCCCTTCAGCCCATGCTGCGTCCCCCGATATTTCCATGCTCCGGCCTAACCCGTCTGCTCCTCTTCACTGACCACCAGTCAGCTCCCTCCTTGCCCGGGCCCCGGCACGGACCGGATTCTATCCGCCCTCCACTCCCCTCCACCCTCCTCTTCACAAGCAGGTGCACGTCGGGAGACACAAGGCAGATGACATCCCTCCACTCGGAACCTTAATGGCTTTCTGCCCCTCTTAGGGAAAAAACCCAAACTCTACAGAGAACCTCGTACGCTAACCAGCTTCCTCTCCACTTGCCCCCTCCCCCACTCACTACAGAGCGGTCACACGGTCCCTCCCCATGGTCGCCCTTGGAGCCAAGCACTCTCCCACCTCAGAACCTTGGGACATGCTTCAGCTCTCCATGACTGGCCAAGTCCTTTCACCCAGACTCCTCTTGGAGCCCTCAACGTTCCTTCTGAATCTCTCGTCAGTCTGTTTTTACACAAAGACACAGTGAGGAGGGGGCCTCCGTTCTGCCACCCACTAGCTAGGACTTCGAGCCCCTCTCTTAACCTCTCTGTAGAACTAACACCTGTTCCAACCTGCGTGCTTACTTCCTTACGATCCATCCTCCCAGAAGGGGGAAGCAGGGACGACTGTTTCCTTGCCACTATTTTCTCAGAGTTTAACACGATTCTTGGCTACAACAGACACTCAACAACAATGAACAAATAAACAGAAGAGCAACATAATACGATTTGTTAAAATTTTTTTAGAAAAGAACTTTCTGGTAGCCGCATGGAAAATGAAAAGGGTAGGGACAAAAGTAGAAGCAGGAAATCAGGACTTCAGAGAGCAGAGGTCTGCAAGAGCAAACACAGAAGCACCAAGCGGGGCGTGGCCGGCTGACTGTTAGTAGAGCGTGCGACTCTCCATCTCAGGGTTCTAACTTCAAGCCCCACTCTGGGTATAGAGATTACTTAAAATGATTAAAAAACAAAATATTTCAGTGGCCAGGATGGCTCAGTGTCAGACTGAGTGTTGAGAGTCCAATTCCTGGCTTCAGCTCAAGTCATGAACTCAGGGTTGTAAGATTGAACCACTCATCGGGCTCCACACTGAGTATGGAGTCTGCTTGAGATTCTCTCTCTCTCCCTCTGCCCCTCCTCCCTACGTGTTCTCTCTCTGAAAAAAAATTTTAAAACTTAAATATTAAAAAATAAAAAATTTTAAAAATCTTTAGAAGGAAGGAAGGAGCCGACCAAGCCAGGAAGCAGATTTACCAGGCGTCACCAAGCAGCCTGCTCACTGTGGATACCTGAGCCCATAACAGCCCCACCCAGCACAATTCTCCGAATTTTTTTTTTTTAAGATTTTATTTATTTGACAGAGAGAGATCACAAGTAGGCAGAGAGGCAGGCAGAGAGAGAGGAGGAAGCAGGCACCCTGCTGAGCAGAGAGCCCGATGTGGGACTCGATCCCAGGACCCTGAGATCATGACCTGAGCCGAAGGCAGCGGCTTAACCCACTGAGCCACCCAGGCGCCCCAATTCTCCGAATTTTTTTAGCAGCCTATGTGTCCAAGCAGAGGAGGCAGATCAATAGATCAAGGATTCATTCAACAAACACACAGTCTGTGTCTACCATGTGCCAGGCATTCTATTATGCAAAGGGAACAGAATGCACACACGGTTCCTGCCCTAGCAGAACTGACATTCTCGAGTGGAAAGACCACAAACAAGTGAACAAGTTAAGGAATCACTGAGACACAGGACGATGTCCTGACGTACTGATGTAAAGGATGAAGGGACTCGTTGCAAAAAGAACGAAAGAAAGAATATTCCAGGGGCACCTGGCGTCTGCCTTTGGCTCAGGTCATGATGCCAGGTTTCTGGGATCGAGCCCCGCATCAGGCTCCCTGCTCAATGGGAAGCCTGCTTCTCCCTCTCCTGCTCCCCCTGCTTGTGTTCCCTCTCTTGCTGTGTCTCTCTCTGCCAAATAAATAAATAAAATCTTTAAAAAAAAAAAAGTACATCTAAAAAAGAAGAAGAAGAAAGAGTATTCCCCAGTGGAGGCAGAAATTATAAAGACCCTGGGTCAAGAACGAGCTCTGGGGCGCCTTAGAGCATGCGACTCTTGATCTCAGGGTTGTGAAGTCAAGCCCCAGGCTGGGTATAGAGATTCCTTAAAAATAACAACAATAACAACAATAATAATACTAAGTAAATTTCCTTATTTAAACAACAACAACAACAAAAAAGAATGAGTTCCAGAGTTGTAGGTTGATTGGCTTCAAAGAACAGGTGGAGAGAAGCCCAGGATGAGGCTAAAACAGTCAGCAAGGCCAGACTCAAAAAAGGTGGTTTGTACTCTCTGTTGAGTGCAGCAGAAAGGCTCCGAGGGGTGACAGGACACCACAGCAGCGGAGAGTCACACTTTCTACTGGATAGAGCATGAACTGGATGGGGCCAAAACAGCTGTAAGGAGCCTGGGAAGGAAGGTTTTACATGAATCCGAGGTAAAGAACAGATGAATTCAAGTAAAATTCTGGGGGTGAACAGACAGAATCCATGGGTGAACGGGGTGTGAAACACAGGGTTTCAGCAGAGCAGCTCTTAGCTCTCACCTTCCGTTGGTCAGCAGGGCTATTTACCGGGACTAGAAGACAGATCTAGGCAGGGTATCCACTTTATTTTTTTTCCTAACATTTTATTTATTTGAGAAAGGACATGAGTTGGGGGTGAGGGGGATGCAGAGGGAGAGGGAGCAGACTCCCCACTGAGCAGGGAGCCTGATGCGGGGCTCCCAGGACCCTGAAATCCTGATTAATGGATTGAGCCACGCAGGCGCCCCAAGAGCTCTAAGTTAACGTATTGAATCTGAGACACCTGCATGGAACATCGAAGTAGAATGTCAAGAGTAACTGGGCAGAAAATAAATTCACAGAAAAGATCTGGGGTGGAGATATGAACTGAGAGTTATCCTCATACACCTAAAACTTAAAATCATGGAAGTAAGTTTAGGGGAGATATGTAAGAAGCTGCTGGCCCAGGGCTTGCCATACAGAGCGGACAGCGGGAAAAAAGTAAGCAAATAACTTGGGGGGGAAATCAGAGCAGGTAAACCTGTTCCAAAAAGAGAGGGTGCAGCCCGACAAAAGCTGCTGGGCCGAGCAAGGCCACGTTTGTAGCGCCCCTTGGATCTGGCAGCACCGACGCCACCGCGGATACGGACGAGCGCGGCCCGACGGGCTGCGGAGGGACAGCGATGTGCTCAAGCGGAGCCCGCTGCTCGTCCCGAGGCCTGCACTCGGCTGCGCCGTCCGAAGACAGACCACGTGCTGCCGGCAGCTCGAAGCCGGCCGGAAACCCACGGAGAACCCGGCTCTCAAACGCGAGCGCGCGCCAAGGTCTGCTCCACCCAGAGGGCTGGTCGCACCCACTGACCCCGTTTCTCGGCTCGCGCACAGGCAGCGACCTGGGACGACACTCCGGGCTGATTCCCAGACGCCGAGGCGCCGCTGCCCAACAGGAAAGCCTCCAGCGCGAGCGCGAGCGCGGCCGGAGCGCGGGCGCCGCAGCCGAGGAGGCGGAGCGCGGCCGGCCCGCAGCCCCCGGCCCGCCGCCCCGCCTCGCGGCCCCGCCCGCCCGCCCCGCGCCACTCCCCCGGGGCCGCGCTCACCTCCTCCAGATACTCGCCCAGCTGGGCCGCCACGTCCACCTCCCAGTTCTTAGTGAGGTCGCGGATGGGCTGCAGCAGGTGGGCGAAGCGCGCCTCCACGTCCTCCATGTCCGGGAGGGGCCGGGGCGGCCCGGGGACCGCAGGAGCGTCTTCCAGGGCAGCCAGCGTCCTCAGCCCGCCACTAGCTCTGGCGCCATTTTGCTGTTCCCGCCCAGGGGAAAAACGTCGCCCGCGCCGCCGCGCGCACATCTATGACGCACGCGGCCCCCGCCGGGGAGGACGCCCCGGGCGCCGCGCGCCGCGCTGGAGGCGGGGCCGGGCGGGGGCGGGGCTTGTCGGCGGGGCGGGGCGGGGCCCGGCGCCGACTGCGGCTCGGCGTAGCGGACATGGCGGGCTCGCGGCTCCCGAGGCAGCTCTTCCTCCAGGGCGTGGCCGTCGTCTTCGCGTTGGCCTTCGCGTCCCTCTACTTGCAGATCCCGGGTGAGGGCGCGCCGCGGGGACGGCCCTTCGCCCGCGCCCTCTGTGCGCTCCCGCGCCCGCCGACGCTTCGCCGAGAGCGCGGGCGCGGGCGGAGTGAGGACCAGGCCTCGGAGCCCCCGGGGCGGCCTCGGTTCGCGGCCTGCGGGCGGCGGGAGCTTGGCGGGGAACCGGGGCGTGCTGCGGCGCGCTTCCCGTCGGCTCCGGGCTCAGACCCGGGGGCCGGGGCGGGCCCAGACCAGGCAGGGCGCGCGGGGGAAAGACCGGGAGCGGGACGAGGGGCGACCTCGGCCCCGCCGGGCGGGAGGACCAGGCCTGCGGAGTCTGGTTCGGAAGGGGCCGGGGATCCGCGGGTTCGCGCGGGGGTGGCCAGAGTCTGCAGGTCCCGCAGTCGAGACCTCAGGAGGGGGGGTCTGAAGGCCCTGCCTGGAGGGCGCGGGAGTCCGGCCTCGGAGGGCAGTGTCCCGGCCCTGACGTGCCCTCCCACAGGCCTGTATGGTGCCGAGGGCATCCTGCCTGCGCGGAGGACGCTGAGACCACAGGGCAAGGGGCGCTGGCAGCAGCTGTGGGAGACGCCGACGCTGCTGTGGGAGGCTCCGCAGCTGGGGCTGGACACGTCGCAGGGTCTGGAGCTGCTGACCCTGCTGGGCACCCTGCTGGCCCTGGGCGCCCTGCTGCTGCGCCGGCTGCGAAACGTCTTCGTCTACCTGCTGCTCTGGGCGGCCTACCTGTCTGCCTGCCAGGCAAGTGGGGGCTGCCTGCCGCCCCCATCCACCGCTGGGACCCTGGTCACCAATTCAGTCCGGTCCTGTCCACCCTGCGCCTCCCCCCTGCCTCTGCCTGGCCTGCCTCCGCAGACACACCCCGCTGCTCCCTGACACCCCTTCTCCCTGCAGGTGGGCCAGGTGTTTCTTTACTTCCAGTGGTGAGTGACTTCCGGGTGAGGGGCTGCAGGAGGTGGGAGCAGCTGCGGAATATGTTTGCCTCTCCAGGGAGGACCCTCCAAGGGGAACGGCCTTGATGGGGAGGGGCCCTTTGTGCTCTTCCTTCTCCCCACAGGGATTCCCTGCTGCTGGAGACTGGCTTCCTGGCGGTGCTGGTGGCCCCCCTGAGGCAGGCCCCCCAGGGGGGGCTGGCAGGGACCTCACCCCACGAAGGCCTCCCCTTCTGGCTCGTGCGCTGGCTGCTGTTTCGCCTCATGTTTGCCTCTGGTGTGGTCAAGCTGACCAGCCGTTGCCCCGCGTGGTGGGGGCTAACTGGTGAGGGTCCCATCCTGAGTGTGGGGTAGCGTGGCGGGGTCTGCCTCACCCTGACCACCCACTTACACCCGCAGCCCTCACCTACCACTACGAAACACAGTGCCTGCCCACCCCTGCCTCCTGGTTCGCCCACCACCTGCCCGTCTGGCTGCACAGACTCTCCGTGGTGGCCACGTTCCTCATCGAGATCGCGGTGCCCCCTCTCTTCTTCGCCCCTGTGCGCCGCCTGCGCTTGGCTGCTTTCTACTCCCAGGTTGGTGGGGCCTCCGCCGTCAGGAAGCTAGGACATGGCATTTCGCAGCACTGCCAGTGGGCCGTCGTCCCACTGGAGCTGGGTGATCCAGAAGGCCTCATGAGCAGAAGCACGAGTTAGCAGAGGCAGGTGGGGAAGGGCTGCAGGAGGCCTGCTGAGCTTGGGTTTTTCTCCAGGGGATGGGGAGCCGTGGCAGGTATGAGCAGGGGGCAGAGGCCAGTTGGAGTGGGAGCGTAACAGGCTGGGGGTGATGAGCAGGGGAGGGGCGCCTGCTGGAGAAACCCAGGCATGGGTTGCGGAGGGCCTTGAAAGAGGGCTCGGAAGGGCCGGGGAGGGGTAGGCCTGGAGCCCTCAGTGCAGACCTTCTCCCAGGTTTTGTTGCAAGTCCTGATTATCATCACTGGCAACTACAACTTCTTCAACCTGCTCACCCTGGTGCTCACCACCGCTCTTCTGGATGACGGGCATCTGACTGCCGAGTCTGGCGACAGCCACTGCCAAAAGAGACCCACGTGTGAGTGTGAGCTTGTCCCCGATCGCCAGGCGTTGTCAGCCCGACGGCCCAGCAGCAAGTTTGCTTCCCTCCAACACCCCCCAAGTGAGCCCTGCTCTGGTCCCTCCCCAGCCGACCCATGACTCTCTCGCTCAGCAGCCTGGCCCAGGGCGCTGCTGGCTGTGCTATCTCTGCTGTTGGAATTGACCGTCTACGGGCTGCTGGCCTACGGCACCGCACACTACTTTGGCCTGGAAGTTGACTGGGAGCAGCATGTTGTCCGCTCCAGAACCAGTGAGTGCCAGCTGGAGGGCCGGAGGACAAAGGCTGGACGGTTCCTCCTCACGTCCCTTTCTTTTTCTGCAGCCTTTACCTTCCACCAATTTTCCCAGTGGCTGAAGATGGTGACCCTGCCCACCATGTGGCTGGGGGCGGCCTCCCTCACCTGGGAACTGCTGACGGCCCTCTGGAGGTACGTGGTCCGGCGGGGTGGGGTAGAGCTGTGCAGGGCAGGCCTGACGGCACTTGGGTCCCCTGCCCCGCAGGTGGACCCAGGTGCGAGGGTGGCTGAGGAAGTTCTGCACTGCGGCCCAGCTGCTCGTCTTTGGCACTGCCACGGTGGCCTTGTTTGTGATCAGCCTGGTGGGTAGCCCTTGGGGAGGAGGGTGGGGGCTGGAGGGGCAGCACTGAGCTTCTGCCCCCTGCTGCAGGTACCATACTCCTACATCGAGCCCTCAAGCCATGGGCATCTCTGGAGCGGGGCGCACCGGCTGTTTGGGGCCGTGGAGCACCTGCAGCTGGCAAACTCTTACGGCCTCTTCCGCCGGATGACCGGTCTCGGCGGGCGGCCCGAAGTGGTACTGGAGGGCAGCTATGACGGGCACCACTGGATGGTAAGCGTCCCCACGGGCAGGGGTGGGGGAGGGGGTCTCCGGTCCAGCAGCTAGTGCTCATATGCTCTGCCGGGCAGGAGATCGAGTTCATGTACAAGCCCGGGAATGTGAGTCGGCCGCCCCCCGTCGTGGTGCCCCACCAGCCCCGCCTCGATTGGCAGATGTGGTTCGCAGCCCTGGGCCCACACACTCACAGCCCCTGGTTCACGAGCCTGGTCCTGCGCCTGCTGCAGGGCAAGGACCCTGGTGAGGCCTGGTGGGGAGTTGCGGGGTGGGGGGCTCCTGGGAAAGTGGGAGGATCTAGGAGGCGCAGGGTGTGTGGGAAAGGGAGGCTGGGGCTGTGGTCCTCTGGCCGTGCTGAGCCCTGCTCCCTTGCAGTGGTCCGTCTCATCCAGAATGACGTGGCTAAGTACCCCTTCCACAAGCAGCCGCCCACCTACGTGCGGGCCCAGCGCTACAAGTACTGGTTCTCACAACCTGGGGAGCAGAGGTAAGGCCAGAGTGCTGTGTAGGGTGCTGGGCTCTGGGCTCAGGGCCCCCCTGAGCACACTGCCCTGTTGCAGCCAGTGGTGGCGACGCCAGTGGGTGGAAGAATTCTTCCCGCCAGTGTCGTTGGGGGACCCGACGCTGGACATGCTGCTCCGACAGTTTGGCCTCCAGGTGGGAAGGCACGAGGGAGGGGGTGGTGTGTGACCCTCCACAGGCATGGTGCCCGCAGACGTTCCTCAATCCTGCGCCCACAGGACAAGAGCCCACCCCGAGCCCGCGGCTCCGGTAACACGCTGGCCCAAGCCCTCCGCTGGATACGGAAACAGCTCTCTCCGCTGGAGGCTTCCACCCTGCTCTGGGGGCTCCTCGCCGCGGTGGGGGCCATTAGGGTCATGCAGGCCCTGCTGGGGCCCCATTCCCCCCGCTCCTCCCCTCTGGCCAAGGAGGAGAAGCACAGGCCAGCCGCCAGGAAGGCGTCCGGAGCTGCCGGCAGACAGGCCGTCCCAGCCCCTGAGAACTGCAGCAGCGGCAGCTCCCAGATTCCCAGGAGGAAAAAGTAGCTGCATTCCGCAGCCCCGTGTCCAGAGAGGGTCAGGGTGCCCACACATTTCTGGCCTTCTGTGGCAGGACACAGTCCAGCCAGTGTGCCTCAGCCGACCGCCGTGACAGGCGCAGGATGGGTTGCTGCCTCCTCAGGCAGGTTGTGTCCGCCCTGCGGCTTGGAGGGCCCACTCACCCCAAGACACACGCCAACCCCAGCCTACCCCCGGCCTTGACCTACAAGGCAGGCATATGACCCGGCTCAGGGTCTTCCCCGGGACGTTGTAACCAGGGCTGTGGGAAAACCTTTTCCCTCTTCAAGGAGCCAAGTCTGATGCCCCTGACTCACCCCCGCACAAGAGTGGGTGAGGCAGACCCGCTGAGGAAGCGAGGCAGGAGGAGGGAAGACCCTGAGATCCGGGATCCAATAAACGTGCCCCTGTGCCCGACCTCGTGTGTGACGTCTCCTTGCCACTTCACAGACCTGAGAACCCTTCCCTGCCTCTGGCAGGCGAGAGGCACAGGTACGGTCCTGCTGACAGCTGACCTGGCCTCTAGGATGCCTTTGTTCTCTCCTTTCTACGGTCCCCTATAAAATAGACGCAGGGGCATGGTCAGGCACAGCCTGACCGACCTGTCAGCACCACACACCAAGTCAGTGAGGCGGCCCATGGTGGCATGTGGGGCCTAGAACCCTCCCAGCACCTGAGAACCCACCAGAAACTGGCTTCTTCCTTCTTTGCTCGCCCTGCTTCCTTGGTCTCGAAATGGCTAAAGGGTCAGGCCCTAGACTTCTTGGGCAGGGCGGGCACCCTGTTCCAGCCACTGGCCGAGTGTACTCTAGGGTGTGGGTGGGGAGGCGGGAAGGAGGGAGAACCTGTCTGACCATCCAGGAAGAGGACCTGCAGCAGCAGGCATTGAGGGCACTGCCTCGGTTTCTGTTGGGGTTCAGTGGTCACTCGGGAGGTCCCTGCCCTCTGGGAACTTGTACACCCACTTCCCCTGCCCCGACTGTCCTCAGCACTCACCTCTCATGCTCTGACCCCGCGGACCCCCAGTTGACCCCCCGTGCACTCGGCTCCGCCCCCCACCTTGACCAACTGAAACAGCTCTGAGCTCAGTCTCTGCACACAGCCACATGCGGCTCACACAAACCGGCGGCCAAAGCTTCCGGGCGCCTTCCTGGGGGCTCCTACATGCGCACCCGGCCAGCTGTGAGTTGACTTCTGGTTTAAGAACGTTGTGGGTTGGGGCGCCTGGGTGACTCAGTTGGTTAAGCAGCTGCCTTCAGCTCGGGTCATGATTCCAGGGTCATGGGGTCGAGCCCCGCATCAGGCTCCCTGCTTAGCAGAAAGCCTGCTTCTCTCTCTCCCTCTGCCTGCCGCTCTGCTTAATTGCACTCTCTCTCTCTCTCCCCCCATCAAATAAATAAATAAAATCTTAAACAAAAAAAAGTTGTGTGTTTAAAATTCAAAATTGTGTTCTTTTCCTTTAGGTTTTTGTTTCACATATCAAAATATATTCTTTTATGAATGTCAAAGATTAGTTCACTGCAGAGAATATTTTTTGAAAAACAGCAAAATAAGAACAAGGCAAAACAAGTTCTCGTTCTCCACTTTAAACACACTCTCTCAAGCATACCGATGTTGGTCTTGTTCTGGGGAACTGACTTTATACTGTATTGGAAGCTTCTGAATCTTGTAATTTTATTATTTTTATGCTATAGGCGAGTGAATGGCTATTTCATCTATAATTTTCTCTAGATTTGTAAGGTTTTCTTGTTTACATTTTCCTTTTTAATCTAGGTGAAATGGATTGGTCATAATGTGGAACCCAAGAACAGTTTTTTTCCCATGCAGCCCAAATTGTCAGTACTGTTTGTTGAATAATGAACCTGTTTCTCATTGATTTTTGAATTTTCCATTGTAGAATGACATCCTGTGTATTATTTCAAGGCTAGCTCTTTGGTTCTTTCTTTAGGCTTTTAAATTCAGGTTGTGAATTTCTTTGGGTTTTTTCTTGTTTCCTGCAACTTATTTTTTAAGATTTTATTTATTTGAGAGAGAGAGAGAACACACGTGTAAGTGCAGGGGGAGAGGCAGAGGGACAAGCAGACTCCCTGCTGAGCACAAAGCCCGACATGGGGCTCAATCCCAGGACCCTGAGATCGTGATCTGAACTGAAATCAAGAGTCAAAAAGTATTAACCAACTGAGCCACCTAGGCACCCTGAGCATCCGAGTTAATTTTGGCTCAGGTCATGGTCTCAGGGTCCTGGGATCAAGCCCACCATTAGACTCTGGGCTTAGTGGAGCCTGTCCCTTCCTCTCCCCCAACTCTGTGCCCCCCACACTGTCATGCCCTCTCTTTCTCAAGTAAATATTTTTTTAAATGTGTAATTCAGGGGTGCCTGGGTGGCTCAGTCTGTTAAGCCTCTGCCTTCAGCTCAGGTCATGGTCTCAGGGTCCTGGGATCTAGCCCCGCATCGGGCTCTCTGCTCAGCAGGAGGCCTGCTTCTCCCTCTCCCACTCCTGCCTCCTGCTTCTCTCTGCTTGTGCGCTCGCTCGCTCTCTCTCTCTCTGTCAAATAAATAAATAGCATCTTAAAAAAAAACATTTCAAATGCATAATTCAGAGGCTGTCAGTGGATTCAGAGTTGTGCATTCATCACTCTAGTCCATCTTAACCCTCCATCCTCCCCTCCAGGACCCGTGCCCCCATAGCCGGCATACTGAAGCCCCCCCTCCACTTTCCATCTTGGGACACTTGGATGGCAGCCCTCTGGGTCCAGCTCCTCTCACTCAGCATCCCGTTTTCGAGACCCACTCAGAGCCTCGGTTCATTTTTATGGCTGAACGTCATTCCATAGCATGTTTCTACCACATTTTGATTATTCTTTTATCCATCGATGCATATTTGGGTTGTTTCTACCTTTTTTTGGCTATTGTGGACCACGTAAATGGACACTGATGTACAGGTATCTGCCTGAGTTACCGCTTTCAGTTAGCTGGGGCCCGCCCGTGGGAGTGGCCAGGCAGGGTCTGCGGCGGTGCTGACTTCTCCGAGGAGGTGCAAACCGTCTGCCAGAGCAGCAGGGCCGTTCACACCCCTCCCGGTGTGTGCCAGCGTTCAGATGTTATCCACACCCTTGCTAGCGCTGGTTCCTTCCCTGTTTGCTAATTTTTCGGTGTATTTATTCCTTGGGTAGTCATCATCCCAGGGGACATGCAATGGCATCTTGCAGTGGCTTTGATTTCGCGTTTGCCTGACGATGAATGAATGATGTAGAGCCTCTCCCTGTGCTTTTTGGCCATTGTATCTCCTTGAAGAAATGTCTCCTCAGGTCCTTTGCTATTTTTTAATCATTTACTATTTTATTGTTGAGTTGTAGTTTTTTTTAACTATCCTGAGTACTAATATCTCATCAAATACATGGTTTGCAAATATTTCCCCATCTCCAGATTGCCTGTCCACTCTCTCTGTAGTGTCCTTTCATCCCTAAAGTCTTTAATTTTTGTGAAATCCAGTTTACCTATTTTTTCTTTAATTCTCTTACTTTTGGCATCATATCCAAGAAATCGTTGCCAAATCCAAGGTCATGAAGACTCCCCCTGCATTTCTTCTAAGAATTTTATCGTTTCAGCTCTTACATTTCGGTCTTTGGCCCACTTTAAGTTAGTTTTTGCACATGGTGTGAGGTAGGGTCCAACTTCATTCTTCCGCATGGAAACATCAAGTTTTCTCAGCATCGTTGGTTGAAAAGACAGTGCTTCCCCCAGTGAGTGGTCTTAGCAAACTTTTTTTATAAACGATGTTGGGTTTGTTTGTTTGTTCTTAAGATTTTATTTATTTAACAGAGAGAGAGGAAACACAAGCAGGGGGAGTGGGAGAGGGAGAAGCAGGCTGACACTGATCAGGGAGTCCGATGTGGGACTCGATCCCAGGACCCTGGGATCATGACCTGAGCCAAAGGCAGATGCTTAACAACTGAGCCACCCAGGCGCCCCTGGTCTTAGCAACCTTGTCAAAAATCAGCTGACCATATAGGCGAGGGCTTATTTCTGGGATCTCTGATCTATTCCGTTGGTCTATGTATGTCTTTTTTTTTTTTAAGATTTTATTTATTTATTTGACAGAGAGGAAGATCACAAGTAGGCAGAGAGGCAGGCAGAGAGAGAGGAGGAAGCAGGCTCCATGCTGAGCAGAGAGCCCGATGCGGGGCTTGATCCCAGGACCCTGGGATCATGACTTGAGCCGAAGGCAGAGGCTTTAACCCACTGAGCCACCCAGGTGCCCCTATATATCTGTCTTTATGATGGAACTACAATGGTAGCTTTGTAGTAACTTTTGAAATTGGGAAATGCAAGTCCTCCAGCTTGATTCTTCTGTCTCAAGACTGTTTTGGCTATTCAGGGTCCTTTGAGATTCCACATTAATTTTAGAATGAACTTTTCTATTTCTGAAAAAAATACCATTGGGATTGGAATGGGATTGCGTTGGTTCTGTCGACTGCGTTGGTGGTGTTCTCACCTTAACAAAACCCAGTCTGTAACGCTCTGCCTTCTCTCTGAGCCGACCGGTGTGCTGGTGTTTAGGGTTAGCAGTTTGTGGCAGCAACTCTGGAAGGCTCCATTTATAAATTTTAAGTGACTAAAATATTTTAACTGCTTTACAAATTTAAGTTAGTTATTAACCATTCAGTTGTCTGACCTAACACAGCCTTTCAAAAAAAACCACAGTGCGTGATCGGGCTCTCTGCTCGGCAGGGAACCTGCTTCCCCCCCTCTCTCTGCTGCCTCTCTGCCTGCTTGTGATCTGTCAAATAAATAAATAAAATCTTAAAAAAAAAAAACAAACAAACAGTGCGTGAACATACAATCACAGTGAGCCAACAATTCTCTTCAATGTCCCTATAGCACGAATAAACTAAAACTGACCATGGCCGAAACCTTGGCAGGGCCCAGCCTGGTGAGGGCACACGGTGCCTGGACACAGTTCTGTCTGAGGGCTACTCCCAGCTTCACGTTTGGAGTCCAGGGCGTTCAGGTCAGAACACGGGCCCAACATCTCCCAGCATCTCAGCGCGTTCCTCCCCCTCCTGCCTCTGCAGGGAGAGGTGAAGGAGGGGCCGCCCGCCTTCACCGCCCCCCCGGCCAGCCGCGGGGACTCAGGAGAGGGCAGATCCCCCACCCGTGGGAAAACTGGCAGGACACCTAACCCCCTGGGGTCCTCAGGACCCCGATGAATCCGTCCTGATTTAGACTCCACACAAACTCCACACAAAAACCCTAGTTCACGCCAAGGTGCAGAGGACCCCAAATCTGGTCTGGTCCTGGCCCCACATCACCTCCGGGTTCCAGCTTGACACCTAACCTTCCCTGGAACTGAGTACAATTCCGTCTCGAAATTCTGCAATTCACGTGCTAAACTATGAAGTCAGCCACCAGGAAAGAAAGTTGGAGGGAGAGAGAGAAGAACCCAAGTTGGGTTCATCTGAGCCGCTCTGCATCTGTCGAGAGAGGGCGCTGCTGTCTTCCACTGGCACTGGCCACTCGCCTGCCGTTCAGGCCGCCCGGTCACCTGGAGCATTCCGTGGGCCTCTCAGTCCTGCACCGGCAGCCCCCCCCACCCCCGCTCCCGCCCCCGGCCGGTGGAGGACGGCTCCACTCCCACCTCGCTGGCCTCTTCAGCCAGCAGCGCAGCCTCGTGCTTAGCCGCGTCCAGTCCCAGGAAGAGTCGCTGTGTCTCTGGGGAAAAGTGTTGTTTCCTTAAGAGCCACATTCCACGAAGCAGCCTTCCCCAGAGTCACCAGAACAGGCCCCAGCAGTTTCACCGAGGGGCCCTGGCTTAACCATCTGCCTTGGGCTCTGGTCCTGATCCCAGGGTCAGGGGCGTGGCATCGAGCTCTGCATTGAGGTCCCTGCTTGGCAGGAAGGCTGTTTCTCCATCTCCCACTCTCCCTGCTTGTGTTCTCTCTCTCTCACTGTGTCTCTCTGTGTCAAATAAATAGATAAAATCTTTTTTAAAAAAATTAAGCAGGAAGGAAAGAAAGAAAAAAGAAAGGAAAGAGGATGGATTGGAAGGTGCTGGAAGGCTGAGCCCCACACTTCGGGAATAGGCACACCCAGGCTACAAGGACAGGAGGAGGGCCTCCTGCAGGAGGCAGAGGGTTCTGGGGCAGGAATGCCAGCAGGCTGGAGGAGAACCAAGCACTACCCTGTCTGTAGGCTCCAGAGCTCCCCAATGCCCTGGAGCCCAGTGAGGCCTGACAGTCCTCTGCGTAGACAGAAATATGGGGCCTAGGCCCCCACTGCCCTACCCCCCATCCTGGGGCTTCCAGAGGTGGCCTGGTTAGGGTCTGCAAGGAGCAGAAAGAGGATCTGGAATCCCTGGGATAGGAGCAAAGATGGCCTCTCCTGCTCTGCTCAGTGGGGAGGCTCCCCAGAGATGGGATCGGGATAGTAGCTCCAGACCCAGAGAAGTAGCCCTCTGAGCACCGCCCTTCCCCAGCCCAGCCTCCCTGGAGAAGGCCGAAAGGCCTCAGCACACCCTCAATGGCCCGTCACCCAGGACTCTTCCTGCTGGCCCCTCTCAGGCCCCCAGCCCTCTGAGGCATCTCCAGGGGGGACCCTGCAGCACTCTGCACCCACCCTCCCTGAGCTCACAGGCTGGGAGGGAGTGCGGAGGAGGCAGCCCACAGGTGGGGATGCTGCCTGGGGCAGGCTGTGTCTTCCAGAGGGAAGTGCGAGTGAGCCAGTAGCCTGGGGCAGGCTGCTGACACATTTGCGCCCCTCCTGTCCTCATGCCCACCCTCGGCAGGAGCAGAGCAGAGAGGGCAGCCGGCAATGCCACCTCCAGTGGACACGCCAGGGGCTGGAGTGGAGGTGAGCCTTCCGGATTGCGTCTTTAGCCCCCAACACACGGATAGGAAATACCATTTCCTACTGAGAGGCCAGGACTCCTTGGAGAAACAGCAGATTGCAGGTCTGGGGAAGCCTCCAGGGTTAGCGGGAAAATAGCCCTCGTCAGGAAAGGCCACAGAGAACCCGCCTCCGCTAGTGGACGCGAGCTCACCCCTCCCCCTTCTCCGCACACCTGCCTTCCCAGCTGCCGGACACTGCTCCAAGAACACGGCCTCGGGATAGTGATGAGCCCCCTGCGTGGTGCGTGACTGAACCCCATGAAGGCCTCTGTCCACAATTTTAAAACTCTATCCTTGTTTGTTTTCTTGGTTTTTTTAGATTTATTTATTTATTTATTTGCCAGAGAGCGAGCGAGCGAGAGACAGCGAGAGAGGGAACACAAGCAGAGGAGTGGAAGAGGGAGAAAACAGTTCACTACTGAGCCACCCAGGAGCCCCAAGACTCTATCCTTGTTTCAATAGGCTCTACACCCCATGTGGGCCCAAACTCACAGCCCTAAGATCAAGGGTCACGTGTTCTACTGACTGAGCCACCCAGGAGCCCCTAAACTTTTAAGATTCTAGCAGGCAAATGCGAAGATCTACTTGTCCTGTGGCCACCCAGACAGGCCTCGTGTATCAGTTCTCTTGCTTGTGAAACCTGCCACTTACCCCTCTGGGTGGCCTCTCTTCCATGGCTCCCTGCCCTCTGAGTGTGGAGACTAGTTTCAGGTCTCCCTGAAGAAGGCAGAAAGGCCTCAGCACACCCTCAATGGTGGGGGAGGATCCCAAGGGGCTTGGGAACAAACCCCTGCATTTGTGGATATGCCCTTATTTAGAAAAAGCATCTTGCAGATGTGGTTCTAAAGATCCAGAGATGGGGAGAGCATCCTGGCTTACCTGGATGGGCCCATCACGAGGGTCCTTATGGGAGAGAAGCGGGGGGGGGGGATGGGCAGGCGAAGAAGCCGTGTGAAGACAGAGTGGGGACATGCAGTCACAAGCCAGGGGACACAGGCAGCCTCCTGAAGCTGAAGATACCTGTGGAAGGGTCACAGCCCCGCCCAGCACCACACCCTGATCTGACTTCTGCTTCCAGAACTCAGGAGAGCCCATTTTTTAAGCCACCAAAGGTGTGGAAATTTGTTACAAACACAAAGAATTAACAGTCTGGTGTCTTGTCACACCAGACAGCAGGATGTCCACCAGAGACCGTTGTCACGTCACGAGGACCTTGGAGCCATCTGCAAGTCCCACTCCAACCCTGGCCAAGGAAAGTCTCAGCACCAGGGAGGTCAGTCCTCCAAGGCGCCGAGACACAGATATGCTGGCATCTACACATCCTTCCCTTTTTTTAAAGATTTTACTTATTTATTTGACAGAGAGAGGGCGAGGAGAGCACAAGCAGGGACAGCGGCAGCCAGAGGGGAGAGCAGGCTTCCCGCCGAGCAAGGAGCAGGATTCGGGACTCAAACCCAGGACCCCGGATCATGACCTGAGCCAAAGGCAGACACTTAACCCACTGAGCCCCCCAGGTGTCCCTGAAATCTACGCATTATTAACCCAAAAGAGGCAAACAGATCACCTTCCTCGGGTGCTAGGAGCCAAGGCTTGCAAACGGGTAAGTTAAGAGTAAGAGCGAGGACTTCACTTGCCTTTCCTGGAGGAACTAACCAAACAGCACTTTTCTCTCCTGCCAGGGTCTCTCGGAAGAGTGAGGAGGGTGGCCGGGGTTGGGGGAACGTCACTGCTCTGCTTTCTCGGGTTCTAGTGTGAACGATGTGGGTTCCAACAACACAGCCTCTACCGCCTGGTACAGACTACGTGACGGCCTCTGGAGCACTCGCCCCGACAAGCCAGCTCTGTATCTGATGAGGCCTCCCTACGCGCTCACGTTGGCGGGGGAATACCCAGGAAACAGGAGCGCCACGGGGGTGTGACCAGCCCAGCACCAACAGAGGGAAACTCCCCGAGACCAATGCTCCACTTTCTTCCGAGAAATAAGCTGCTGAAAGGTACGAAGCCAGCACCCACCTATAGCACTGGGGGACCTGCCCTGGGCAGGGGGGTGGGAGGTGTGTGTGACACTCATAGGAAGGTCGTTGACCAACTCCAGGTGCAGGTGGCACCTCGGGGCTCACGGGGATGGCCCTTCGGCTCTACACCGAACCCGCACACTTGTTATACGAGGTTTTCTGTAATCTGTTCTGCCGGCTATCGAATGTTTTGCGTCGTTTTGCTTTTTTAGGGACACGGAGCCCAGAGCATTTGGTGACTATTTTGAGAATGTAAGCACCGACAGGGCGGCCCCAGCTTCTGAGGCCGGAGCTGGAATGGCAAGCAACAGGCCTGTGGTGGCAGGCGAAACGGGATACCCGTGTCCAAGGGCCCATGACTTGCATCCCCACACAGCGCGCTGTTGCCACGACAGGCGCCCCTGTCAGTGAAGCTCAGACCCCAGGCAGCTTCAGGGTCTTTATTGGCCCTGGGCAGAGTTTCAGGGCAGGGGCGTTGACCTGGGTGAGCAGCAGAGCCCCCGACAGTGGCCGCCCTCCCAGGCCCCCGGCCAGGCTGGTCACCAGCTCAGCACCCCAGGGCAGTACTTGTCAATGAGGCCCTGGTAGTAGGGCCGCAGCGTGTTCACATCCGGCAGTTCTGGGCTCTTGGTGTAGAGGTCAAACTTGCTGCAAGCAGGGAAAGGACAGTGCCTCATGAGGAAGCCCCCGGCCCCTCCAGTCCCTCATGCCCCCCTTTGGCCCCCCACAGGGATGGCCGTACTTAAACTCCTGCACCCAGGGAAGCATGGCCAGGTCCCGCTCACTGCACAGCTGCCGGTAGTCGCCGCCGGTGTGCCAGGGGTAGAAGGAGTGGAACCGGATGATGTAAAAGGCCTAGGGCAGAAAGAAGCCACGCCCAGCGAGCTCCAGGAGGAGGGGCGGGGGGGGGGCAAAGGGGGGTGGGGAGGGCAGGCTGGCCAGACGGACCCTCCCCTCCACCTACCTCTTGGGGAAGAGCGAATTTGTTGAACTTCATCATCTGGTACATGTACTCTGCCGGAGACACGGTGTCACGCCTGGGCTCCCAGAGCTGGGCTTCCCGCCCTCCGGGGCCCCAGCGGCCTCACTGCCCCCCCCCCCCCCCGCCGGGTCTCACCGTCATGGCCCCAGGACATGAGGACGTTCTCCAGGCCGCAGTGGGGCTGGTACATGCCGAGCTCCGTGCTGCGGGGACAGACAGAGGGTGAGGCGTGTGGGAGCAAGGTGGGGAGAGGAGCCGGCGGCCGGGGAGGAGCACCTGTATCGGGGATCCTGGAGGTCTGGGTTGTCCTGGAAGGTGGAATCGCAGAAAACCACAGAGGCCTGGGGACGGCAGCCGACTGGGAAGGTGTCTCCAACCACCGCCCACTGTGGACAGGGGGCCACCTGCATGTGCCTGGCCGGCCCACCTGGCAGGTTTCCAGAGCCCTGAGTCCCGGCTGTCCCAGCGGCACCCCTCCACCCCTGCCCTTACCTGGGGCTCCCCTGCCAGAACCAGGACCTTCCCCAAGTCATGCAGCAGCCCCACGAGGTGGAACCAGTCTGGGAGGGAGAGGGGCAAAGCAGGCTAGTGCGGATGGTGAGACCAGGTCAGAGGAAGAGGAGGCGGCTTGGGCGCAGGGGTGAGGCCAGGAAACCCCGAAACCCATCTGCAGCCCACCACGGGAGGGAGGCGCACCCTTGTCGGGGTGGGCTTTCCGGATGCCCTCAGCGGTCTGGAAGGCATGGAAGGAGTTGGGGAAGTCCACGTCTGGGTCCGACTCGTCCACCAGCCCGTCCAGCATGTCCACAGCTTCCAAGACAGTCATTTTCTTGTAGGAGAAGGCCCCAAACTGGGCGTGCTGGGCCAGGAAGGGGAGGTCAGCACAGCCACGAGATTGGTTGGGTCAGGGCCCGGCCCTCTCCATCCGTCCACTCGGCCTGGGGAGGAGGGACTGGCAGGCGAGGAAGCTGCCAAGTACCTTCTTCCTGACGAAGTCCACGGTCTGCTGAGCGTGCATGAGCTTATACGTGGCAAAGACACGGTCCAGGAGCGGGCCAGACTGCAAGCCAGAGGTCAGCCCGCAGACTCGCCAGTCAGTCCCTGCCCTTCACACCTCTGGGGGCCACTGCTCCTGTCTCCCAAACTTGGCCCCAAAGATGTGAATGAGAGCATCCAAGAGAGGACCCTGAGCGGTGCAAAGTGGCAGGTGCTGCCCACCCCCCAGAAAGACGGGCCTGGGGTGGGGTGGGGTAGAGCCGGGGCAGGGGGGGGCCCTTACCCTGTAGTTCCGGAAGCTGCCCTTGTCTTTGGCCACCTCTGGGTCCACATCAGGCCGGTAGACCAGGGAAGGGTCTGGGCCCTGCTTGGGTGGGGGATTACACCCATTTCACCGTCATGCCAGCTCTATGAGGAAGTGAGACCATCCCCACGGGGACACCAGAGCCTAAGAGCTGGACCAGCAGGGACACCGGTGGCCAGCAGGGCACAGCCCCTCCTGAGCACACCCGCCATTGGAGGCGACCTTGCCATGGGTGTCCTTCTCTGCAAAATGGGCATCAGCCAGAGGCCTGCTTCTAGGGTGAGGAGGAGCGCCCGGGATGCATCTCCTTCTCAGGACCTGGGTCTGCAGGGAGCCCAGGGGTGGGGCTGCTGACCCTTGCCCCAGCTAAGCCTAAACAGCAGGAGGAAGACAGGAAAGAGGGAGCCCTTTGACCGGGACCAGCAGACTGGTGGGAACCAGCTGAGAGAGGGTGGGAGGCTGCGCTCCTTCCCAGGAGGGACGACCAGCCGGGGTGAGCAGGCCGTGGGGCCACACCGTGCTGGGTCTGGAGTACTCACCACAGCCGCCTTCATCTCGAGGGAGCAGAGCTGGCAGGTGGGTGAGAGTCCCCCGGGCCGTGTGCCCCTATATATGCCCACAGTTTACATAAGTGACCGGACACGACCCAGCCCCTTGGCCTTGGCCCTCGGTAATGAGTGACCATCCACCGTCCTCCTGGCCTCAGAAGTTAATGTGTCAGCACGGGAGCAGCTCCCGGCGCCCCAACCCCAACCCCAGCCCCCTCTCCCCGACTTCGGCCTCCCTGAACCACTAACCTGCTCTGGACAGGTAGCCCTGCGTGGCGGCCAGCCTCCAGCACTCCCTGCAGAGGTTTTAAACCCCACCCTGGCCACCGTCAGCCCCTCCCAACTGGTCCTGCAGACCCCGGACCCCACCCATCAGCCTCAGGCCCTGGGGATTCTGGGAAGTGCTGGAAGAGTCTTTCTGACACTTGCTGAACAGGAGTGAAAGAGTTTATTCACCACCATTGCAGTGAGGGAGAGAGAATCCAACAAAGACGGTGGGGGGCTTGGCTGCCGGTAATCAGAGCGGGGTCAGTGGATGGAAAGTTGCTAAGGGCGGATCTCGAGGCTGGGGGCAATTCTCGCTAAGCTGTCTCCCAGGAATCCTGCTAAAAGACCAGCCAGGTGATGGATCTCGAGGGTGGGTGGGGGGATCCTTGCCTAATACTGGGTGAGGCCTGGTGGATCCCCGCGGCGGGTTTGTCGAGGGTGGGCTCTTTGGCTTTTGAGATGGGCAGCTTGGTCTGGAGTCGGGGCAGAGGTGAATCCAGCCGGCGTTTACCGTGCGTGAACCGGGGCTGGGTACTGCAGACACAGTGGGAACCTAACTGAGGACACACGCCTGCCTGGGAGCTGACTGTGTCCAGGGAGGAGGCAGACACGCAGCAAAACAAGTCCTTGTCGCCAATTGGCAAGGCCGTGCTCTCAAAAAAGATGGGGGGTGTCCAAGGATGGTCAGTGGGGGACACTCAAAGTGTCAGCCTCCACCTGCGGGGTGTGGGCCAGAGCCCCTACTCAGCATCACTGAGGCAAGAAGGCTGTGGGAGTGGAGGCTGCTCCCGGGGGAGAGAATAAACTGGGGGCAGTGCTGGGCCCCCGTGAAGATGGCGCCATGCGGCCTGTCCAGCACCCCCAGCGCGCGACGCGGTCTGGGTCGTTGGCTTCCTTTTCCTTTGAGGTTCTTCTCCCTCTGCCTCCTCCCGCTGTGACGTCCGGTGGGAGGGGGGTAGTTTGTGGTTTCTTCGTGCTCGGCAAACAATGCTGACGGCATGGGGGGGCTCCAGGGAGGTGAACAGAGCCCTCACCCACAGAGAAAGGAGCGAACGAACAGCGTTTGTCTGAGGAAGACGTGGCTGGTGGGGGCTCTGGGGGAGCTGGGGGGTGCTGCCACTGAAAGCCCGAGTGAGGCATCCGGTAGGAGGCCCCAGCGTGGCCTGGAGCTCAGGGGCCACTGGGAGGCCACATGCCACGGCACAGGGATGCCTGGAGGTCCGCTGTCCACCCAGCTTTGAGGAAAATCCACTCCACAGTGTGGAGTGCCAAGGCACATGGCATGGGACCTTGGTCTTGTCACTCTGACCAGTGTGGGGGTGGCCCTGGCAGAAAGAGCAGCGTACGTGGAGCACAAGGACTGGCTGCCTTGGCAGGTGGGGGAGGGGGTCTTGGCCACGTGGCACCCTGACCTGTTCGACCCTCCCAGACCCCTCCTCTTCGTTTCTCCCCAATCCCCCTTGCCAGGCTCTCCCTGCTGAACCCTTCCATGGCTCTGAAGCCCGGCCCGCTGGCCTCTCCTGCCCTCACTCACTCACGCTGGTTCCAGCCTCTCTCAGCCGCTTTTTGGGGGTGGGTCCCCGGCCAGACCCGCAGCTCCTGTGGACTCAGGGCCTGGGCTCTCTCAGCTCCTTCCCGCGGGACCCTTGATGCTTCCTCCAGGCAGCCTTTCCTGCCTGCTGTGCTCTGCTTCCCACCCTCCCTGCAGGGCCGGAGCCGGCCTGAACTGTCCCCTTGCTGCCTAATGGAAGGACGATGCCTTTTCTAGCCAGGCGACTCCCAAGCCAGGAGAGCGAGTGCCAGGTGGGAGCCCAGATGGGCATTTCCAGGAGCCGCCCACCCTCAGGGGGTCCAGGGTCTCTGAGGAGCAGGCCTGCCGGCAGCCCTGAGCACCCGTGACCTCTGGCTGTGGCTTCTGCTTCGAGAGGCGGGAGGGTGCTGGTGCTGTCTCTCAGGGTGACTGACAGATGTTGACAGATGAGGTGCGGTGAGAGTGTTTGCTGTGCGGAGTACTAGAACCCACCCTTCTCCAGGACGCCCCCGGGGTTAGCCCTGGTGGTTAAGCATCTGCCTTCTGCTCAGGTCATGATCTCCGCATCCTGGGACTGAGCCCCGTGTCCAGTCTCATGTCGGGCTCCGTACTTGACTAGGCACCTGCTTCTCCCTCTCACTTTCCCTCTGTGCGGTCTCTCTCGCTCTCGCTCAAATAAATAAAAAATACTGTAAATGAACCCTGGGTGATGCCTGCCTGACAGGAGCGGGGCGGGGGGGTGGGGAGATGGATATCAGTGATACGGAAACAGAACTAACAAAGAAAGGCTCAGGAATCACAAACCAAACCTAAAGGCCCAACCTGGGGTGAATATACGCCAAATGCGCCAGCGATCTTGCTCAAACCTTTAAAGATTTTATTTATTTATTTGGCAGACAGAGATCACAAGTAGGCAGAGAGGCAGGCAGAGAGAGAGAGGGAGAGGAGGAAGCAGGCTCCCTACCGAGCAGAGAGCCCGATGCAGGACTCGATCCCAAGACCCGGAGATCATGATCTGAGCTGAAGGCAGAGGCTTAACCCACTGAGCCACCCAGGCTCCAACCTTTAAAGGGCTGCCTCCCAAAATTCTTGAGAAGCCTGCTCCAGCCTCCCCTTGTCCCTGTGCCTGCCCGCAGTGGGTCCCCAGGCTGGGCAGGGTGGGGTCAGGGAGACTCTGCTGCCTGTGTGCCCCGCACCCGTGTTTGGCCATCCTACCCCCAGCTGAGGTGGTGATGGTTCCGACTTCGTGGACCTTTTTGGGTGGGGAGAGCATCCCCCCAGCCACGCCCTGACCTGAGGGATGGGTGCTGCCCTGCCCTGGAACGGCCCAGTGGACCTCCAAAAACTCAATGCCTTCTACCTGGGTCCCTAGCTACTGGGCTAGAGATCCAGGGAAGGGTCTCCATTTTCACCTCGAGCCCAAGCCCCAGAGTCGGCAACTGGAGCAGCACAGTTCCCAGCAGGGCCTGACCTCCCTTTACCCTGGCCCTGGGGTCAGGGACCACAGTGGGGTCCTCCTCCCTGCTGCCTGCCCTCCCTGTCTCGAGGGCACAGGGAGTGGAAGGGCTGGGGACCTGGGACAGCCAAAGTGTGCGTGCCCAAAGTCAGCGTTGAGTCTGATGATGTCAGGTTGCGGCGGAGGGGGGGATACCCTGGCTTCTGCTCCACATCCTTGGGCAGACCCTGCCCCTCTGAAACCCTCTTTAGAGGTACAGACTCTGCCCGCAGATCCACTTGGGTCCACACATGTGCGTGGGTTTCCGCATCCAAAGCTGTTTAAGGGTGCTCGCTGCAGAACCTGGTGGGGTAGGGTGGGAGTTGCCTTGGGGCCTGCGCACCCTTCCGGTGACTGGGATGTGCAGGAGGTCCAGGGGCTGGGTGGGGGCTGGGTGGGGGCTGGGGGCCCAGGCGCAGCTCTGGGACGGAGGTACCGCATCCTGGCGGGGCCAGGCGTGGGGATGGCCCTCTCCACCTCAGCCATAGCTGTGGGGGCTGCTGGGGTCCATAGGGGCTGAGTCCCGTGGGCCGGCTGACCCAACCAGCTGCCATAGGCGGTGGCTGAGGTTCTGCACTTGGCAAGTGCCCAGCACACAGCCCACCCGCAGGAGCTGGGCTCGGGACCTGCGGGGGCCCAGGTGCCCGGGGGGGCTGCCCCGGAGAGGCCGCCCCAGAGCGGGGGCTTGGCTGGCGCTCCTCTCCGGATGCAAGGCCTGCTGTAGCCTCCAGACCACACGCCGAGGTGTGGGGTGACGAAGCTTCACGCCACTGGAAGGGGTCCTGGCTGGGGGCGCCCTGCAGAGGGGGATGGAGGAAGTAAACCTGGCGGCCCAACTTTTCTGAGACCCCCACACCCACCCGCTCTCCCCTCCACGCAGGCCTGGGGTCATTGGCAGGGGAAGCCCAGTTTCCCCAGCAGCCTGGAGCGCGGCCAGGGGAAGCCCGCAGCACCCCTCCACGCACACACACAGCCTGGAGACCGGCCAGGGGAAGACCACGGTCCCTCGGGAGCTCTGGGCTTGGGTCCTGTCTCCCAGCCACCTCAGCAGCCCGGGTCACAAGGTCATTCACCTGTTCAGGGCACATGCCTCCCTGGGCAAAGGGCATGCTGGCCTCTATGGGCCACTGTGTTCATGACCCGCATGGACTCCCGCCTTCCCAGTCCTCCTCTCGGGGGTTGGGGAAAGCTGGGCAGTCCTGGGGATCCCTCCAGCCTCCCCTCTCTTAGCCAACCTCTCCTTGAGAGGGTTGCTCTACCAACAGGGTCAGGGAGTGCCCTTACCCTAGAAGGGAGGGACACAGAGGGGCCTCTTGCCCTGCTCAGGATTTGCTGAAGGCTTATTTTCTGGCCCTTGATTTGGGAGGTAAGCCCTAGCAGCAGGTGAGGGGTTTCCCCAATGGAGTGGGAGGAAGGGGTTCTGGGGAGGGTGATGGAGGGTCCATGCCGGGGCATTCTTGTTTCCTTCCCTGTGGGCTGCGGTTTGGGCTGGTGCGAACCCCACTCACCTGGGCGGGGCAGGCCGCTGGGTCCTGCCTGGGCTGCGGGGCAGGGTGCCTGGGAACAGCAGGTAGAGGAGGCTGATGCAACCGAAGGCAACAGTCAGGAGCCGGGCCATGGCGGGCGGGGCTGGAGGGAGTGTGAGCCAGGCAGGTGTAGGGGACCGTCAGCCCTCACCTCCACTACCCCTTTCCCCAGCCCCGCTGGGAAGCCCTGGTGATCAGGCGCACAGGCGTGGGGACTGGCAAGCTCCTACCTGAGTCCGGTCAGTGGCCGATAGGTATCAGGAGAGAAGCAGCCGGTGGGTTTGGTGTTGGCTGGTCAGGGAGCACCTGGCAGGTGGGGAACCTCCCCAGTCAGTGTGTGGTCTGCGGTTGGTGGGCTGGTCTGGGGCCTGCCTGGGACCCGGCCTCAGCACCTCCCGAACTAAATAGTTTTTCCAGGAGGAGGCGGAGCCGGATGCCCCAGCTGGGCAGGAAGCCCGGCCCTCCAGCTCCCTACTCCTGCCCAGCCCGTTGGGCAGCATGGAGGGTGCAGACGAGGGGGTAGACTGACAGAAGCCCCATTCCACTGGGAAGTGCTTCGACTGGCCAGCCCCCCCCCCTTCTGGCGCTGTCTGGTGGAGAGGACCGTCTGGGACCCTGGGGATCTTGCCCATGGAAGGAGTGTGTGTGTGGGGGGGGGTTGCTGTCCCCCAGGCTGGGTCCCACCCCCAGACGTCTGCCCTGCCTGGCGGCCTGGGGATCTGGCTAGAATCACGGGAGTGGACAACAGCACTCCAGCTGGGCAGTTCCGCACCGAGGTGATTTGGAGACCCTCCCTCCAGACCCCCCCCACAGCTGTGTTCTGAGAAATCCCCACCCTATTTCCCTATTACTGAAGTAGTAAATGGGTTTTGTATGAAATTTAAATAAGTAAAAAGTGAGACCCCTGCATCGTCGTCACCCTTTCTCTTCTGCACACTAGTGTATTATGCAGGGGCCGGTGCTGGTGTGTGTGTGTTACACAGTGTTTGTGAGTAAAAACATACGTATGTAAAGAGAGAGATCTCCAGGCCCTCCTCCTATATGCAGGTGTTCTGTAACGTTTTCTATTTTTTAAGATTTTATTTATTTATTTGACAGAGATCACAAGTAGGCAGAGAGAGAGGAAGGAAAGCAGGCTCCCCGCTGAGCAGAGAGCCTGACACGGGGCTTGATTCCAGGACCCTGAGATCATGACCAGAGCCAAAGGCAGAGGCTTCACCCACTGCGCTACTCAGGTGCCCCTGTTCTGTAACTTCTTAATTGATCTTTTATTAATGAAGAGTTAGGCGATGTCTGGTCTTTTCAAGAGCAAGAACCCTTCTGTTGTGAGCTCAGAGAAGTGTCTAGGATCCTTTCCTAGGAGGGGAAATTCTGCTCGAAGGTGAAGCTGTGTTCGTGTTGACAGATAGTGCCAAGCTGTTCTCCACAAAACTTGTGCTGTCCACTCAACTGATGATGGGCGGGGTGTTGGCCGTTCTTTGGGCCTTTGTCAATCTGAGAAGAGACAGTTACCCCATCGCCCCCCAAGACGTTTCTTTGATCATCAGAGCGTCTCTGCGTCCGTTCCCACGTCCTCCTCTGTCTTAGCTGCTCCGGTCGTACTGCCTCTGTCAAGTCGCCACGGATGACCTGGTCACTCTGTGCCTCCTGCTGCGTACACTGCGGGAGCTCAGTAAACACTTGCTGGGTGAATAAATCGACAAGTGTTGAACGCATGGCATGTTGGAGAGTTTGGTTTACATCCTGAAGAAGGTAGGGAAGCATCAGCGGCCATTCTGCTTATTTATTTATTTGTTTTTGCCACCTGGGGGAGGAGAGAGTGAAACCATCATCGTTACAGTAGAAAAGTGCCATAGGGCAGGAGGGGTGCCTGGGGGCGAGCAGATGGGTCTGAGAGAAACTGAGTGACACTGGGGGGCAGGCCAAGAGGGTAGGCCCTTCCATTTGCAGAAGCAGGAAGCCCCTAGTGAGATAGGGTGGGTTTGGCCGCCTGGGGTCATCCTGGCAGAGGGGTCTGGCTGCCCTCTAGCCTCGTGGGCCTGGGGCTGAAGAGAGAGCAGAGCTGGATGGAACACAGGTCTGGGGGTTTCATAAATGGCAGGACTCTGGGAGGCAAGAGGTGTGGTGAACTCTGCCCCCAGACAGTGCAGAAAGAGGACAGAAGCCACATGCTAGCTCTGGAGGGACAACCCGGGAAGGGGGGAGCAGAGGACCCCGGGACAGCCAGCCCCTTCCCCACCATCTGTCCGCTGCAGTCTGCCATCTTTCCAAAACTCAGAGGTGATCCTACTACTCACTCCTCCAAGAAAGAAAAAATTAGATCAAAATTCCTTGCCTCTGGGAGATGTTTTAATCCAGGAAAGTGAAGGTAAACTCAGCTCACAGGCCTGTGGCTCCGTGCATTCTTTCTTTCAGAGTACTTGCTGCCACCGTGGGCGTGTGCTCCCATCTCCCCCCAAACCCCAGATGCATGGGGTGTCCCCCTCCCCCAAGTCCCTGCAACTGGATGAGAGTCCCCCTCTGTGGCCCCACAGCCCTCTGGACAGCACATCTCGCAGTCCGTGCTGTGTGTAACAGTGCATGTCCTCCAAGGCCAGACCCAGGGCTACCTTCAGTACGCTCAGTTGCAGGAGCTGCTTGCCTGTGGAAATTCGCAAGATGCCCAGAGGTGTCCCCAGTGAGCGGGGGACTGACGGGGCCACAGGAGGCAGGTGGTGCTGGTGACCCTGGCAGGATGCTTTCGAGAAGAAAGTTGTGTGGGACAAGGAAAGCTAGCGTGGAGGCTGGCTGGGGGAAGTGCTTGAAAAGAGCTTTTGCTTGAATGTTTTAAGGTGGGGAGGTTGAGTGTAACCCTCATGGCCAGGGCCGGTAGAGAGGGCACAAGTGAGGAGGGGCCACTGAGAGGGAACGGCAGGCAGTGGGGAGGTGGGGGGGTAACCACGGAAGGAGGAGTTGGGGCGTGAGGGGGCGGAACTGGGGTTCGGTGCTGCAGCAGAAGGCCTCCCGTCTGACGCTTTGTTCTCTCTGTGAAGGAGGGGCCGTGGGGTCATCTCTGAGACACAGCAGGTGGGGTCAGAGGCTGACCCGACGTCAGCAGGCTGGGCAGTGGGAGGAGTGTCCGTGATGTCATCATGGCCACTCTGCACTACAGGGGGTGCGGAGCTGTGCATGGCTGGGTTTGCCAGATGGGGACAGTGAGAACAAAGTCAGAGAGGCGGGGGCTGTCGAGGACATGGGCTGGATGACAGGATCGGAGCCGCAGGGGGTGGAGAAGGAGTGAACGAGGAAGCCAGGGACAGCCATTCCCTGCAGGAGAGAAGGGGGGGGCACGGCGCCCCAGAAGAGGGGGAAGCAGGCAGAAGCACGTGCCTCTGAGGGTGACATGGACAATACAGTGGTCAGGAGACTTGGATGGGGAGAAACTCAGTGGGGGGTAGCGTGGTCTAGAAGGGACCCCAAACCTACCCTCGACCCTATAGAACCTCTGAGACGGCTGCAAGGAATGGGCTCCTAGGGCCTGGGGGGGGGGGACTGGGGCGCAGGGTCTCCACAGTCTCTGAGGGACAGCTGGCCCTGGGCTCAGGCGCCAGGACAGGGGACTTTCCAGGGACCCTGCCTGCCCATGCACAGCTCACTGGTGTGGTAAGGTGGAGGTGAGGACCTATTTGGGTATAAGTGACAGAAACCAGCTCAAGCCACCTGGGGCCAAAGGGAGGGTTTTTCAGCCTGTGGACTCAATCCCCAATACCCAACAGAAGCAGAGGCGTGGCAGGGCCCCTGGCCCAGGCGGGGGAGCAGGGGGAGCTCCCCGGTCCGTC
This sequence comes from Mustela nivalis, assembly GCF_964662115.1. Taxonomy (NCBI): domain Eukaryota; kingdom Metazoa; phylum Chordata; class Mammalia; order Carnivora; family Mustelidae; genus Mustela; species Mustela nivalis. The sequence goes on from NC_139026.1 coordinate 179,131, forward strand.
TCACGGCCTCTCCAGCCGGCTCCTGCCGGGGAGCCGGGAGCCGGGAGCGGGCAGCGGGGAGCGGGGAGCGGGCAGCGGGGAGGGGCACGTGGATGGGGGCGGGGGCTCCCTGCCCGGGTTCCTGCGCCCCAGGCACCAGAGAGCAAGCCCAGTCCCGCCAGCTTGCTCCTCTCCCAGCACGCCCTGCCCGAGACCCCGCGGCCCCCTCGGCCACCCCCGCGCACTGCGGGGAGGCCCCGGCCGGCCCTCGCCCTCGGGGTTGGGGGTGCGGCCTCCTCCCAGGCACCGCACCGGCCTGCAGGTGCTCTCGGCTCAGACGCGGGTCCTCACAGCGGGACGGGCAGCGCGCCTCTTCAAGGGACACCCCACCCGGACGGGGCTTCCAAGTGCGGCCCGAGCCCTCCTCGGGCCGCGCACCCCAAGGGCGAGGGCGGAGTCCTCCCCCGCAATCGCCGGGTTGTCAGCTCCTCAGGGACCGCCCCGGGCTCGTACTGTGCCCTGGGCTTGAGCGATCCGGGGGCAGGCCGGGGCCCTTCTGCCTCCCTCCAAACTGACCGCGCCGGGATCCCCGGCGCTCACAGGAGCGAGGCCCGGTCGGTCTCCACCGCGGCGTAGGGACCCGGAGCTCGAGACCCGCTCGGGTCCCTGGCGCGCTTGCCGCTGACCCGCGCGAGCTGCCGTCGCTGTCAGCGCCCGGGGGGCGGGGCCGGTACGGTTCCCGCCCCCCGGGAACCGTGCCCGCGCCGACTGGCCCAATGGGAGCCGGCAGCGCCGGGCCCCGCCCACGATGGGGGCGGGGCGAGCCCGCGCAGGCGTACGGCGCGGCCGGGCGGGCCGGCTGGCTGGGAAGATGGCGGCGGGAGCCCTGGCCGCCGCCGCGGAGCGGGCCCGGGGTGTCCGGGGAGCGCGGGCCAGGGCCGGGGCCGGGCCATGAGCGCGCCGCCCTCGCGTCCCCGAGCCGCGGAGCCCGCCCGCGCACCTCGCCATGGCGCGGCTCGCGGACTACTTCGTGCTGGTGGCGTTCGGGCCGCACCCGCGCGGTGAGTGCCGGGCCCGCGGCCGAGGGCTGCGGGCGGAGCGCCGGGGCCGGGAGACCGGGAAGGGTCAGCCGGGGCGGCGGGAGACGCGCGCTGGGGCAGTCGCGGGGACTTGCGCGGCGGGCGGGCCGCGGCCGCCGGGCCAGCGCAGGGGGTCGTCCGGGGCACCTGCCGGGCTGGGGTCCCGGGTCGGGGGTCGGGGCGGGGCGGCCTCTCTGAGGCCAGCGGGGCAGCGCGGCACGGCGAGCCGAACCTGCGCGCCACGCGCGGGCCAGAGCCGGGTCAGGCAGAGCTTTGGCGTGGGCCTGGGAGGTGGGAGGGCCCCGAGACGGCCCGGCCTCCCCGCTCCCGGTTGGGTGGGATGGGCCGTCTGTGCCTTGGCCGACTGCCGGTAGCTGTGCCTCCAGGGGCACGGATCCTTCGGCTGCGGGCCCCTCCTTGGACGCCCGGTGCCTCCGGTCTGGAGCCCGTCGGTGTGGGGTGTCTCAGGTCCGGAGGCTCGGTGCGATGCAGCAGAGGGGTGGGATGCAAGGACTGCTCTGTGAAGAGGCGGGGTTGGGGCTGTCCGCGGGGCTCCGGGGGAAATGGGCCTCCTGAAGATGCATGGGGGGTCCTCTGTCTATCTGGAGCTAGAGAAGAGCATTCCTGGCAGAGGCCTGCGGTCCTCATGCCTGCAAGCCCAGCCTGGGTGGGGGATCCTTGTGGTGACTGGGGCCGGTGTCCAGGAGGTCCCTGTCTAGGGCCGGCGCCTGTGTCTGAGAGCCCTTCAGCCCAGGGGGTAGGAGAGAACAGAGCCTGACAATGACATCAGCAACAGTCATGGAGCCCGGGCTGGGGAGCGCGCTCTGTGTGCCAGGCCCTGCACAGCCCTTTGTATGTGTGATCTCATTTCTTCCTCCCAGCAGCCCACCAGGGTTTCCTTGCCCTCTCCCTCACCCGGAGAGTGGAGTGGGGCAGAGAGGTTGATTGTCTGGTCTGAGCCCCCACAGAGGCTGACGCACAGAGGCTGAGCCCAGGCCGTGGGCTCAAATCCCAACTGCAGAGAGGCAGTACATGTCCTCGGGGGTTCCTGTGTGGTCAGGCTGGGGCTTAACCTTGAGATTGAAAGTGGGGTTGAGCCCCCAACCTGCTGCTCATTAGCGCGGTGCCGCTGTCATCACCCAGGAGCCGGACTTCCTCTCCTCTTGCCTTTCTTGCTGTGATTCCACCTGCTGGACCCTGCTCTGCAGACCCTCTTCAGTGCCCTCGTAGGACTCACTCCTGTCCATCCAAGGGTCCATCCCCTGACACCCTCAGGGATGATGAGCGTATCTTCCTCTAGAGAGGGAGGTTTTGCAGCGAGAACCAGTCATCTCAGTCTCCCAGTCTGCACGAGGCGGGCTCACTTGCAGTGTTGCATGGGCCCACAGAGGGAGGACCGTCTGTTCCAAGGTGCACGTGGGGGACGGTGAGGACGCCATGCCACCTGGAGCAGAGGGTTGCATGGGATCCATGGGAACAAGGTTGGCCGAGGGGCTGCTCCAGCATGAGGGGCCCTGGGCTGGAGCTGCATGAACAGAGTGGGCTTGGAGGCTGACAGTGCTGAGTGCTTTGGGAAGGGTCTGGGGAGGCAGAGACTACAGATAGAGGCCAGGTGGTAGCAGCAGGGCTGGAGACCTGAGGGTGAATTAGGGAGGTGGGAGGCGGCATGGGTGGGCTCCATGGCAGTTTGGCCGTGACACTCAGGGGATGGGCACCCCTGGCATTTGTAGCCTCTGATAAAGACAGAGGAGAAGGCTGGAGTCCGTAATGTCTGCTCACCCCTAGTGTCCACTGCAGTTGGGGGGCGGGTCATGGAGCCCCTCACCACTGTCTCCAGGGCAGGAGCTGGTCGATGCAGGCTGGTCACCCAGTTTCAGGGTCTCGGTTGGCAGGACTCCTCCATCCCCGTGAGAAATAAGCCCACAGGCTAGGTCCCTGGCCATAGGGCTGAGGGCAGAGCCAGGTGGTTGGGGGGAAGCCTGAGGCAGAGGAGCACTGCAGGGGGAGTCAGTGGTACCTGCTTTGCCACTTGATAGTTCTTGACCTTGGGCCAGTCTTCCAGCTCCCTGCACTTCAGCTTTTTCATCTGGAGCTGGAGTGAGTCACACAGACCCCCCAGGCTGCCATGGGCATGAGGTGGACCCAGACGTGAAGCTGTTCCCACGGGAGGCTCCAGGAAATAATGGGTGTCTTATTAGTGATGAGCAGCAGGTGTGCAGACACCCATGGGCACTGATACAGTGGGCAGCGCTGCTGGAGGGGGGACCCTGTGGGCTGGCAGGCCTGGGACATCGGGACTGGGGTGCAGGGTCTTCAGGGTTCAGTGGAGCAGGTGGGAGAGGGGGACGTCTTGTCCTTGGCCTGGATAGTGACACCCTGATGGGAGCTGGTGGACGCGGGGCCGGGGTGCCGGAGCGCCGCCTGGGAGCATCTGGTTTGTATGGTTACCATCTGGTGGACTTTTCCAGGCAGGAGCATGGGGAGGGGGCTGAACGGGACCCCAGTGCAGATCCTTCCCCTGGTGAGTGGGGGAGCTCCTTCACTCAGGACATGGGTTCGGCACCTTCTGGACCCTGGGACCAGCTCTGGAGACACTGTGGGGGCCGTCGGATCGTACCTGCCCAGCTTCTGGGCTGGAGGGCCCTGACAGTGGTCAGCTGATTGAACACAGCATGGCCAGTGCCAGGGCGTGCCTTTGGGAACAGGAGACACACTTGACCTGATCAGGGGGCTGAGTGCATGGGAGGAGGGGCTGGACCCCTCCTGGTGCACCCCCTCCCCACGCCCAGCCCCCCCTCCCTTAGCATTTGAGAACACCTTCTGTCCTGTGGTCTGGCCTCTCAGACCTGACTCTGCTGAGCGGGCCACATTCCTGGGCCCCATCGACTCTCCCCACCCATGTTCCTGCCCTCTGGAGCAGGTTGGGGCTGTTTGGAATGGCCTCAGCTGGCTTCCAGCCCCCACCCTGGGAGCCGGTCTGGTCTGCCTGGGGGAGAGTTGGGCAGGACCCCTGCGGAGGCTGCAGCCCCTCCGCACACATCCTGTTGCTGTGGCTGGCTGGGACTGCCGAGGGTTGGGGCTGGGTGGGTGGAGCCGCGGGGAGGTCCTTCCTTCACCCTCTTCCTGTAGCTGAGCGGGTCCCAGGGCGTCCGCGCTGGAGTGTGTGGAGGAGCAGGCGGGGCAGGCAGAGGAGCCTGCCGTCCTCCCTTGCCCCCGCTCACAGTGTGTGCTGGCCTGGGCTGGCCCTCCAGGCGTCGGAGCCTGGCACTGGTGACGGCCACTGCCAGCAGATGACAGAACGCGCGCTCTGTGTCCTCTCACCCCGCGTTCAGGCCTGCAGCCCACACAGGGCTGGATGTGGGGACACGGTTGCAAGAGGAAGTGCTTGTCCCCATCTGTGTCTCAGGGGACTTGGGTGCCTTTCCTCCAAAGGCCTCCCCAAGAGTCCTGCCCTGGGATGTGGGATGGTGCTGGCTAGACTAGTTCTACCCCGGTGGGCTGATAGGGTGACCCTCCTCCTCCGAGGTGGGGGAAGCTCTGATGGGGCAGGTCACCTTCATTGCCGCAAGGGCTCAAGTGGGTGGGGAACACGGGGAGGCGTGGCAGAGCCCCATCTCTCCCAGGGTGCCTGCCAGCCGGCAGCCAGATTGCAGCCTAGCCCCTGCTAGCACGGAGCTGGGGTGTGGGCTGGGTTTCAGAGAGAGCTGGGCAGAGACCAGGAGTCAGGGCCTCTCTGTGGTGTGCCCTTCCTGGGAGGGCTTGCCTGTCCTGGAGCACCCTGGGGCCCCAAAAGCTGTCCTTTACTTCTGATTAAGGAGCCTGTTTCCTTGTGGGGTGTGTGGGGCTGGGCGTGGGCGGATGGTAGTGTAGCTGGCGGTCTGCATTCAGCAAGCCTTGATGAGGCCGTGGTCTGTGCCAGGCACAGGTGCAGTGATGGACACGGAGTATGGAGTTCCCGTGTGGCCCAGCCAGCCCGCAGGTGCACCAGGAGTCACAGAGGGGTAGAGGGGAGGGAACGAGGCTCTGGGGGGGTCCTGCTGTAGGCCCCAGGCTCAGGCAGAGTGTGGAGGGCTGCCTGGAGGAGGGGGCACTTTGGGGGCTGAGACCCGAAGGCCAAGTTTGGGACGTCATGGCCCAAAGACGGGGCTGGGCGTGATGAAGGAGATGCTTACTGCCCTAGGCTGTGGGGGCAGTTGAAGGAAAGCCTCCAGTTGGTTCTTCAGAGGCGGAGCCATACAAGTGGGAGTTGATGTTTCACAGGATGAATGGGGTGGGGAGGGCCCGTGGTGGACAGTGGCCAGTTACCTTGTCTGCTTCCCCGTGGGGAGAGGCTGCTGAGAACAGCCTTCTGAGGGCTGTCTGGCCTTGGGAGGGAGGCTGTGGGGCAGAGGCTGCTGTCCCTGTCTGCACACACCCCCTCTTCTTCCTCCGCCTGCTGCCTCGTGGCAAGAACTGGGTGAGCCCTGGGTGCCAGCCAGGCACCAGATGGTGGTTTGGGGCGACGCACAAATCAGCCCTGGGGGGAGTGGGTGGGGAGGGAAGCCATGGCTCAGGGTGAGCTGGCCTGGGCCTGTTGAGGGTGGCCCCTGGGAGTGGGCCTAGAGGGACCCCAAGGGGCTTTGTCTGAGTGGGCCCTGTGCGTATGTGTGTGCTCGTGTGTAAGTAGATACGGTACCAGCAGACACCTGTTCCTCTTTGCCGTCTCCTCTTGTCTTTTCAGGGTGTCAGTGTGGGAGGGGGAGGGGAACAGGAAACTGAGGTTTTGTGAGTCAGAGTCATGGCCCCTCCTCACCTCACCGGCCGCAACCTGCCTGCTGCCGACCTCCTTGACCTGCCCTCCATGATCGCAGAGCGGGGGTGGTCTCCCGAGGTTGTTGCTGGGCTCCTCCGTTGTCGAGTTGCCGGGCTCTGCTCACCAGTGCCCAGGCCCCTGGCTCTGGCCGAGGCTCCTGTGCACATTGGGGTGGACCAGGCTGGCTGGACAGGGGCGGGGGCGGCTGTGTCGGGCAGGTCCTCAGATGCGGCGCATCTTGGCTTGCTGGGCTTTGGGGTGGGCCCGTAGAGAGGCTTTCTGCTCAGTGCCCGTTCCTTCCCTACCTGCTCCCACTCTTCTGCTGGTGCGGGCAATGATATTGAAGCTGGTTCGAGCAAAGGGTGGGGACGTCTGCACTCAGGGACCTGCCTGTCGTGTGTGGGAGGTGAAGGTAGGGAGGTTTCTGTCTCACTTGCTTGGCCCTGCTGCCATGCTGGGTGGGAGCTGGAGGTGGAACAGAGACCTGTGTCCATCCTCTGCTGGTCTTGTCAGGTGAGTGGTCCCCTGACAGGGCCCTCACCATTGCCTCCTAGTTTGGCTCTAGGGGGTGAGCAAGAGGCAAGGGCCTCTGACTCCACCCATGTGGCCCAGAGCTGGGAATGATGCCCTAGCCACAGAGCAGGGGAAGCAGCCCTGGGCCTCCCGCCCCGGCCCTCCCGCCCAGCCCAGCGTCCCCAGTCCGTGTGGCTGTGCACAGTGCTGGCTGCAGACAGAGAGAGACAGGCATGTATGCACCCACCTTCAGTGGCCCTGACCGTGGCCGGATCCCCAGCACTCAGGAGGGTTCTCCTTCTGTGGGTGTCCCGAGACCTGGTCCCTGTCCTTCCCACCAGTTACCACTCCTCTCTGGGTCTTGTGCTGGCCTGTCCATCTCCGAGGCGATGGGGCTGGCAGCGGTCCGGGCCTGGGTGTTTGCTCCCCGGGCACAGACAACAGGTGTGAGACCTCTGCCTCTTGAGGGTGCTCAGAGCTGGCTGGTGAGGTGAGCCAGGGACTGGGGCTGGTCCTCGTGGTGCTCCCTGCCGGGTGGGGGCAAGCACTGAAGCTGGCCTTCGGCTGATGCCACAGTCCAGAGCTGCGCTCCGCTGGCTGGAGGGCTGGCCTCCGGTGTGTGGTGGGCTGGAGGTGCCTTCTGGCTGGGGGTGTTGGGGAGGGGCACGGGAGTGGCCCCAGCCTGAGGCTTCCATGCTTTTGGTGCCTGGCCTAGCCAGAGGCTTTCAGGACTCCCTATCCATACTGGGGGCTTCTCTCTGTGCCCTCTGGTGGCCCTGGGGTCCGTGGCTGTCTAGTAGCCACCCCTCACAAGACGATTTTTAGGGAAATGATAGGTCTGGGAGCTGAGGCTGGTCTGATGCCACACGAAGTCCAGGCTGGGTGAGCGCTTCCCATCTAAGACCCTTGAGGCTCCTGGCTGGGTGGGGTTTCTGCGGGGTGGGAGGCTCCCTGACTACCTGTTCCTGTCCTCAGGGAGTGGGGAAGGCCAGGGCCAGATCCTGCAGCGCTTCCCAGAGAAGGACTGGGAAGACAACCCGTTCCCCCAGGGCATCGAGCTGGTGAGTGTGGGGTGTGCTCATGCTGGGGGGGGCGCAGGTGGGCCCCAGTTTCCCCAGGACTGTGAGGAGCCTCGGCGGTGCCCAGTCCCCGGGGTGGGGGAAGGAGCTGTCTGCGCCGCTACAGGGGATGGAGGAGGGAGGTGGCAGGCCTGGCTGGTGGGGTCTGTGCCCACATCGCAGCATGTCGCCTGTCCCCTGTGATGGTGGAGACCGTGTCCTGCATTACAGGGTTCTCCGGCCACACAATGAGACCAGAGGCTGTGACTTCCTTTTGCGGGGAAGGGCCGAGGCCCGGGAGGCGAGATGCACCTAGGCTTGCAGACTCCACCGGGCAGTGGTGTCCGTGCCCTGGGTGAGGGCAGGGAGCCAGAGGGAGCAGACTGCTGACCCCTCCCCCTGCCCCGCCCGGCCCTGCAGTTTTGTCAGCCCAGTGGGTGGCAGCTGTGTCCTGAGAGGAACCCACCCACCTTCTTCGTCGCTGTCCTCACTGACATCAACTCTGAGCGGCACTACTGCGCCTGCTTGACCTTCTGGGAGCCGGCAGAGCCCACACAGGTCACTGGGGACTCTGGGGTCCAGCCTGCATGGGCTTCTGGCTGTGGCCCATTCCCTCTGCCTCTGTCCTTGGGTGTGTCCCTGTCTGTGGCTAGTCCCAGTGCCTCAACCCCACCGAGGCTTGAGTTCCCAAAGGGCTGCTCCCGTCTGAGTCACCTGCGTCCTCCCCCTGGGCCCGTGGGACTTGTCTGAAAGCGAGGCGGATGGGGCTTCTGTTCACAGGAAGCGGTGTGCACTGAGGACGCCACTGAGCGGGAGGAGGACGTGGACGAGGGGGGCCCTGCACAACTGTCTCCTGCAACACCTGGCCCGCCTGGCCAGCTGTTCGCGCCAAAGACACTGGTGCTGGTGTCTCGACTGGACCATGCGGAGGTGTTCAGGGTGAGGCGGGCAGCCAGGGTTCGAGGCAGGACGTGGGGTGCCCCTGCCAGTGGGGCCACCATTCCCCAGTCTGTGGTCCTTGCAGAACAGCCTGGGTCTCATTTACACCATCCACGTGGAGGGCCTGAACGTGGGCCTGGAGAGTGTGATCGGGAACCTGCTCACGTGCGTCATCCCCCTGGCGGGGGGCTCCCAGGTGGGTCCTGCGGGCGGCCGCCGTGCGCCCACAGCCATGGCCCTCCTGCTGTCCCAGGCCGTGAGGGTGGGGCCTGTGGGCCCTCAAGAGTCCGGCGGGGCTCAGCACGGCCCGGACCGTGGACACTCTGCTGCGTCTTGGTGCTGCTGTCACCTGTCTTCCCTTCTCGGCCCTGCCTGCTCACCTGTGCGTCCCATGTCTTGCCTGGCTCCCTACCTGGCACCCTTCTGTTTCTCTGTTCTCTTGCTCCTTGGGTGTGCCTGTCTCTGGATGTTGGTGTCCGCGTGTCTGTCTGCTCTGCTCCCTGGTCAGTACCCCCACGTGTGGGTGCGTCTAACTGTGTTTCTCTGCCCGTCTGTCCTGTGCAGCTGGACTCCGTGGAGGACGGAGTGGTATGGATTCTTTGTTTCTTCTGCCCACCCAGGCCCCACCTTGCCCCACGTCAGAGGCCCTGAGTCTCCTCTGCAGCGCTGCGTGGGCCGGCAGGCCAGGAAGGGCCTTTCCCTCCCGTTAGCAGGCCTGCCTTGGCCAGCCTCACCTCGGCTCACGGAGTTCTGGGCTGACGCGGGGCTGGCTGGAGCCGCTGAACGCGGGTCCCTCTCTTTCCACAGAGAACCATCTCTTTGGGGGCTGGTGACCGGCAGGTCATCCAGACCCCACTCGCCGACTCGTTGCCCGTCAGCCGCTGCAGTGTCGCCCTGCTCTTCCGCCAGCTGGGTGAGCCCGGCCGTCCCCACCCCCGTCCCACCCCGCGCTCGCCGCCCTCTCCTCCCCCCGGGGGCTGCTGGTCAGAGTGGGGTTCTTGCTCAGCCCGCCCTGCGAGCCCGTGGTCTCCCCCGCAGGCATCACCAACGTGCTGTCGCTGTTCTGCGCTGCGCTCACGGAGCACAAGGTGCTCTTCCTGTCCCGAAGCTACCAGCGGCTCTCAGACGCCTGCCGGGGCCTCCTGGCGCTGCTGTTCCCTCTCCGATACAGGTGCCCTGCTGCCGCCTCGCCCCTCCTCCCAGCCCTTCCGCTCTGGCTGCGCACACTGAGCCCTTGCCCGTTGCAGCTTCACCTACGTGCCCATCCTGCCGGCACAGCTCCTGGAGGTCCTCAGCACCCCCACGCCCTTCATCATCGGTGTCAACGCGGCCTTCCAGGCGGAGACCCAAGAGCTGGTGAGGGCTGTGGCCTGTGCCTGCCTCCCTGCTCCAGGCTGCGCTGACTGGCTGGCGGCTCCCTGACCGCTTGCTCCCTTCGGTCCACAGCTGGACGTGATCATTGCCGATCTTGATGGAGGCACGGTGACAGTCCCCGAGTGTGTGCACGTCCCGCCCCTGCCGGAGCCGCTGCAGAGTCAGACTCACAGTGTGTTGAGCATGGTGAGGTGGGGCCGGGGGCTCCAGGGAAGCTGAGAGCGGGGTCACTTGGCAGCCAGGGGAGCCCCAGGCCCTGGGTGTGTGGCCATCCCCACTCGTCTCTGCTTACGCAGGTCCTGGATCCAGAGCTGGAGTTGGCGGATCTTGCCTTCCCACCGCCTTCGACGAACGCTTCTTCCCTGAAGATGCAGGTGGGGCTCCCTGTGGTTCCAGCGCAGGGCGTGCGCCAACCCTGTGCCCTCTCATCAGGCCTGCTGCCCCTGACGGCCTGTGGGCAGTGCCAGTCACACTGTATAGCCAGCCCTCCTGGGCCAGTCGTTGGGGGCCGGGGAGGTGCATTGTGAGTCTCTGGGATCCTGTGCAGGAGTGGTTGTCGGGATGGCTGTGGCTTTGTGTGAAAGAAGGTTGGAGGGGCAGGACGGGCGAGGCGCCCAGGAGGCCTGGGCAGGGCGCGGATAGGTGTGTTTGTGTGTGTGGGATGGAGCTGGAGAGGGGCGGGGGTTTGGAGGGCTGTGGCGTGCAGAGGCCGGGGCAGGCCTGTGGCCTGGTCCTCACCGGCGCCCCCCGGGCCCAGGACAAGGAGCTGCGTGCTGTCTTCTTGCGACTCTTCGCTCAGCTGCTGCAGGGCTACCGCTGGTGTCTGCACATGGTCCGCATCCACCCGGAGCCCGTCATCCGCTTTCATAAGGTGCCCCGCAGGGAGGGCTGGGGGTGGAGGCGGGCAGGGAGTCAGTGCTGAGGGGCTGACCCCCCCGTGTTGCCCCCAGGCAGCCTTCCTGGGCCAGCGTGGGCTGGTGGAGGACGACTTCCTGATGAAGGTGCTGGAGGGCATGGCCTTCGCAGGCTTCGTGTCGGAGCGTGGGGTCCCCTACCGTGCCACGGACCTGTTCGACGAGGTGCACCCCCGCCCCAGTTGGGAGGAGCCCCTGCCACCACTCCCAGCTTCGCCCCGCCTGCCTGACCCTGCCTCCTCCCACAGCTGGTGGCCCATGAGGTGGCGCGGATGCGGGCAGATGAGAACCACCCCCAGCGTGTCCTGCGTCACGTCAGAGAACTGGCAGAGCAGCTTTACAAGAACGTACGGCGGGTGACACGAGGGGGTGGGCCCGCCAGGCCGGGGCACGGTGCCGCCAGGCCAGGGCACGGTGCCGCCTGGCTCCGCGCAGCTCGCTCACACTCACCTGTGTCCTCTGCAGGAGAACCCATACCCCGCCGTGGCTATGCACAAGGTGCAGAGGCCGGGGGAGGCCAGCCACCTGCGGCGGGCGCCCCGCCCCTTCCCCCGGCTGGACGACGGCATGGTGCAGTGGATCGTGGACCAGGCAACAGCCAAGATGCAGGGCGCGCCCCCGGCCGTGAAGGCTGAGAGGAGGACCACTGTGCCCTCGGGGCCCCCCATGAGTGGGTGACGGGAAGGGGGCCAGGGCGTGGGGCCCAGGGTGAGCGCGAGTCAGAGATGAGCGTGTCGTCTTCCCGCAGCCGCCATCCAGGAGCGGAGCAGCGGGCTCCACGGCAACAGCGCGCGCCGGCTGGAGGTGGTTCGAAACTGCATCTCCTACGTGTTTGAGGGGAAGATGCTTGAGGCCAAGAAGGTGAGGGCAGCCGGGCACAGGGAGCCCCTGCGAAGGGTGCTGAGCCTGGGGTCCGCGTGCCTGCTGGCGGCCGGAGGGGCGGGTGACACCAGGTCTCGGGCCCCTTCCTCAGTGCAGCTGGACAGAGCCTGCGGGGAAGCTCGCAGGAGGGATTTACTTCATTTTCGGGACATCAGAACCCAAAGGTTTCCACTGCTAAGTTTCTTCTCCATTCCTCCTGACCGAAGTGCCAGCCCGCACAGCGTCGTGCGTTTGTGGTCCTGCCCTGCATGGTGTTGGCCCACGCCTGTGGCCCCCACAGCAGCCAGCTTGAGTCCCGGCCGCACGATCTCCCGGGAGGGGCCTGCAGGGCTCCTGCTGGTTTTACGATGAAAACTAATAAGAGAACAAGCACACGGTCCTTTGTGCACCCTGCTCAGTGCCCAGCCGGCCAGCAGCAGGGCTGCAGCCGTGGGGGGGGGTGCCTGTTGGGGCTCAGGGCCAGGGAGTACCCCCTGGCTGTGGGTGGGCAGCGTTTCCATCTCCGCGGGCTTTTGTGCGTACAGAGGGCAGGGTCGGCCAGAAGTCAGTCTGTGGGGCAGTGAGCTTCCAGAGTCTGGCCCAGACTGTTTCCAGATCCCCTCTGTGCTCAGAGCCTGGGCTCTGGCCTCTTGGGGGGTCCATGGCCCTTCCCCTCCCGGGCTCTGTGCCCTGGCCTCTCTCCTCCCCTCCCTCCAGGGCATGGTTGGATGCCCCCAGCCCCATGTTCCCCTGTCTCCAGCTGCTCCCAGCTGTGCTGAGGGCCCTGAAGGGGCGCGCGGCCCGCCGTTGCCTCACCCAGGAGCTGCACCTGCACGTACAGCAGAACCGGGCGGTGCTGGACCACCAACAGTTCGATTTCGTCGTCCGCATGATGAACTGCTGCCTGCAGGTGAGGCCGGGCCTCCCTCCTGCTGCTGCTGCAGCCCTGGGCGTGGCGGTGGGTGGGGGCGCCCCCGTCCCCCCGCAGGGATGCGTCTTCTGGCCGTGCCTATGGCTGGGGAGGTCCTGGGCTGGGGGACTCTCACTGGAGGGCGCCTCCTGCCCCAAAGCTCTGGGCGGCTCTTGTGGCCCCCGGCGGGCTGGGCGTGTAGGGGCGGCTCCAAGGGCTCCCCGCTCCCGCAGGACTGCACCTCCCTGGACGAGCACGGCATCGCGGCTGCTCTGCTGCCCCTGGTCACGGCCTTCTGCCGGGTGAGTGCTGGGGCCGCCCCGCTGCCTTTCCCTCGTCCGCTCCTGCTGCACCTGGTGACCCCTCCGCACCCGCGCCCCCCCATCCGGCCTCTGCAGAAGCTGAGCCCAGGAGTGACCCAGTTTGCGTACAGCTGCGTGCAAGAGCACGTGGTGTGGAGCACGCCGCAGTTCTGGGAGGCCATGTTCTACGGGGACGTGCAGACCCACATCCGCGCCCTCTACCTGGAGCCTACTGAGGACCGAGACCACGTGCAGGTGCGAGGGGGCTCCCGGGCCTGGGGGGCATGGCGGCGAGGGCCGGCCCGGTCGGGGCTCACCGGCGGCGCTGGGGCAGGTGGGGGATGTGTCGGTGCCAGAGGACGAGCGTTCTGCCCTGGACGTGGCATCTGAGCAGCGGCGCCTGTGGCCCACCCTGAGCCGCGAGAAGCAGCAGGAGCTGGTGCAGAAGGAGGAGAGCACAGTGTTCAGCCAGGCCATCCACTACGCCAACCGCATGAGCTACCTGCTCCTGCCCCTGGACAGCAGCCGCAGCCGCCTCCTGCGGGAGCGCGCAGGGCTGGGCGACCTCGAGAGCGCCAGCAACAGCCTGGTCACCAACAGGTGCGGGGGCGCCTCGTGGGCCCACACGGGGGGCTCGGGCGGGCGCACCTTGACCTGCGGTGTCCCCTCCCCGACCTAGCATGGCGGGCAGCGTGGCAGAGAGCTACGACACAGAGAGCGGCTTCGAGGACGCAGAGACCTGCGATGTGGCTGGGGCCGTGGTCCGCTTCATTAACCGCTTTGTGGACAAGGTCTGCACAGAGAGTGGGGTCACCAGCGACCACCTCAAGGGGCTGCATGTCATGGTGCCAGGTATGGGGGTTCTGGGGATGCAGACGCCCTTCTCAGCCAGTCAGGCAGGGGGCCAGGGTGTGAAAACGACTGTCTCCCAGACATTGTCCAGATGCACATCGAGACTCTGGAGGCCGTGCACCGGGAGAGCAAGAGGCTGCCCCCCATCCAGAAGGTGAGCGGGGGGCCGGCCAGGGGTGGGGGCCTGGGTGGGTGCCGGGCGGGGGCCTGAGGGGCTGTTCTTGTCCCTGAGCAGCCCAAACTGCTGCGGCCACGCCTGCTGCCCGGCGAGGAATGCGTGCTGGACGGCCTGCGCGTCTACCTGCTGCCAGATGGCCGTGAGGAGGGGGCGGGGGGCAGCGGCGGCGGCCCCGCACTGCTCCCAGCTGAGGGCGCCGTCTTCCTTACCACGTACCGGGTGATCTTCACGGGGATGCCCACCGACCCCCTGGGTGAGCCTCCAGACCCTTCGTCCGTCCCTACCCGCCCTCCCCCACCCAGGTCCTGGGAGGGAATAGGACTTGCCCTCCTCAGGGGTGCGGGGTCTTGTGCAAGATAGGTCACATCCCCCTCACCTGCCCGGGACCTGCATAGCTCTGGCACCCCCAGACTCTGTGACCCCCCCCTACTCTGCCTGGCCTGTGCTAAGTCGGGGAACAGGTGGTGGTGCGTTCCTTCCCGGTGGCCGCGCTGACCAAGGAGAAGCGCATCAGCGTGCAGACACCTGTGGACCAGCTCCTGCAGGACGGGCTGCAGCTGCGCTCCTGCACGTTCCAGGTTTGCCCGGGGCACGGCGGGGCACGGGTGTGCGGTTGGGGGGCGTGCCTGGCTCTCCCAGGTCCACAGGCATCCAAGCCCCCGGTCTCATGCTCGCGAGCTGGCGTGGGGCCAGACCTCACCCACCGCGCCTGTCTCTGTTCACGCACAGTAGCTCAGTGTCATCGGCGTGTGTGATGTGCTGGCCTTTAGGGCTCCTTGTTTGTTTGGGGGGTACCCTGACCCTGGCACCCGTGTCTGGAACGTGCCCTGTGCCCCGCGCCTGAACATCACACCAGCGCAGGTGACACTTGGTGAAGGACCAGGTGCCTCAGCCTGGAGGTCACACGTGGCGTGAGGAGGGCCCTGTGCGTGCCCGCTGCTGCTTGGGAGGATGCCCCCTGCCAGGCCCCAGGGGGTTCCCCGCTTTTGCCTGCAGGCTTCTGTGGCGGGGGCCAGACCCAAGGGTGCCCAGACCTCTGAGGGCCTCTTGTCTGGCGCAGTTGCTGAAGATGGCCTTTGACGAGGAGGTGGGGTCCGACAGTGCTGAGCTCTTCCGCAAGCAGCTGCACAAGCTGCGGTACCCGCCGGACATCAGGGGCACCTTCGCCTTCTCCCTGGGCTCCACGCATACGCCCGGCCGGCCACCCCGTGCCACCAAGGACAAGGGCCCTTCCCTCAAGTATGGAGCTGGGACCCCCACCCCTCCCTGTGTGCCTGTCCCCCTTGTCCGTCCTGCTCGCCTCTGCTGACCCTGTGTGCGCAACCCCTCCAGGACCCTGTCCCGGAATCTCGTGAAGAACGCCAAGAAAACCATCGGGCGGCAGTACGTCACCCGGAAGAAGTACAGCCCTCCCAGCTGGGAGCACCGGGGCCAGCCTCCTCCTGAGGACCAGGAGGACGAGATCTCAGGTGGGAGCATGGACAGCCCCAGGTGGCCTTGTGCAGGCAGGGGGTGCCGCAGTCTGTGGGTGACGCCCCCGTGTGCCCGGCCCACCCCAGTGTCGGAGGAGCTGGAGCCCAGCACGCTGACCCCTTCCTCGGCCCTGAAGCCCTCCGATCGCATGACCATGAGCAGCCTGGTAGAGCGGGCGTGCTGCCGGGACTACCAGCGCCTGGGGCTGGGTACGCTGAGCAGCAGCCTGAGCCGAGCCAAGTCCGAGCCCTTCCGCATCTCCCCAGTCAACCGCATGTACGCCATCTGTCGCAGGTGAGCGGGCCGTGCCTGGGGGACGTGCGCCCGGCGGGTTGGGTGGTTGTGCCCTGTGCCCCGCGGCTGCACCCTGACGCCTCCGGCTCCTCGCAGCTACCCGGGGCTGCTGATCGTCCCGCAGAGCGTCCAGGACAACGCCCTGCAGCGCGTCTCCCGCTGCTACCGCCAGAACCGCTTCCCCGTGGTGTGCTGGCGCAGCGGGCGCTCCAAGGCCGTGCTGCTGCGCTCCGGCGGCCTGCACGGCAAGGGCGTCGTCGGCCTCTTCAAGGCCCAGAACGCGCCTTCCCCAGGTACCCTCCGGGCCACGCGCGCACTCCCTCCCCTGTGCCCCGTGCCCCCCATCCGGCCTGGCTCCAGCTCCGTCTCCTCCCCCAGGCCAGTCCCAGGCGGACTCGAGCAGCCTAGAGCAGGAGAAGTACCTGCAGGCCGTGGTGAGCTCCATGCCCCGCTTCGCGGACGCATCCGGGCGGAACACGCTCAGCGGCTTCTCCTCCGCCCACGTGGGCAGCCACGGTGAGGGGCGCTTGAAGGCTGGAGGATTCCGGCGCAGGGGGCGGCGGGGGGGGGGGGGGCTGTGGTGGCTTTTGGGGAAGGCAGGCCAGCGAGGGGGTGGCAGGTGGGGTGTGGGATCTCGTGAGCACCCTGAAGCCCCGCTCTGATCGGCCTTCTGCCTGGGCCCAGCGGCTGCTGCTTTTAAACGTTTTATTTATTTAATTGACAGAGACAGCGAGGGAGGGAACACAGCAGGGGGGTGGGAGAGGGGGAAGCAGGCTCCCCACTGAGCAGGGGGCCCCATGCGGGGCTCGATCCCAGGACCCTGAGATCATGACCTGAGCCGAAGGCAGAGGCTTAAGACACTGAGCCCCCTGGGCGCCCCTGGGCGGAGCTTCTCGACCTCCTCCTCTTTCTGCCTGGGGCCTGCCTTCAGGCCACAGCTGACCCTTGAAACCCCCACCTGGGCCGCATCCCTGCTCTGTCCCCTGCTCTGTCCTGTCCTTCCCACCACTGCTTTGTCGAGGTCATCTGACTGCTTGGGCTACATCCGCCATCTGTCCTGGTTCCTTCGGTCTTGTTTGCGCGGGCCTCCCCGTCCCAGTCCCCATCCCCAGCATGGGCGCTCTCAGCACCCCCGGCCCTGCTGGTCCCACGTGGATCCAGGCCCTTAGGGCCCAGCCCTGCCTTCTGTCTGGCGTGGCAGGGTCTCATGGTCAGAGATGGCAGAGAAGACACCAGGCCTGGGAGGTGGAGGCCGTGAGTGGGCCCTGCCCCACCCTGTTGGAGCCCTGGCGTAGGGCGGCCACAGTGGGGCTCAGTGAAGCGTGTGTGTGTGTGTGTGTGTGTGTTGCTGCCCAAGGGGTACACGGCCGCTGTGGAGGGCTGGTCTGACCTGGTTACAGGCGGGGACCTTGCTGGGGAGGTCAGCTCTCTTTGTGCCGGGTTCCTGGACAGGCTTCCAGGTGAGAGAGGACACCCGTGGCCACGGGACGGTGGGGCCGGCCTCCTCCAGGGCCCTTGTCCTGAGGCAGCCACTCCTGCGTCACACGTACCTCCCACGGATCTCACTTGCTTCTCCCTGACCCCATCCTCCCCCCTTTCACCCAGGTCTCCCCATCTCCCCTAGCCCTCCCCACTGTCACCCCTGTCTGACTCTGAGCCCCCCTCCCCGCCACCCCATCTCCTCCGGGGGCCCCATCCTCGGCTGCCCGTCTCTCCTCGCCGTGCCTCACCCCAGCTGATGCCGTGTCCCCCCGCCCTCCCCCATTGCCCCCAGCTCCCCCTCCCTCCTGCCTGGATCCCCACAGATGCCCTGTCCCTGTGTGCCTCATCCTCTGGGTCTGGGTGATAGACTCTCAAGGGTTAATCCTCCGACCCAGGACTCCAACTGCTGTGCAGCCCATGGGGCCGCCTATGCTTGGGGCCTGGTGTCCAGTGGCCTCTTAGTCTGGGCTTGATCTGTGAGCCTCCCCTTGCTGGCCTGGGTCTGATCCCCACCTCAGCCTGGTGTCCGCCTGGGAGGTAGGCTGCTGCGATTGATGTGTGCCTGGTTTACAGTCGGTAGGGGATGCACGAGGGCTCCCTTTTGGCTGTGAGACGCGCCTGCGCCTCACGTGCTGGTTGGCGCACATGTCACGCCAGGGTCCCTGCCGCTCAGGCCTTCTGGGTCCTCCGTCCCTCCGCTCCTGCTCGTCTGAGCTCTCTTGTGCTGTGCCTTCAGCTCCCAGATGCACTTGGGTGCACGGGTGGGTTTTGGGGGCTGGTGGCCCACCAGTGGTAGACCTCCTGGGAGTGTGCTCCTGCTGCCTCATTCTTCCGGCTCTGCCCACTGCCCAGGGCCTCACGGCGGGGCGGAGCGGGGGCAGCAGGGAGGGCATGGGGGTGTCTCCAGATCGCCCGAGGGCCTCCAGCTTTCTCTGCCGAGGTCTGAGGAGGCCCCACACCCTGTTTCCGCCCCGCTTGGTGCCTCTGCAGCATGTCCCTTGCTGTCTGCACACCAGCCCCCGGCCCGGGTGGTCTGGGCTCACACTACGGGGCACTCTGGCTTCAGCTTTTGTCTTTTGTGACCACTTGATGGGCACTGGGGACAAGGGGGCCTGGAACAGGGCAGCCGGTGTGCCCTGTGGTCGCTCACGGGGGTTGCTGCTTGGCGTCCCGTTCCCTTTTTGTTCCTTGTTCAAGTGGCTTTGGGTCTCCCAGACTCCCGGCCATCTTTGAGTGGGATTTATGGCCCCACCACTGGAGGGAGAGTCCGCACTGCAGGTGGCCCCTCCCCACAGGATTCTTTGTCCCCAGTGTGGCCTGGACATCCTTGACTGTTCCCAAAGCACCCTGGTGCGGCCTTCCTGTGGTCCCCCAGTCCAGATCAAGTCCTCCCTGCCCCCATTGCCAAGGGGCAGGTTCTAGTTGAGACAGACCACGTCCTGGCTGCAGTGTGGCGGGCTGGTGCCCTGCTTGTCTGTCGCCGCTGCTGTGGTAGGGAGGGACGGTGCCTGGCTGCCTTCTGCAGAGGCGGCTGAGCCCGGGCACTGGGGAGCTTCCTCCCCCAGGCTCCCTGTGCCTCCAGGCTCCCTGTGCCTCCAGGCCTGGCCGTCTCAGCCTCTAAGACAGGGGTCTGGCCGTCTCAGGCAGGTGGCCTTCTCCGCCAGTGCTGCCCCTGGGGCTCAGGCCAGCCCGTGTCCACGGTTCCAGGCTGGGAGCTCTAGGCTCCAGGCTTCCTCTTCTCCAGGCTGTACCTTACGGCCCCTCTTGTCGGTGGGCGCTGCAGGCGGCTGCAGGCAGTGCTGTGGGGGCTGACGAGGCAGGGATGGGCCTGTGGGGGAGGCGCTAGATGGAGAGCCCAGGGTTCCTGTCTCTCTTCGGATCCTATTTGCTGCTGGCCCTCTGTTCCCTGGCCTGCCCCTGAGGGCCAAGAGGGCTCAGAGGGCCTTGGTATTGCCCCCCACGATCTGTGGGGCTCCTGGGGGCTTGGCGGGAACCCAGCCCTATAGTCGTTTTGGACCACAGGCCCTCCATGCTGGGCAGACCCTCGAGCCTGGGGTCAGGCCTGAGGCTTTTCTCTGCTGTGCCCCCAGTGCCCAGCCCCAGAGCCAGGGTCACCACGCTGTCCAACCCCATGGCGGCCTCGGCCTCCAGACGGACCGCTCCCCGAGGTACCGTACTGGCCACACAGGCTGGCTCCCCCCACCTGGCACTGACGACCCCTGTGCGACTGAGTCGTCATGGGCACTAACGTCCCCTCCACGTCTGGCACTAACAGTCCTGGTGATGACCAGCATAACCCAGCCCTTCCCACAGCCCTGGGCACTAACAGCCTGAGGCCCCGAGTCCCACCCCAGACCCCCAACACTAACGCAAATGCAGGCCCAGCTGGGGTCCCTTTGGCCTCCCCGCCTTGCCTGGGGAGCTCAACCCCAGGTTAAGGGGTGCCCCAGGCCTGCTCAGGCGCTCACGTGGTTTCTTTGTGCAGGGAAATGGAGCAGTGTCCGGGCCAGTGGGCGCAGCGGTGGGCTTGGCGTTGATGTGGGCTCCCGGCTGGCAGGCAGAGACATGCTGAGCCCGCCCCAGGCTAACGGGGCCCCCCCTGACCCAGGCTTCTTGCAGCCCCAGCGCGCAGCCCTCTACATCATTGGGGACAAAGCTCAGCTCAAGGTGACTGGGGTGGGGGCCCAGGGCCTGGTGGGGGGCCCAGGGCCCGGGCGCATCTCACCGCGGCTGGCCTTCTTCAGGGTGTGCGGCCAGACCCCCTGCAGCAGTGGGAGCTGGTGCCCATCGAGGTGTTCGAGGCACGGCAGGTGAAGGCCAGCTTCAAAAAGCTGCTGAAGGCGTGTGTCCCAGGCTGCCCTGCCGCTGAGCCCGGCCCTGCCTCCTTCCTGCGCTCGCTGGAGGACTCAGAGTGGCTGATCCAGGTGTGTGAACCCCTGCCCCTGCTGCGGTCTGCTGTGCCACGGGGGCCCGCTTACCTACAGCCACGGACAGATGGGGTCACGGTTTGCTTGTTGATGGCGCTGGGCCCCTGGAGAGGGCGATGGACCTTTCCCACCTGGACGGCAGTACCGTGTGATGGAGGGAGGCTGGGGCCACCTGCTCTTGTTGGGGTGGGGCAGGCCATCTCCAGGACGGGGCAGGGTAGGGGGAGCCCTCGGGGGCCTGCACGGCTGCAGGAATATGAGGGCACTGGCTCCGGAGGTGCTGAGGGGCCGCCCGGCCTTGCAGATCCACAAGCTGCTACAGGTGTCGGTGCTGGTGGTGGAGCTGCTGGACTCGGGCTCGTCCGTCCTGGTGAGCCTGGAGGACGGCTGGGACATCACCACCCAGGTGCGTGCGGGCTGTGGGGACAGCCGGGCCCCTGGGGCGTCCCCGCGGCCACCGTGCTGACAGGCAGGCGGGGCCGGCAGGTGGTGTCTCTGGTGCAGCTGCTGTCCGACCCTTTCTACCGCACGCTGGAGGGCTTCCGGCTGCTGGTGGAGAAGGAGTGGCTGTCCTTTGGCCATCGCTTCAGCCATCGCGGGGCCCACACACTGGCTGGGCAGAGCAGCGGCTTCACGCCCGTCTTCCTGCAGTTCCTGGACTGTGTGCACCAGGTAGGCGGGGGCCCACGGCGGGGGCGGTGCCTGCCGCCTCCCGGCCCTGACCGGTCACCCCGCACAGGTCCACCTGCAGTTCCCCATGGAGTTCGAGTTCAGCCCCTTCTACCTCAAGTTCCTTGGCTACCACCACGCGTCCCGCCGCTTCCGGACCTTTCTGCTCGACTCGGACTATGAGCGCATTGAGCTGGGTATGGGGCAGGGCTGGGCTTGGGGCAGGGCTGGGCGGCCGGGGCCGGGCCTGGAGGGTGGCGGGGCTCAGCACTCCCCCTGCAGGGCTCCTGTACGAGGAGAAGGGGGAGCGCCGGGGCCAGCAGGCGTGCCGGTCCGTGTGGGAGTACGTGGACCGACTGAGCAAGAGGACGCCCGTGTTCTACAACTACATGTACGCGCCCGAAGACGTGGAGGTGAGCCAGGGCCTGGCCGGGGCGGCCGGGCGCCCTCCTGCGCAGCTCCTCATGCCAGGCCCGCCCCCAGGTCCTGCGGCCCTACAGCAACGTGTCCAACCTGAAGGTGTGGGACTTTTACACCGAGGAGACGCTGGCCGAGGGTCCTCCCTATGACTGGGAGCTGGCCCAGGGGCCCCCCGAGCCCCCAGAGGAAGAGCGGCCTGATGGGGGTGCGCCCCAGAGCAGGCGCCGGGTGGTATGGCCATGCTATGACAGCCGCCCCCGAGCCCAGCCAGACGCCATCTCACGCCTGCTGGAGGTGAGCACCGCGGTTCTGTGGGACGTTCCCCGTGTGTTCCTCAGGCCGGGGGCCCTGCCCCCTCCCCCCTCCCCCCTCCCCCCAGCTCGTGTTTGTGGGCGGCGATGGCCAGAGGCTGCTGTCCTGGCCCCCTGGGACCTAGGAGGTGGCTTCTTTACTCTAGGCACATGTACTGTTGGCCCTCAGGGAAGACAGGGTTTTCCCAGGGACTGCCCCGGGCCTCTCCCAGACCACCGCACCTGTTGCCTGGGTATCCCTGGCTGTCGGCCACCATGCTCCCGTCCAAGGCCGTTGGGCTTTGGGGGGCTGCTTAGGCCCTTTGGAGCCTGTTCCGCAGCGGAGCAAGAGGTGCCCGCATCCCGGCGTAAACACAGGATGTCCATGGTGCAGCGCCGGGCCTGGCCGAGAGGCACCCGTTACCCAGGGCTTCGGGGGGGAACGGGTGGCCCACAAGCTCAGAGGGCCAAGGAGACCCTTCGTCTCTGGTGGTTCCGCCTCGGAGTCCGACGGGAGTCGCGCCGTTCAGTTTCCTCGCGGGGCCGCGGGGCCGTGTCCGTCTCACTGGCCCACGTCTTCAGGGTCGCGCTGGTGCTTCCTCAGTCTGACGCTTTCTTTCACTGGGTATGTAGTGCCTTTAGGCTTAGCTGTTGACCTGGGCAGGTGGGAGTCCAGCTTTTTCTTTTAAGTCCTCCGCGTGCCCACCGCGGCGCTGCAGCTCACGACCCGGGACGCGGAGTTGTGCCCCCGCTCCAAGCTAGCCGCAGCCCCGGAATCCGGCCCCTCGCTGTTGGTCGACTGCGTTAGTGTCTGCTCTTTCCTTCCGTTTGTTCCCCGCTGACACGTGAGCGTCCCGCCGCATTGACCTTCTGAGCGGCTTGTCCCCGTGCTAGTTTCGGGGTGGTGTGGACGGCGGTCACGCGCCTGCCTGCTCCCCTCACGTCTCCCGCGTGTGACGGAGGCTGTTTGGGAAGAGCCCCGACGGCGGGGAGGCTTCTCTCCTCGCGGTGTCCCGTGACCTCCACGCTTCCT
Source organism: Mustela nivalis (assembly GCF_964662115.1). NCBI lineage: Eukaryota > Metazoa > Chordata > Mammalia > Carnivora > Mustelidae > Mustela > Mustela nivalis. The sequence continues at coordinate 201,470 of NC_139026.1, forward strand.
TGCTTGCGGGCCCGAAGAACTTGCAGTGTTTCTGGGAGCGCAGGTCGCCAGCGACGGACTCTCCGGGACTGTTCGCCCGACCGTGGCTTTGCTGCGCCTGGGCTGATTTTGGAGGTTGTGGCGTTCTCGGTTGTTTCCGTCCTGCCGTGTTTCCGTGAGTGCGCCGCGCTTTTCCTTGGCATCACTGCGGAGCTGGTTTTGAAACAGCTCGGGATCCCGCCGGCCAGGACCGTTCCCAGTCCCTCCGTTCCCCTGGGGTGACCCTGCCAACTTGGGGGGCCGGTCCCGTGCTGTCTGCGCCGCTGCCTGACCAGACTAGCCAGGCACTCGGGTACCCACTTCGGGGGGCCCTGCCTTGCCGCAGTTTTCTTGGTGCTTTGACCTTGGAGACAACTTCCTGTGCTTCAGGCCAAGGGAGACGTCATGAAGCTGCAGACGTGTGGTGGCCACACAGCTGGTTTGCTGCGACTTGGCATCCACTCATCAATCCATGGATTGCCCCGGAAACACAGTGGCTTCTGGCTGGGCCAGTTGTGCCCTTTTATTTTTAGTTTTATTTGTTTAAGGAATCTCTACACCAACATGGGGATTGACCCACAACCCTGAAATCAAGAGCCGCACGCTCTGCTGACTGCTCCTACCAGGTGTCCTGTGCCTTCATTTTAAATTATTATTTATTTATTTACTTTTTAAAAATTTTATTTATTTGACAGAGAGACAGCGAGAGAGGGAACACAAGCAGAGGGAGTGGGAGAGAGAGAAGCAGGCTTCCCGCTGGGCAGGGAGCCCGATGTGGGGCTCGATCCCAGGACCCTGGGACCATGACCTGAGCTGAAGGCAGACGCTCAACTGACTGAGCCACCCAGGCGCCCCACATTCAGCAGTTTAAAGATGTCATTGCGTTGTTTTCTGGCATGCAGTCTTTTTTTTTTTTAAAGATCTTATTCATTTGAGAGAGTGGGCGCATGAGCGGAGAGGGGCAGAGGGAGAAGCAGACTCCCCGCCGAGCCGGGAGCCCGATGGGGGACTCGATCCCAGGATGCTGCGAGCCGACGACGCAGCTGAAGGCAGACACCTAGTCAAGCCACCCAGGCACCCACGTTGTTTCTGATTGAAAGTTGGGGCTTTTCCTTGTCCTTGTAAACTCCGTGACATGCCACCCTTTCTCTACCTTTAAGATTTTCTCTTCACGTCTGGTTTCAGCAATCTGACCATCATGTGAGGTTTAAAATTTTTTTTTAAGTAACCTCTACACCCAACATAGAGCTGGAGCTCACGACCCCCAAGATCAAGAGTCACATGCTCTTCCAACTGAGCCAGCCAGGTGGCCCTCTCGGCGTTTCTGGTCCGTCCTGCTTGGAGCTTTCTCAGCTTCTTAGATCTATGGGATGAGGGTTTTCATCAAATTTAATGCAATTTTGGCCATAACTTCGTTTAAAGGTTTTTTTTTTCTACGCAGTCTCTCCCTCCTTTCCTGTGGGACTGGACTGACCCATAGGTCCCGGAGGTGAGGTTTCTTCTCTGCAGCTCATTTCCAGGACCCCACGTTGCAGCTCCCTGCTCTGCTCTTCTGTAGTCTGATGAAGCTTGCATTTTAGATTCCGTATTTTTCAGCCCTAGAATTTCCGTTAGTCTTTTTAATAAAAACGGTTTCCATTCTTTGTGGAGAGCCTCCATCCGCTTGAACATTCTGTCCGTCTCTGTCTTTACATCTTAAACCTATTTAGAACCAGTGGTTTGAATTTCTCGCCTGCTGATTCCAATACCTCTTTCTTTTCTGGATCTATTTCTTTTAACATTTCTCCTAAACATGACTCTCATTTTCCTGCTTTCTTGTTTGTCTAGTAATTTTTAAAAATAATTGACATCGTGGGTTCTGCATTGTCGAGGGTCAGGATTGTGTTTGGGTTTTTTCCGCGCGCAGTTACAGGTGTGTCTGCTCCGGCCGGCTGGAAGCCCTGCAGCTCCCTGCGTCGCACCGATCCGGCTCGCAGCGGCCGAGGAGCTTGTGGCTGGTGACATCTTGCCTGGCCTGTGGCGGTGTATGCCGGGAGGCCTCTGGCTCTCGAGAGCTCCTGCTCAGGACCACGGCCCCTTCCCTGGGTCCCTGCGCGTCCGCAACCCTGAGCTCCACGTCTCTGCCCGGTGCTCCTTGTTTTCTTTGCACAACTGATTTCTGTTCTCTCCAGATGATTGGGTTTTGGCCACCCCTACCCTCACCCGCCCGTGTTCCAGCGGTACCAATCACTGCACCTTCCTGCTTTCCATAGTTGGGTCTTCCTGCGTTTTGGTCTGGATATTTTCCTTCCGAATGATCGTTTTCCACTTCTTCCCCAGGAGCTACAGAGGTTGGAGACGGAGCTGGGGCGACCCCCGGAGCGTTGGAAGGACACCTGGGATCGGGTGAAGGCAGCACAGCGCCTGGAGGCCCGGGCAGATGGACGTGTGAGCAGACCTGGGTGTGGGTGGCCAGGGTGAGCTTGCCGGCAGGGGGGGCTGGAGGCCACCGGCCCTGACACAGGCCCCCCCCCCTCGTCCGCAGGGCACCCCCAGCTCCCTGCTGGTGTCCAGCGTGCCCCACCACCGCCGCTCGCTAGGCGTGTACCTGCAGGAGGGGCCTGTGGGCTCCACTCTGAGCCTCAGCCTGGACAGCGACCAGAGCAGTGGCTCAACCGCGTCCAGTTCCCGGCAGGCAGCGCGCCGCAGCACCAGCACCTTGTACAGCCAGTTCCAGACGGCCGAGAGTGAGAACAGGTGTGAGGGCATGTCTCGCTGCGCGGCATGGACTCCTGAGCTGGGGGACTGTGGGTGTGGGATGGGTCAGAGGTTGGGGGCCAGTGCCGTTGGGCAACGTCTGGCCCTCTCTTGGGTGGAAGGATTTGTGGGGGAGGCCATAATGCCACAACGGTGGCCTGAGCGTGAGCCGACAGTGGCTGAGGAGAAGCAGGAGGGCTCTTCTAGAAAGGTTTGCGACGTAGAAGCAGTGACCACAGCCAAGCCACCAGCTGAAGTTGGGGCCTGGCAGGCTGGAGAGGGGCCGTCTTGCCACGATGGCCTCCCCAGAGCGGCCTGCTGTGTGTTCCTCGTCCCAAGACACCTGCCCTACAAGTGGGGCTGCTTCCAGGAGCCCCTGAGACCCTGGTGTTGGGCCCTCTCCAGTGTCCTGGCACGTGAGGGGTGAGGGGTGGGGACCCTTCTCCATGCCTTTGAGGAGAGTCCCAGGGCTGCTTCGTGGCCCCCTGGTCGCTCTAGCCTTCGAGTCCAGCCTTGGGTCTGGTTGAGGGCAGGGGCGTGACAGCCAGCCTGGCCCGGGGTCTGTTGTCTATGCAGGTCGTACGAGGGCACCCTGTACAAGAAGGGGGCCTTCATGAAGCCCTGGAAGGCCCGCTGGTTCGTGCTGGACAAGACCAAGCACCAGGTGAGTGGGCGGCGGCCGAGGCGAGGAGGTTAGAAGCTGGGGTGGGGGGTGCTGCCCTGACTTCCTCCCCTCCCCCGGCCCCCCCACTCAGCTGCGCTACTACGACCACCATGTGGATACGGAATGCAAGGGCGTCATCGACCTGGCCGAAGTGGAGGCCGTGGCCCCCGGCACCCCCACCATGGGGGCCCCCAAGACCGTGGATGAAAAGGCCTTCTTTGACGTGAGCTGTGGCCAGGGCCCAGGGATGGCAGGGTGGGGGGACTCCACGGGCTGGGACCGTGGAGTCAGCGACCCGCCATTCCCAGGTGAAGACGACGCGTCGCGTTTACAACTTCTGTGCCCAGGACGTGCCCTCAGCCCAGCAGTGGGTGGACCAGATCCAGAGCTGCCTGTCGGACGCCTGAGCCCAGCTCTGCTCCGGCTGCTCTGCGTCCAGTCGTTAGAGACCACTAGGGGTGGGCAGGGCCCCCCGGCCATGTTTACAGCCCCCACCCTCGACAGTATTGAGGTCCCACCCCACCCTTACGTGTACAGCCCCTGCCAGCTCCCGCGCCCTGCCCGCCCCCGCCCGCCCGGCCAGCTGTAACTTATTTTGGAGTTCTGGGGGAGCCCCGGCTGGCAGGTGGCCATGGTACAGCCCTCTCGGTGGGCCTGTAAATAGACCCCTCCTGCCCCGCCCTCCGCCCCGTCAGCCCACCGGTCCCGTGGCCGGCCACCGGCCGCCTGTTCCTAGAAGCAGAGTCTATAAAGAGAGAACTAACAACACGCCCGTGCTTGTGTCTCCTCGGCCCACGCCCCCACCCCCACCCCCGACCACTCTGCCCAGGACCCACATCCACCATGTGGGGCCCAAGCTCTGGTGCCAGGGGCATGGGGAGGCAGCTTCAGCGGGCCCTTGCTGCCACCCTGAAGGGTGGTCTTGCGGCTGGCACCCAGCCCCTCCTGCCACAGCCCCCAAGCACCGCCTGGACAGGTGGTGGCCATCTGCAGGGGTGCTGTGAAGCGCGCAGACAGGGCCAGACTGTCTGGAGGATGGTTCCGGGCAGAGGGCATCTGGGGGTGCTGAGGAGGGTGGGCTCCCCAGGGAGCAGGGGTCACAGCTGGGGGTTCCCGGAAGTTTGCTCCAAATGCCTCCCCCCGCCCCCCGGAATCCCGCATCAAGCCGACCGTCCTCCACACCCTGGCCTCTGCCTGCACCATGACAGGTGCCACTACGCTTACTCCTCTCCCACGCGAATGTCCCACCTGCGTGAGGAGCCGGCCAGGTGGGGTGTGGGCGGTGCCTAGCCGGTGGTGGCACCTGTCAGGGCAGAGGGGAGCAGTAGGTGTGGACACAGGAAAGACCCACAGGTGACATCAGGTGAGTGATGAGAGCCCCCAAGTTCTCTCTGGGCCACACGGACCACTACTGGGCCGAGGTTCTCAAGGCCCAGGAAACGCACACCTGGAGTCCCCTACCTGCCCAAATGCACGCAGGGGCCGGGAGGGTGTCCATGAGGCTGTCCCTGGGGGAGGAGGTCAGAAGTCACCAAAGCAGGGGCCGCAGAGTGAGTCAGTGCAGGCCAGCACTGCTAGGGAGGGACAGGGACTATTGAGTGCCCAGGGAGGCCCTGCTGGCCGCCCTCCCCCGACCCCCACCCAGCCAGTGAGGACGGGGCAGCCCTGGGGACAGCACTGGCTCGCAGGCCCTGGGCGGGGCTCATTTAAGGACAAAAGCTCAATGCCTGCTCCCGTCTGGAGACTCCTTGCTGCAGCCGTGGGCATGAGTGCAGCAAAGACCCCCGCCCCCCACTGCCCGCCAGGCTGGGTCCGGGACCCGCAGCTTCACGATACACAGGCTTGTCAGTAAGAATAACACAACTTTTATTGGGAGTTGGGGTCTTGGGTGCCCTGTCAGATTCTCAGAACATTAAAAATGGACTCAACGCAAAATAACCCTACAGACTCCTCCAGGATGATGGGGCCTGGCCCTGCCCTCCCCGACGGGTGCCCTGGCACCGCCAAAGCCAGTCTCTGCACCCCTGTGCCCCATCCTGCACACACAAGGCCAGCCCCTAACCAGGTGCCCCAACTGCCCACCAGGCCATGAGGGTCTCATTTTAAGGCAGTCAAATGTTGCAGCCTGGCTCAGGGCCAGCTCCCAGGGGCGCCGGGCAGCTAAGACCCTGTCTGGCCAGTCCGGCTCCAGACCCGCATTTGTCCCCAGAGCCAGGGAGACCCTTCGCTGTGGCTGGACACAAAAGTGCAAACACGTGGCTCTTTCCTGCGTTTGTTGGAAGAAAAAAAAAAAAGTAAAAACTGAGGCTCGGAGCCTGTGGCGTCCACAGCCATCGCGGCCCTCAGTCCACGCGGGGTCGCGGCCCCCGGCTCCCACCGGCAGAGCGCACGCCCGAGGCCTTATTGCTGTGCGCGGAGCTGGACTCGAGGCCCCCTCGGGGTCAGGCAGGAGAGGCGCAGGCTGGGCTGTCCAACTGGGTCCAACTGCCAGCTTTACCAATGCAGCATTTATTTTAAAATAAAATAAAATTAAATTAAAAAAGACAAATTGCATCACCAGGTAGTTTTCTCGACGAAGGGCGCGCCGTGGCCGGGCAGCAGCAGCGTCACACGGGGCCGTTCAAGGCGGCTCCGGCAGGCGGCGGGGAGTCTGTCTTCCTGTAGGAGGAAGGGTCGGGGGTTGGAACCCTTGTGGCCCGAGAGCCCCAGCCACCCCCAACCCCCAGCCTGACCGGCTCACTTGTCTTTTGTCACTGTCCCCAGCATGGCTGCTGTGCACGTGGCTGGGGCCGCAGTGGTGACGGCCACAGCAGGTCCTGGGGGGCCTGCCATGGTGGCTGGGGTGGGGCCGGCCTTGCTCGGCGCTGGGGTGGCCGCCACAGCAGCCTCGGCAGGGACGGCCACAGCCAGGGTGAAGGTCGCTTCTGCAGGTGCGGGGGAGGTGGGGTCCGACAGCGGGCTGCCGGCGCACTCGGCCCTGTGTGGCAGACAGGCTCCAGTGTCCTGGGCCACCCCCGAGGTAGCCCAGGGACTCACTTGGCCAAGGCAGCTCTGCTACCCCAAGTGCTAGAATCACCAAAGACCCCCTGCCTGCCCACTTGAGGCCTCAGACCTTCCAGGAGGCGCGTCCCAAGCTGGCCCCGGACATCTGGTCTCTCTCCAGACGGCCCCGGCCCCCGCCCCCACCCTGTTAGGGGAGGGCCTGCAGGCCCTGTGCCCAGAAACGCTCCCTCCCACGCCTGGAGAGGGAGAGAACAGGTGACCTCAGGACACCAGCCCTGGCACTGGGTGCTGGTCTTCATGGCCCTCCTGTCCACAGCCCGGGAGCACAGAGTCCACGGCTCGCCCTTTCAGCCCACACCTGCCCAGTGCTTGCTTCGGGTCCACATGAGACCCCTGGGAGCCAGCAACGAGCAACCACGGGCAGCGGAAGAAACGGACCCTACACTGAAGCCTGGTGACCATGTGTCGGCCCAGATGGGCACAGACCAGGGGTTCACCACGGGTGGCCGGAAACACTCATGCGGCCAGCCCTGGAAGTACATGGCTGGCTCTAAGGACGACGACACCTGCTTTCCAGAGCGGAGGTGGTTTGCAGGCAAGGGAGTCAGGAAAAGAGGAAGAGGTTTTAAGACTTGCAGTGACTCTGAGCTTTGAGAAAAAGTTAAAGCCTTTCAAGAACCCAGCGTGTACCTGTAACCCGAAAGCCACCACTCATGGCCCCCATGCCTGATCCACGCTCATCAACGAGGCCCCGCTGGCTCTGGGCTAGGTCCCCCAAGGGTGGGGGCCAACGACACGTCGTGTTGTCTGGGGTCCCAGGAACGAGTGTGCTGTGGGCCAGAGCTGAACCCCCACCAATGGGATGGACCAAGCTGCAAAACCATTTGGGACCACCAGGGCTTGGGGCAGTGGGCTATGGGGGAAGGAAATCCCAGAGGCCACCATGGACTGGTCCTTGTCCCCTCCTGCTGGATTCTGCTGCCCCCCCGCCACCCCTGTACTCTTTGGCTCCACCACCACCTCTCAAGTGCCCACCAGCCCCCCGTTCCCTATTTCAACTCACAGCTCCTTACGCGGCCCCCCACACCCCCAGGCCCAGCCAGGGATCCAATGAGAGACCCCAAAGGCCTAGACCCTCGTCCTGCTTGTGAGGCAGGGACACCTGCAGCCAGGGTTCGTGACCCAGAGAGGTCTTAGGACACCCCCACCCCGCTGTCTGAGCGTGAGGGACAGCAGACGCGGAACTACATAAAGGCCGTCGTGCTCTCTCCCCACCATCGGGGCAACCCCAGATCCTGGGGCGGCAGCTCAGCCAGCCTGAGACCCAAAAACCGGGCCACTGTCCTCAGTAAGACCAGGGTGAGGCAGCCCCATCTCCTAGCCCCCAGGCCGGGCCACTCAGGCCCTACGCTCTCATCTCTATGAAGATGCCTGAGTCCTGGCTCCCACTTGGCCGCCTTGGTCATGGGGTCATCAGGGCAGCAGGGTTAGCCCACCCTCAGGTGAGCAGAGTGCTGGGGACAGCCAGAAATCCGTGTGCCCTAGGGACCCTGTGCCCGCCGCCATCCTGCACACCTGGGGACTGACGCGGACGGCGGGGGGGCCTCCCGGCTGGGACCCAGACTGATAGCTTCCAAGGCACCAGCCGTCTTCTGCTGGTCCTCACTGTTGTCAGAGACCACCAAGGGGGCCTTCCTGGTGACACAGGCGCTCCAGGCACACGGGGAAGCCGGGCCTACGAGACAAAGTTGCCGATGTCCAGGGAGAACAGAGGAACCTCAGAGTCTACAGCCACGTCTGCACGTGTGTATTTGTAGGAACGGGACAAAGAGACAGTCCTCCCCGAGGCAAGACGAGCCGCCACCCAGCCCTGTGGGGCTTCCAAGCCTGTCTGATGAGGGGTTCAGGGTCAAGGACACTAAACAGGCCCTAGGATGGCCCGTGAGGGGGCACACTGCACCAGGGTGACCTGCCCAGACAAAGCAAGGCCTCAGAGACTGGCCTGGGCTGGGCAAGCCCTCACCGCCTGCCAGAGCCCCCAGCAGCATGGACAGGGCAGCCCAAGGACTGCCGGTTTTCCCCTGGGAGTGATGGACCGTGGGGCCTTGGCCACGTCCCCCCCACTCCCTGTGCTCAGAGCCCCTCCTACTCACGGGCTCTCTCTGGGCCCTGGTTCGGCCCCTCCTGGGTATCGCCGTGGCCCGTGTCCACCGGGGAGCTACACCTGGGCCCTGATTCAGAGCTGTAGAAGGCAAGGTTGAGCCCCCTCTGGGGAGATGCCACCCCCAAGGGCAGATGGGGTGACCTCCTGGCCCACCCCACCTTACCAGCAGAAAGGCTGGAAGTCGGTGAACTTGGCCCAGCCTTTCTCCTCCGAAGTCGAGGGACTGTGGGTGCTGGCCGCCCACACGCTGGAACCGACATCCACCGCCACTCCTGGGGCCGGCACTGGCGAGTTCACTGGTTCATCAAACACTGCCCACGAGGTACCTTCTGGGAGGGACACAGCAGACCAGGCACCCTTGACCCACAGGTCGGCCCCACCTGCCTTCTGGGCCCTGAAGACCAGGCGCTACGGGGTTCCCACGGGAAGTGGACCAGTGGACAGACACAGGCCGCTGGCTGTGACGGCGCGGCTGGGTAACCTCGACTGGTGGCAGGGGGCAGCCGGGGGACAGGCCGGAGCATCGGCCACCAATCCTGCGTCATCGTGGCTGGTGGCACAGGAAAGCCACCACTTTGGGGAACATGGCTTGAAAGCTCGTGTATCCCACCATGCACCGGCCAGGTGGGGCCTGTGTCCCCGTCCAAGTCCCCTCCCTGCCCAGCCTGAACCCCGTGTCCCCAGCATCTACCTTCTGAGCCAGCCTCCAAGCGAGGACCTTCCTTCTGGGTAGAAGCCAGAGAAGCACCTGCCCGAGCGGCATCTTTGTCTGCTTCCAAACCCTCCTTCCCGTCCTGGCCCCCACGCTGCAGGCCATTCTTGGAGCAGCTCTCGGAGGTGTGAGGACCCCCAAACCTGGGGAAAGACACAAGGTCAGAGCAGCCACCAGAGGGCGGCACATGGGGCCCCTGGAAGCATCCCTTCCGTGCACCGGGCACATCTCGGTCTCAGGGGCCCTGGGGAGGACCCGCGGGCCTCACACCTGGCCCTGGCCGTCACCCGGGCGGCGCGGTGCGTCCCCTCGTCCTCCCAGATGTCGTCCTCCTCCTCGTCGTCGAAGGGCTGGATGCGGTCACCGCAGCAGGCCTCAAACAGAGCTGTGCTGGGCTGCGAGCAAGAGCACCCACGCGGCTACACGGGCGCCCGGAGAGGCTCAGCGGGGCGAGCGGCTGGCAGGACGGGCCCGGGTGCCACGGAGCAGCCCTGCCCCCCGCTACTGCCCAGCCGGCACGGCGTCCCCCGCACCCCCGCAGGTGAGGAGCAGGGCACTCACACTGTCCTCGTCCGCGTCGATGCTGAAGTTGATCTCCGCGATCCTATCGAAAGGAGCACTGCGGCGACAAGGGTGGGCCTCAGCACCGGGCTGCCCGGGCCCCGGGGACTCCCGCTCGCACCCTTGGGGGACACCAGCCGCAGCTGCCCCTCCCAGGGGAGCACAGCCGAGTCCATGGGTGTAGGCGGCTCTGCAGGCAGCGACCGGCCACGTGGGTGCAGGCAGATGGGGGGCCTCGGACGAAGGGGGCAGCGCTCGATCCGCCTCCCTCCTCGCCCCCACGTGCCGGGCCCACTCCGTCCCCGGTCTGCAGTGACAACCTGCCACCCCTGAGGGTGTCTGAGCCCGGACCCTCCCACAGAGACGGGGCTTTCAGCTGAGAAAGGGGCAGGTCAGCCTCCAGGGCCAGGCAGGACAGGGGACAAGGTCGGGGAGATGCCGAAGGCTCAGTGGGGGCCGCGGTGTACGTGGGAGGCTTCTCGGTGCGAGGACCCCGGGGCGGACAGCGGCGCGCACATCCCGGGAGCTCACTTGACGCTGTCGTCCTGGTCAGCAAATTCCTCGTCGTTGAAGCCAAACTGATCCACGAAGGTGGCCGTCATCTGCTGGACCTGGTACTCGGAGAAAGCCTGGCGGGGAGGGTGACGCAGGGCAGGCCTCAGCCCGAGGCCGCGCCCAGAAAACCCACTGGTGCTTCGCGGTTTCTCCCAACCTAACCTCTCGGGAGAACACGCACGCGGGGTCGTGTCCAAAGACCCCCGTTTCCTTTAGGTTTCAACACTGTCCACCAGGCCCCCCAGGGTTTACTGATGGAAGGTGGCTGAGGGGTCCCCCCCGTTACAGGGGCTGCACGTCTGGCCCCACCCCTGCTCGAGCCGGGTGCGTGGGGACGAGCGCGCTCCCCTGGGCGTGTCCCGCAGCGGCTCGGCGGGGCTGGAGGCCCAGGTGCTGCCGAGAGCGGGTCAGGGCTGCCCGAGGTGGCAGAGCGGCCACACGCACCTGCTGCAGGGACAGCTCATTAGGGAAAACGCCCTCCATGTCCTCATCCTCACTCGAGGGGTGAAGGTGGTGGGTGCTTACCTGAAACAGCCAGAGTGGGTGGATGTGAGCCCCACACCCCCGGGGCTCCTGCCCCCTTGCCCGGCCCCTCAGCACAGGGCACACTGGGCCTTGGCATCAGGAGCCCCTGAGAGCACACTAGGGCTCCTGATGGGACAGGGAAGGGGCTCTGCTGAGGCTTTAGGGGGCCACCGGGGCCTGAAGCAGGACAGCACTGTGTTTGGGACATGGGGCCACATGGACACACACCCACCCACTCCCGCACGCATCCCCGCATGACGAGCAGATGGGAAGGCATGGCCACAGCACCACGGGACACCCCCCGAGCCCCTCACCAGGTCCACGGCGTTCCTGCGGTTGGTCTCCGCGAGGGTCTCCTCCACAAAGTTGTCCCAGCGCCCTCGGCAGTCAGCAGGGAGCCCTGGAAGGGGGCAGCGCCGTGAACCAGGGGCCGGCGCCACTGCGCACGGATGGGGAGCGCCCAGAGCGGACCTCAAGGGCTGCCTGCTGGAGGGGAGGGAGGCCAAGGCAGCCAAGTGTCCTGCGGGAACTCGAGGGCGCTCACGGGGACAGAGCTGGGCCCCAGCAGAGCAGGACTGCCGAGGAGACGCAGCCCAGCTTCCTTCTCGGCCCACCGCCTCACTCCCCCTCGGCCCAACCCATGTGCCTGTGTCCCCGCTTTCCGGTCTGCAGCCGGTGACAGAAGACCACGGCAGAGGGCTCCTGGCTCAGGTCTCGCACCCCAAACCGTACCCTTTGTGGGGAGTCTCCCCGGGCCACATACCCCTTGTCACGGGTGTCAGTGGACCCGGGAGCCAAACACACCTCACTGCTGCACCCATCCTGGAGGGCCACCCAGAGCTTCCTCAGCTCACCTCTGGCCCTGGGCCACAGGGACCACAGCTGAGACCCTCCGAGGGGGTGGCCAGGCAGCCAGTGCGGCATGGCCACAGGTCCACACGGTGCGGCCCCCGGCCCCTCCCTGTGCCTGCCCCCGGCTCACACACCCGAGTCCCTGCCTCAGCACACCCAGGCAGGGGGGCCTCCGGACAGAGCTCACTGCTCTCTGCAACCACCAGTCCCTCAGCACAAGCCTCCAGCAAGGGGCTGAGGAAGACAGTCCGGGTCCCGAAGCTGGTGTGAACACCGGCCCCGCACCTTGCGCGTCCTGGCTTCCGTCCGCCCTCCGCCTCCTGGACTCATGCGTCCACTCCACCCATCCGTCCCCATGAGCTCCGCTGGCCCGGGCATCATCTCCCGTGGCAGGGATGCACAAGCCCCTCTGAGCAGCCCACTTCCTGTCTGAACCAAGAGCCCCGGGGCCTTCCCTGCTCAGCTGGGGAAGCGCGGTGCCCAGGAACTGAAGATCACGGCGGGACAGCAGAGGGCCAGAGAGGGGCGTGAGGGTTAGGGCCCCAGGTCGGGGGCGCGGCAGGTGTCTCAAGCCCCACAGTCTCTGAGCACAGAGGCCAGCTGCCCCAGCTTCTCGGTCCCCAGACTTGTGCTGGAAAGGTCTGCAAAGCTGCCTGAGTCAGAGAAGGAGGGTGGTGTTCAGGCAGCCCACGGGTGGTCCCCTCTGAACACAGGCGCCTGCCAGGGCCTGGGGCACAAGGAGACCCCCCAAAGATGTCTGTTCAACAGCACGGACACCTGGGTCCCAGGCCCCCCGAGAGAAGGTGGGGAAACAATCTGACTGTCCCAGGTCCGGCTGCACTTGCTGAGGGGCCAGAGCGCAGGAAATGGGGTTGCAGGAGGCGGGGGAGGGTCGGGGGGGTGGTCGGGGGTCAGAGGCCGCTTCAGGCAGTAACCCCGAGAACAGGGCTTCGGCTGCCAGGAGGCAGTGAGGACGGGAAGGGCTCACCTCGGAGGACGTCGCTGATGTGTGCCCGCACGGGACCCTTCTCCAGGTTCTGCGCCACCGCGTTGGCGATCCGCGTGAGGTGGCCCATGTTGCCGCGCCGCGTGCCGCCCGCTGCCCTGAAAGCGGAGCAGTGGCGTCAGGGGACCCCTGGGCTTTCCCCACGGGGTGTCCACCAGGGCCCTGACTTGCCACGCATGGCCTTCCCTGCGCCCACTCCGCGCCCCCCGCTGAGAACCCTTCCTTGCAGCCTGACCTGCCGGACACTCGCTTTTGCAGAGCGCCTGCCGCGTGCCTGTCACCCTGGTCTCACCACCGACAGGCGCTGACTAGGCAGACGCTGCCCCCACCTCCACCATCCAGACAGGACCTCCGCACCGTACGTAAGGCCTGACGCGCCTGCGGTCACCCTGCAGGCCTGGGCCAACGCCACGTCCCTGGACTCACACCCGGACACCTCTGACCTGTCCTGGCCCCAGACGCCCTCCCGACTCCGCCCAGAGCTGGCTGACTGAGGGAAACACCCAGTGGGGCAGAAGACTCCGAAAGACTAAAGGGTAGTGTCCCCGTGTACGTCCTGACCCAGGGACGCTCAGGAACAGACACACGGGACCCAGAGCGGGCAGGCCAGGGCAGGGGCTGCTCCAGGTGGCCGGGCTCCCAGCGGGCCTCACTCGACCCAGCTCTCTGGGTGTCCACGCTGCCTCCCCCTCACTGAGCTCTGCACACGTGGGGCCCGAGGCCTCGCTTCTGTCCGCCGTCCCACCCCGCACTCTCGTCTGTCACAAACAAGACCCAACAGAAGGGCCCGTCTTAAAATCCATTCTGCGTTAGGAAGGTATTAAAAGTTCACACATCTAGAATCACAGCACTCAAATCCCAGAGAGGACCGAGTTTTGTTTCTGACCCTGTTCTCTGTCCTAAAAGCCTGACGGCAGCCGGAGAGCAAGCACGAGTGAGCTCCGGAGCCAGCCAGGTGGAGGCAGGGGTCTGGAGAAGCCGGCGCGACAGGCCCACGGGGAGGCCTTTGTGCAGCTGCACCTCTGGGTGCAGGAGGGCTGGGCCAGGGACAAGGCCACGCAGACTGCCATCTTAACCTCTGGGGTGTCACAAACCCTCAGTGACAACAGCGAAGTGCCCCCCCACCACCAACAGGTGCCCACGCACAGATACACAGAATGCACGAGGGCAGACTCCGCCCAGGGCTTCAGTGGGCACGGCACGGACCAGGACCCAGGAAGGGCAGAGGGCCCCGTCTTGGATGCTCTACGTATGCTACGGAGGATACAAACGGATGGGTTCTGTCCCAGCAGGGTGTGAGCTATGAACCAGCTGAGGTCAGAGAGACCCCGAGAGCAGCAGCCGGCAGGGCCGAGGGAAGGCAGGGTGAGGGCCAGGCCTGGGGCTGTCCACACGGGGCCCTGCAGGCCACACCTCTGGGGGACCTGGGTGGTCGAGATTTGCAGGCACGGGGGAGACCAAGCTGGATGGGGCAGGAAAGCCAGCACGAGTAGGCTGCATGCGCCTGGTGGGTTTCTGGGCTCAGGGAGAACTGGCTGGGGGCCGGGGCGGGGACATGGGGGTACTGAGGACACACCGTGGTGGGAGGTGGGCTCTGGCTGACAGACGGGAGGGCAGGGATGGAGCACAGCTGCTTGGCCCCTCTCCTCCAGCCCCCCGAGCCCTGACCTTCCTGAACTGGCCACGCCATGGCCGCGCTGGAGCCCCATGCTGGGCCCTCGGGGGCCCCCTGCCCCCAAGCCCACCGCTCCCCCATGGCTTCTTACTGTGCGTGATCATTTGCTTCCCAGGCCTCCAGGATCCTCTGGACCAGGCAACACTTCTGGAACAGCTAGAGGCAGAGGGGACACCAGTCAGGGCCTACAGGGCTGCACCCACCCCTCCACCGGCCCCTAGACGGTGAAGCAGGCACATCAGCGCCAAGCTGTGTCCTGTGGGTGGAGACACCATTATGGGCTCCCTGCAGTCCCCAGCAAACAGCAGGGCAGCCGCTGCTCCAGGCCCCACAGGGCTGCCCAGGGTCCGCTCCTTCTACCTGGCTTCCTCCCCCCTTCTCTGTGTCCAGAGGCAAGGACTGCGCCCGAGTGCGGTTTCCTGTGCCTGCACGTTTGTTCTGGGACTCAACTCGCCCCCCACCCCTCACGGGGCCCCCCACACCCTCCCAACCCTGTGTGGACCTCACCACTGCAGCTGCCTATCCGCAGCTGTCTACCCCAGGGCTGCTGGCCAGCTCAGGCTGGCTCTCTGCAGGACTCGCTCAAGCCACACACCCTCTACGGGGACTGTCACCAGAGACCTAGGCCTTCCCAAGCCTCTGCTCCTCCTGGGTGAGCCTCACAGCCTGAGGGTAGGAGCTGCCCCTGCAGAGCCCCAGGCCTTGGCAGGGAAGCGTCTCCGAGGCGGCTCCTTGGCCAGGGCCGGGCACTTGCTCCCTCTCCTCCTCAGCAAACACCTGCTGAGGCCAACCCCCCGCCAGACGCAGACTGTCCAGGGCAAGGGAGACCGGGCAGCGGGGGTGCACTCGCTCGAGGACCCAGAGCGGTGGGCAGTCCTGGAGGTGAGCGTCCGTCACGCACTCGCGGGGGAGCAAGGAAGAGCCAAGGAAAAGAAGAGAGGTGTCGTTTCAGAAGGTCCGTTATCCCGGAACGTTTTCTCGTGAGACTCAACATTCTCTCTCTTTCCCTTGCATGTTCCTTGGGCAGCAGCAGACGCGACAGGACACAGCACACCGGCCTGGAAGGAGCAGACCTGGGCAGCCCCCCTGTCTGCTGACCGCAGCCTACCACGGGGCCTTGCCCTCAGCTCCCCCAGCTCAGGGGCCCTGGCAAACGTGGACACTTTCTTTGTGACTGTCCGTCTCATGGGTGGAGGGCGGGCAGGGCCTCCACATCCCGGGAGGGTGACGGGGCAGCCGTGGGCGGCCCGTGTTAGTGCTGATATCCACACAACTCAGGATGGGGTTCAGCGAACAGACAGACGGGGGCACAGAGCAACACACACAACACTGGCTGGACTTACATGGGTCACCATTGTGTTCTCGGGACAGCTGGCGGCAGGCTGGGGGGTCTCAGGGTCCCCATTCCCGGGCAGAAGCTCCACCCCACTGTCCGGTCCACCGGCTCCTGCCCTGTCCTCCCGGGCGGCGTGGGACAGGATAGCGGCTATGCACAGTTCCACTTGGAAGTGCAAGAAGTTATTCCAGGTGTATTTAAAAAACAGGTCCTGGGGTAAAGAGAGGACAGAGGCAAGTCCGCGGATGGATTTTCTCCTAGTGGCAGGACCACAGAGGCGAGGGGGCCGCTGCCCCCGACCATCTCGGCGGCCAGGGGATGTGCAGGCTCTTCCCCAGTGTGTTCTCTCCGCGCCGCCTGCCCCCCACCTGCAGCTGCTGCTCTCACTCTGTTCAACTCTGCTCTCCTCTGACCACATCCTGCCGTAGGTTCATCCTTCTGTCCTTAAGTCAGAAGCTTAACTCATTCATTTTTAGCCTTTTTTCCTCTCCCAGGTACCCTTACACATTTTGCTCTATGGTATTTTTACTGTTCTTCCTTTAGGATTTTGTCTTTGACCCACGAGTTACTGGAAGTACGTTAAATTCTCGAACATCCGGGGACTTCCTTCAGGAGGGGACACGACACTGAGACACGCACCCATGGATGCTTCCTGAGGGGACCCAGCGGGGCCCACGCCTCAGCTGCACAGGCTGAAGCCCAGAGGAGGCTGGGTGAGGGGGCTGCCTCCCTCCCCTAGAACAGGGCTGGGCGCGGCCGCCTGCCTCGGACCCTCCGGTCCCGCACGCCGGCAGCAAGCAGGGGAGACACAGAATGGCCGTCCACATCCCTCTGGCCACCTCACACCCCGCAGCGGCTACGGCAGCCCTCTGCGGCCCGTGGGGGATGGGGAAGGGTGTGCAGCGCGGGAGACAGGCCGGAGGACGGGGTGCAGACCTCACCCTCCTTCACACCAAGGATCTGGGGGTGGCTGAAGGCAGGAAGCCACCTGCCTGACACACTTCTCAAATCTCAGCTTCACATTCTCTGCCTGTGTGGCCTGGAGTGACCCTGGAGGTGACTTCACAATGTCACTTCCTCTTCAACAGAGCCAGACCCACCCCCCAAGAAAGAAAAGCGTAGGCCAGATGGCGTCACTGGTGAATTCCACCAAACATCTAAAGAAGAACCAACCACCGCAATCCTTCTCAAACTCTTCCCCAAAAGAGAAGGAACACTTTCTAATTCATTTTCTGAGGACAGTGCTACCTTGCTCTCAGAGCCAGAGGAAGACATCCCAAGAAGACCACACACCAATGACCCTTATGGACTTCCACGCAAACACCCTCAACAAAATTCGAGCAAACCAGACCAGCGGCACGTCAAGGGACGGCGCTCCAAGGCCACATGGGATTTACTCCTGGGACGCAGGGACGGGCTGACTCCGAAAAGCCGTGGAATGCACCTTGTTAGCACAACAGAGGGGAAAAACCTACATGATCATTTCAGCTGCTACTGAAAGCACATGTGACAACATAGAACACGTTTTCTTGATAAAAACACTATTTAATAAACGAACAATCAACGGAAACCTCCGTGGTGTAACAGAGGTCGCGCGTGGCCAGCCCACAGCACACGCCACCCCAGGGGCGAAGGACTGAAAGCTTTTCCTCCGGGAAGACCAAGGCCAGGACGCGCACGTGCGATCGCGCACTGGAAGCCCCAACAGAGCAATTAGGAACAGAAACAAAAGGCTTGCAAACGGGAGAGAAAGAAGTAAAACTACCCTTTCACAGATGCACTCTTACACGCAGAAAATGTCACAGGTTCCCCATAAGCTGTCAGAGCCCACAAACAGGTTCAGTATAGTCACAACACAAAATCAACACACAAATCTGTGTACTTCCGCACACTAACAACTAAGATTTAAAAAATTAAGAAAACACTTCCATTTATAATAATATTCAAAAGAATAAAATACTTGGGAATAAATTAAACCTAGAAAATGAAAGACTTGTACACTAGACACTACACACACCGCTAAGTAAATAAACGGAAAGACAACCATGTTTGTGGGTTGGAAGACTTAATTTCGTTAAGATGACAATACTCCACAAAGTGATCGACAGACTAATATGTACCAAAATCCCAATGGCACTTTTTTTTTTTTGGCTAGAAATAGAAAACCCATCCTAAAATTCACTTATTTTTCTTTTTAAGATTTTTTTATTTATTTGAGAGTGAGAGGGAGAGACCGCATGTGAGAGGGCAGGGTCAGAGGGAGAAGCAGACTCCCAGCTGAGCAGGGCACCTGACGTGGGACGTGATCCCGGGACTCTGGGATCATGACCTGAGCTGAAGACAGAGGCCTAACTGCTGACTGAGCCACCCAGGAGCACCCATCCTAAAATTTATATGGAATCTAAAGGGATCTCAAAGAGCCAAAACAATCTTAAAAAAGAACAGGGCTGGAGAACTCACACTTGCCAACTTTAAAGCTTACTACACAATGACAGTAATCAGAATAGAGTGGTCCAGGCATGAAGACAGACAGACCCAGCAAAAGAACAGAAGGAGTCTGGAAGAGCACCGTCACGCCTCTGGCCGGCTGATTCTTGTCCTTTCCTCCCTCCTTCCCTCTCTTTCTTTCGTTTAAGGGCTCTCTAACCCCAGCCTGGTGCTCAAACTCACAAGCCTGAGATCAAAGGCCACATGCTGCACCCAGTGCGCCAGCCAGCCTCGTGTGCTCAGCTGATTTTCAGCAGGAGTGTCCTCACCACCCAGGCGGGAAAAGCCGGCCTCCCAGCAAACGGTGCTGGGAGGAATGACGACCCGCCCGCGGAAGAGCGAACTGGGACCCTCCCCTTACACCGCACATAAAAATTAACCTGAATACATCAAAGCCTAGTAAAGTAGGACCATAAAACTCTTCAGAGAAAACATACAGGGAAAACTTCACGACCGTAGATCTGGCAATGATTTCTTACATGTAACAACCAAAACACAATCAATAAAGGAAAAAAATAGGTTAAGTTAGCCTTTATCAAAATTTACAACTTTCATGTCAGAGATACTATCAAGAGAATGAAAATAATCTACAGAATGGGAGAAAATATTTTCCCATCATATATCTGATAAATTTTAATACACAGAATATATAAAGAGCTCCTACAACTCAACCATAAATAATGAACCCAATTAAAAAATAGACAAAGGACTTGAACAACCACTTCTCCGAAGATAATCGTTAGGGAAATGCAAAGCAGAACCCCCCAAATCCCACAAAATACCACTTACAGCACTAGGACAGCTATTATTATTAAAAAACAAACAAACAAAAAACCCAATCAACAGAAAACAGGTGTTGGGGGGGTGTGGAGGAACCGGAGCCCCTGGACACGGCGGATGGGAACCTAAGTTGTACAACCACCGTTGAAACCAGTGTGGAGGGTCCTCAAAACCTTAATCCCCCAAATTCGTTCTGACCAGCAATTCCACTTCAGGGAAACACCCAAAGGAAGCGAGAGCCGGCTTCAGAGAGACACTGTCCACCGGTACTCAGAGCAGCGTTACTCACGACAGCCGAAACGTCCCCTGCCGGAGGAAGGGACAGACAAAATGCGGCCCGTGGGCGTCGTGGACTAGTCCTCGGCCTTGAAAAGGAAGGAGCAGCGGACACCTGCCAGGACCTGGGGGACCCCCGAGGACACAGTGCTGAGTGAGACCAGCCAGACACAGAAGGACAAGTCCTGGCCTCACTTCTAGGAGGCACCGCGGGGGTCAGACCCGAAGACAGAGTCGACGGTGGGGCTGGGGAGGGGGCTGCGGGGGGACACTGCTTACTGGTCAGAGTTTCTGTCTGAAAAGATGAGAAAGTTCCAGAAACAGCCATTGGTGATGTTTATATAACACCGTAAATATACTTAATGCCACTGAATTGTACACTTAAAAATGATGAAAATGGTCAATTTTAGGTTATATATATTTTCTCACAATAAAATCAAAGCAAAAAGATGAGTGAGGGAGAGGAAACCGCCAAGGCCTTTCAGAACCGCATCCCGATCCGTGGCTCGGCTCACAGTCCACACACGGGAAGAAACTGATGGTCCCCGGGCCTGCTTCCAAGGCCGGCCCCTCCCGGGGTAAGGATTCGAATGTTAGATTTCCGCTCTCTGCGAGTAGCGGCCCTACTGCAAGGCAGGACACCGGACTGGAGACTGTCTCTGCTCACGGCGGACACCCAGGGTGACGCCCCGTCCGGTCAGCACCCCCCGGCCCCAGGAGCTGCCCACAGCCGGCCCTGCCTGCTGGCCCCTCTTCCTCAGGCACCAAGGCGGTCCTGGGGCTGAGAGACATCTGCAGAGGGCAGGACCACTTCCCACCGGCTTGGCCAAGAACCGCTAGAGGACCTTTGACAGTGGGTGACCAGGAGCTGATCTTTTAGGACGTTTTATACTGCACAGCCACCTGAGTCCGCTCCTCCGCAGAAATCAGAAAGGAGAGGACCGTTATTTCTCCCTTCCCTCAGACTGCATTAGAAATCTGCCCACTGCTTCCAGAGCAATTCTCCACGAGCCTACAGCAAGGCCTGTCCCGCTGTCACTCAGCGTGCTTCCCAGCTACCGGCGCCAGCAGCCCTGGGTCAGGCCCGGGAAACAGTGTCTCTGCACAGACCACACCCATTCTGGGTCAGCCCCGAAGCCTCTCCTCACCCTCCCCCGTGACCGTCCGCCGAGGTCCCGCCGGCTGCCTCTGACGCGCCCCACTCCCCTCTGCCGGCCCGCACAGACCAGGTAGCGGCGCAGGGCCGGCGGCAGGCCCACTCACCAGCAGCAGGCCCATGGTGTCGAGCCGGCAGAGCTCCCGGTTGATGCCAGGGGTGTTGGTGTGCAGCAGCGCGGCCATGAGGCGGGCCCCGTGCAGGCGGGCGTTGCCCAGGGGCTCCTCCAGCACGCCGATGGTGGTCAGGATCGCTTCTTTCTACAGACAAAGAAGCGCCACCTGGTTAGAGCCTTGCCACCAGCATGACCACTGCCGGCTTCTCTCGACTCTGGTGCTACCTGCTCAAAGGGACAGGGCCACCACCCCACAGTGTGGCCCAGCCCGGCGATGCGTGGGATGTGTGCGTGGAGACTGGTCAAGGCAGCGCTGCCTACAAGAGGACATGAGGGTCAGCGGTGTTAGGGACCCACCACTCCCCCAGGGCCTCACAGAGCAGCGAGCAATGGTGGTCCATGGCCCCCAGAAGCCCAGGGCTCTCTGGTCTCAACAAAGCAAGCAAAGAGATGCACCTCAGCTCACGAGACATGTCCAAGATGGGGCCGGCTCTTAGGACACAGAGCTCGCCCCACAAACACTCTCGGAGGCGGCGGCTAACAGCAGCCTCACCACACTGGACGCAGGTGTCTCCCGACCCCACACATGGCACCATGACGTATCCACCTTCTCCTTAACCCGGGGTTCCAGAATCCCACCTTCAGGAAGCTCACTTTCTAGTGGGAGAGGCGGGCAGCGAGGTGGCAGCTAAGAGAAGCCATGCAGCAGAAGCCAGGCTGAGAAGCGCCTGGGAAAGGGAAAGGGGCCGTGACGGAGGGGCTCTGCGGTGAGCTGGAGGGCGGCTAAGTGACGGAGCCCTTCCCTGTGTGACCCAAGTGGTGCCCAGAGCTGCTGAGCTGAGCAAAGGGCTCCCCTGGCCTGGTGTCCCGGACTTGGAGGCCAGACCTACACTGGGCAAACTCGGACTCTGGGACAGCCCGATTTCAGAGCACAAGAGTCATGTGCACGGGGGCTACGAACTGTTCAACCCCCAGGCCGGGCGTCAGAGCAGAGCTGGTCACTGGGCAGCTGAGCGGGCGGACACGCGCTCCTGGCGTCCGCCTACTGGTTCTCCCGCCAGGGTGCGGCACCCCTCCGGTCGGCAACGGTGGCGCAGCGGCCTCATCCCACTCAGGGTCACCCACCTTGGGCGGGCTGAGCAGAAGCTGGTGGAAGTCCTTCAGTCGTGGCTCAATGCCGTGCAGGACGCTGCTGCTGACGGTGCACAGCCCCTCCAGTCCCTGAGAAAAGGAGTCCACCAAGCCCTCTGTCCTGTGGACGAGGACAGGAGATGGAGACACGGGGGACGCGCCCTGCCCTCTGTCTCACCTCCCTCCCCCAGCCTCTCCACTCGTTGGCTCAGGAGGGGTTTGGTGACTAGCACAGAGACGAGAGAAAACCGCCGCTGGCCTCCAGAATATGCTCCCTGGTGCTGACCGAGGCAGCCCCTCGCCCCTGCTGGGCTGGCGGCACCTCACGCTCACTGGACCACCTCCCAGTTATAAAAGTAATGTGTCACCGCGACAGGAAATACAAAAAAAAAAAAAGAAGAAGAAAGAAAGAAAGAATGAAAAAAAGAGAATCAGCAAGCTCATCTCTGTTTTGTTGTTGTTGTTGTTTTAAGATTGTATTTATCCATTCAGAGAATGCAAGTGGGCAGAGGAGCGGCGGGCGGAGGAAGAATCCCGCGCAGACTCCCTGCAGTGTGGGCCACCCCCAGCCCGACACGGCCCGACCCCAGGATCCTGAGGTCACAACCTGACCCGACACCAACAGGAGGTGCTTATACTGACAGCCTCCCAGAGGCCCCTCATCTCTGTGCTTATGTGTCATTTCCATGCGGGCAAAGGCCCTCAGAAGAGCCCCCGCTTCCTACAGAAAAGGACCAGGCTTCCTGGGCTCACAAACAGAAAACAATCAATACTCTGGCGGCCGAACCGGAGTAGGCGATGACAGCGTCATTCCGGCTTTAGGTACTAAACTGAGAGATATGTGCGGGGTCCCACAGAGACAAAGAAAAACCCCCAAGAATCTCACTACCAACATTAAGGCAATTTCCTGTCATTTTCTCATTCTTCTGTTGTTGTTGCTAAGTCCAGCCCCTCAGTGCCGAGGCTTCGACGAAGCTCCCCCAGAACGCGGAAGAGAACTAGTGGCCCCAGGAGCCAGGGCAGGACAGGACAGAGCACAGCAGACAGGCGCACAGACGCGCACACCTCACACCCCACACAGGGCCACGCACACCAGACCCACAGCCCACACGCTGGGACGGTCCGCAGGGCACGCTCACTGGCCACACCTCTCCCACAGACCCATGTAGGAGCCCTCCGGAAGCCGGGGACGCTCGGTGCCTTCGCACTGGGGCGGGAACATGATGGATGCCAAGGGCCAAAGGAGCCGCACGTGCACCTCCAGCAGCAGAGTCCAACCCTCCGATCGCTCACACGATCAACGTGCGTGAAAAACACGCTGCGCCCGGCACCCCCAGCGCTCACTCGGCACTCAGCCACGCAAGACACTCACCCAGCCCGCCGCGTTTCCAGCAAGGTGAGTAACACCTGAGTCCCGCTGACGAGGCAGCTCTCCGTGCGGTCTCCGTCAAACATGTTCTTGAGGAGGCGCTCCACGCAGTCCTGCCTGTCGGCACACATGCGGCTCGCTGCTGCTGCGGCAGACGCGGCGCCGCCCGAAGCCCAGGGGACCACCTCTGCTCTCCGTGAAGCGGAAGCACCCTAAAACTCACCGGGGCTTTACTGGGCCCCCAGGCCAGGCACCCAGAGCTCCCACGACGCTCCGGCCCCTGCCGGCCTGGAGCCCGTGCACCTGCCCAGAGAGCCCTGCAGCCACGCCCGGGAGAGGCAGGCCTCTCAGCTAACGGGCGGGCGTGTCGGAGCCCGCTCCTCGGAGTCTGAATCCGAGCGGCGGTACCTGCCGGGGCTCAGGGCAGGGCGCGCAGGCTCCCTAGTGATGGACAGACCCCTGCCCGCCCTGCCGGGCAGCCGCAAGGCCACCAGCACTCACGACTCCAGCACTGCGAGGAGTGGGTCGGGCTCCGGCGCCTCCTGCAGCTGACTGCCCTGCTCGCGGCCCAGCCGGATGATGTCACAGAGGGTCTGCGAGGCGTTGGACTGTCTCTGGAATGAAAAGGAGGTGCGGCGCTGCCCCCAGGGCTGAGGAGAAAGGCCAGCCACCGCCTGGACCACGGGAGCTGCCCCCTGCTCAGTGCTCGGAAGGACCGCGGGCTCTCTCAACGAGGCCGCTTCAGAGAGCACTGGCTGGCCTTTCTGACGTCAGGATGCTAGTCTGTCCAGACCTTCTCGATGAACTGAACGATCCCCAAGAGTCCAAACGGGGCTCTCTCAAGGGTCAAATACACCAGACGCTGCTCCACCCCGTGGGCCCCTTTGAGACAGACATTGACCGTGTCAGTGACACTGTATTTTGAATTCCTACTTAAAATAGGAAGCGTTAAATCGTAGCTGCTAACGTTTCGAGTGAGTCCTGGACGCTAACGGAACCAGCAAGTGCTACAGAGGAAACAGGAGACCTCGACTCTTCTGGGGCAAAACCACCCTTTAACGGGGGAAACTCCGGGCAGCGCACTTGGGGCGGCATGGGGTGCTCAGTGATGCGGCGCGCCCCGGGCTGCTTGCCGGGAGCGTCAGAACACGCAGCCCTCACGGGCACGCCAGGGGCACTCTGGGCTGAAGGGAGTGGGCCCGTGACTACTTAAGGGAGAGGTGAAAGCAGCCGGGAGGTCCCTGTGGCCTCGCCCCAGCCTCTGGGCCGCGGAACAGGCCCGTCAGCCCAGTGTCCCCGCGCCTCAGCCTGGAGCACAGGCCCTCCTGCCCAGCTGTCTGACGGCCGCAGGGACAGACGGGCGCGGACTACTGCGTGGCCAGGCCGCAGCAACGGCGCGGCCATGAGCCTGCACTGCTGTTCTCCGACTGCTGAGGGCAAGCAAGCGTCTTTACTTTTGTCATGCACAGAAAAAGGCCTGTCAGGGTCTACTCCAAACTCAACAGCGGTTCTTGCAGGGAGCGGGCAGAGGCCGAGAGAGGAAGCCCCGCTGCCATCCCACACGCCTCTACGCTGCTAGCGGGAGCCTTCCTCCCAGAGCTCCCGACCCTGTAAATCCCACCTCCTCAAGCGTGGGCTGGACCCAGCCACTGCCTTCGAGAAAGCAGAATACAGCCACAGGGCAGACTGTC
Source organism: Mustela nivalis (assembly GCF_964662115.1). Taxonomy (NCBI): domain Eukaryota; kingdom Metazoa; phylum Chordata; class Mammalia; order Carnivora; family Mustelidae; genus Mustela; species Mustela nivalis. The sequence continues at coordinate 226,282 of NC_139026.1, forward strand.
CATTAAAAAAAAAAAAAAAAAAAGGATTTGATTTATTTGCGAGCGCGCACACATGAGAGAGGGTGAACGCGAGCGGGGCGGGTCAGACAGAGCAGCAGGCTCTCCACGGAGCAAGGGGCCCGCTGCAGGACTCGACCCCTAGCTGAAGGCAGATGCTGAGCCACCCAAGCACCCAGACTGTCCCTTCTGAGATGAATGTGCAGAAGAACAGCTTCCGTCTTGCTCACTCCAAAGGAAACCAGCAGCACACTGCGAGCTGCCCTGCGGACAGCCCCACCGCCTTGGAGGAACAGAGTCCTGCTGAGCCGCTGGTGACCCTGGAAGCGGGCCCTTCCCGCGCTGAGCCCTGACATGCCTAGTCTTGTGACAGACCCTGCGCAGAGCACCCACTAAGCCATGTCCAGGTCCCTGACTCACAGAAACAGAAATAAAAAATGCTTTCCGTTATAAGCAACTGTTTTAGAGTAATCTGTTACTCAGCCAGAGATAACTAATTTAGCTCCTTTGTTTTTTATAAAATGTGGTTACTATTATTATTTTTTAAAGATTTTATTTATTTATTTGACAGGGAGACAGAGAGGGAACACAGCAGAGGGAGTGGGAGAGGGAGAAGCAGGCTTCCCGCCGACCAGGGAGCCCAATGCAGGGCTCGATCCCAGGATCCTGGGACCATGACCTGAGCCAAAGGCAGACGCTTAACCGTTTGAGCCACACAGGCGTTTCTGGTTATTATTTTTTTTACTGAAAAGAAATAGTCTAGAAAGTGCTTGATTAAAGGAAGAAAGGCATCTAACGGGTCCTCATCTGAGGACCCACAGGGCACGTTCCCCAGCAGCCCGAGCGAGGGGCGGGCGCTGTACTCACGTCTTCATCCTGACTCGGATGGATCAGCTGCACGAGCCTCTGGATGATCTTCTCTCCGTTGAGCCACTGAAAGGGAAAAAGAGGCCCGTCAATGACGTTCTTCACGTCTAACCCAACAGAAGGGAAGTCGTTCAGGACAGCAGAAATCCGTGTGCCGGCTTCCAGGGACAGAGGGTCTTGGCCCAACATGTGTGTCCAGAAAAAATCGTGATCAGGTTCCGGAGTGACCCAAACTCCGTGAAGAAGGGAACCACAGTCCTTGTGCCCCAATGGTGGCCTCTTAAACATACGGTCTCAGGCTACCTCAGAGGACAGAAGGGGCTGGAGCCGGGGCGCTCTCCGCAGTGTGCAGCCTGGCTGCATGTGGGGCCCAGCTCCCCTCTCTGTGCCGCCAGGGCCCTTCCGGGAGTGGGAGAAGCACAGAGGCCTGGTGCGGCAGCAGGAGCGCGGTGAGGACTGAGCGCCCGGCACGGCGCCAAGCTCAAAGGCGGTGGGTGCCCAGGGAAGACCAGTGCATTTCCTTATCCCAAACTGGAAGGTCTGCCTCCGTGGCCACTCAGCCGTGAGTCTGCGCAGGCAGGGTTGCTGGTAACAGCAGACGTGTCCGCTGCGCTCACCGCCTACCGCTAGCCACTGTGATCAATTCTTTGTGGCGGGCAGCATAAGCCCAAGTGTGAGAACCGCCACCTTGATGACAGCCGTCACCGGATGTCTGGGGCTGGAAATGGGCAAGAAAGACCAACACTTCATCTTCAGCCGCAAACAAAGCCTGCCCGACGGCAGTGAACAGCTCGGCCGGCACTGACTTGCTGGTTTCTCGGAGATGAGAACCCTCTTTTCTGGGAAAGCCCTCCGGGAGCTCCAAGCAGCTCCTCGTCCCGCAAGCCTGTCTGGACAGACACGTGCACAGACTCTACATAGAACAAACAGGCCCGCTTTGGCTCGACTGTTGCCTCCGCATGAACACTGTCGGCTAACGGTTCCCTCTGGGCAGCGTGCCGGACATAAAGCCAGGCCCTGACAGGACCGCCGCTCTGAGGCCGCGGGGGCACTGGGATCTTGGGGCGGGAGGCCAGAGAGTGTCAAAGGCAAAGGAACACTCGGCTCTTTGCCTCCGAGCAGCCCAAAGCCAGACAGCAGACGGGCTCAGACCGCGGACCCAGCGTCCAGCACGAGCCCGGAGGCGCAGCCCCAATGAGCCCGCGGCGGGGAGTCAGGCCGGACAGGCGCCAGGGGCCCTGACCCTCCCGCCCCGAGCCGCCACAGGACGCAGGGACGCGGACCGGGAGGCTGCGGAGAGCAGTGGCCGCACACTCACGTGCAGGACGTCGCGCCTGAGCCCGGCCGGCTCCACGCAGCTGACGAGCCGCAGCAGCAGGTCCATGAGGGCTGAGGTGCCGAGGTGCTTCAACACCAGGCCCACGAAGCCGTCCTTCTTCTTCAAGAACTGGATCACCTGCGGCCAAACATGCCCTGAGAAGCCGGACCCCCGCGGGCACAGAACCCTCCCGGTGGGTTTCCAGGGGCGCAGACACCAGCTCCGGGAAGACCAGAGAGCGCGGTCAGAGGGGCCTCTCCAAGGGCAGCAGGGAGCCGACCACAGGGAAGGCCCGTGAGGCAGCCGCGGAGGCCCGCCGAGCCCGGGGCGGACGGCGGCAGGCCCCGGGCCACCAACACCGCAGGGAGGGGCTGCACCCCAGGCCGCCCGGGTGCTCCTTCCAGGGTCCGCCGCAGGAGACACGCCGCCAACAGCCCCCGAGCGGGGCAAGAGCCCGACAGCGCAGAGCAGCTGAGCCAGCCAGCGGCCGACGGGCCAGACGCCGGCGGAGGGAAAGAGGGCTGCGGTGTGGCGAGGGAAGAGGCGCGCCGCATCCCTGGCCGGCCCCGATGCCAACGAGACGCGGGCAGCTGGCCACGAAGGCAGGCGGCGGCCGGGAGCGGCGGCGGTTCCGGGCCCGGGCAGGCCCTTCTCGGCGGCAGGCCCGCCGGCTCAGCTCAGCTCTGCCACGGCGGACCGCCTGCGGCGTGCGGGCCGCGGCACAGACGAGGGATGGGGGGGGCTCATGGGGGGGCACATGGGGACGGACATGGAGGCCCACATGCTGGGAGACCCAGTCACACTCGTACTGGGGAAGGGGCAAGGGGGCTCTGTGAAGGGAATGACCATTCGCCTAGGAAGACGCCACTGAGAACGACATCGGGAACAAAATACGGCGCATCACAACAGAGCCCACGGGTGTCACCAGGATGAGGTTACGACAAATAATATGATGACAATTTAAATAAATTTTAAAAAATGAAATATTTCCTTGAAAAACACACTCATCTAAACTGACAAGAACAAAGAGAAAATCTGAATATTTCTAGAGCATCGAAAGAAACAAAATCTATCATTAAAAGCCCCACATATAGGGGCACCTGGGTGGCTCAGTGGGTTAAAGCCTCTGCCTTCGGCTCAGGTCATGATCCCAGGGTCCTGGGATCGAGCCCCGCGTCGGGCTGTCTGCTCCGCGGAGAGCCTGCTTCCTCCTCTCTCTCTCTCTGCCTGCCTCTCTGCCTACTTGTGATCTCTGTCTGTCAAATAAATAAATAAAATCTTAAAAAAAAAAAAAAAAGCCCCACATATAAAAACTCCAGGCTCGGGGCTCCTGGGTGGCTCTGTTGGTTAAGTGTCTGACTCTTGATCTCAGGGCTGTGCTGGGAGTGCGTGGAGCCCATTCGGAAAAGAAAGAGAGAAAGGGAGAGGAAAGGAAGAAAAGAAAGGGAGAACTCCAGCTTTATTGACCTTTCCTCTGAATTCTACCAAACACTTAAAGAAAACTAATTCCAGTCTTAATATACACTCACCAGGGAACACAAGATGAAAGAATGTGTCCCATACTGAGAACATAAAACTTTGATTCTAAACACCTGATAAGGACATCATAAGAAAAGCAAACTATAAGCAAATCTCGCTGATGACCGCAGATGTAAAAATTCAGCACATGAAATCATAAAGTACCACAACGACAGGGCGGCAGACCACGAAACCAAGGCCAGTTTAACATTAGAAAAACAAGCAACCGAACATGCCTATGAGAATAGGGAAGAAAAATCATATGATCAACTCAACAGAAAGTAAAAACATTTTTTTAAGATTTTATTTATTTAGGGGCGCCTGCGTGGCTCAGCTGCTGCCTTCGGCTCAGGTCATGATCTGAGGGTCCTGGGATGGTGCCTCACATTGGGCTCTCTGCTCAGCAGGGACCCTGTTTCTCCCTCTTTCTCTCTGCCTGCCTCTCTGCCTACTTGTGATCTCTCTCTGTGTCAAATAAATAAATAATCTTAAAAAAAAAAAAAAAGATTTTATTTATTTATTTGAGAGAGAGGGAGAGGGGCAAAGGGAGAAGGAGAAGCAGGCTCCCCACTGAGCAGGGAGCCCTACATGGGACTTGATCCAGGACCCTGGGATCCTGACCTGAGTCCAAGGTAGCCGCTTAACCCACTGAGCCACCCGGGCGCTCCCAAGAGAGTAAAAACATTTGATAAATTTCAACAACCATTCATGTTATAAACTAAAAAGACTAGGAATAAATAAAATTCCCTTAATTCTGATTTTTAAAAAGTGTCTGTGATCACCCCACAACAAACATCATACTTAATTATAAAATGTTGAAAGCTGGGGCGCCTGGGGGGCTGTCATTACGCATCTGCCTTCGGCTCAGGTCAAGATCCCAGGGTCCTGATCATGATCAGTCCCGCATCGGGCTGCCTGCTCAGTGGGGAGCCTGCTTCCCCCCTCCCACTCCCCCTGCTTGTGCGCCCTCTCTTGCTGTGTCTCTGTCAAATAAACAAAAAAAATCTTAAAAGAAAGTAAGTTGAAAGCTTTTCTTCTCAGGGAATAAATAAAACAAGGAGGCTCCCCATCACACTGCAACTCAACATGTACTAAAGGTTCCAACTACTGCAATTAGGCAAGAAAAAGAGATAAAAGGTATAAGACTTAAAAGGAACAAAACAAAATTGTCATTAATCACAATGATAAGATCCTGTACACAGATAAAACAAAAGAGCAGAAATGTACAGTGTTAGAGTATCAGCTTTGCCGACAGTCACCAGAAGGAGAGTCACCCAGGACAGACCGGAGCGCACGGCAGGTGATGCACCGGGCCCAGCACGGGACGGCCCAGTGCCAAACAAGGGAGACGCGCAGACATGCCCGGCGGCTTGAAGGCTCTGCAAGGGATTATGCTGGAAACAAGCTGCCTGAAGGCTTTAATTTGTATGCTCTAGGTTATAACTTGTTTTAACAATTTTATTTATTTGACAGAGAGAGAGACGGCCAGAGAGGGAACACAAGAAGGGGGAGTGAGAGAGGGAGAAGCTAGCTCCCCACTGAGCAGGGAGCCTCATGTGGGGCTCAATCCCAGCGCCCCAGGATCATGACCTGAGCCAAAGGTGGACGCTCAATGACTGAGCCACCCAGATGCCCCCATATGTTTTAAATAACACTTTGAAATAATCAAGTTTTAGAAATGGAAGTGGATGAGTGTCAGGGACGGGTGAGGGGGGACGGGAGGAGGGTGGGAGCAGCTATACATGGCGACACGGGGACCCGCGCTGTTCCGGAGCCGTCCCGTACCCTGATGGTAATGGTGGATACATGAACCTGTACAGCTGATCAACAGTACAGAACTTAACACACACACACACACACACACACAACTACAAGCAAAACCGAACCAACAAGTAAGACCAGCGGACCGTATGAATGTCGGTCCTGGCAGTGATGTGCTACTAGTATTTTACAAAATGTCACCATTGACAAAACTGAGCAAAGTATACAAAGGAATTTCCAAATTATTTTATACAACAGCATGTGAATCTACAATTATCTCAGTCAAAAACTTCAATAAAAGATGCCACTTAGAATACTACGAAAATATCAACCCTAATGAGACCTGGGTAAGGGCCTCCCCCACAGAATTATGACATGTCATCAGGAGAAATTAAAGAAGCCCTCGTTAACCGCTTTGTCACCGTCACACAAAAACGGTCACAGACAGTACGTAAGTAAAGGGGAGGGGCTGTGTTTCAGTGAAATTTCATTTACAAAAATAGGTCACAGGTTGGTTTTGGCCTGTGGGCCACAATCTGCCGACTCCAACCCAGAGCCAACGTAAGCCTGACCACAACTCTGACAGGTTTTCTTGGGGGAGAAGGTTGGGGAGAAGGTGGAGACTGACAAATTCATTCTAAAACAATGCAAAAGGTAAGAAACAGTAGTAAGAAATTCTGAAGAAAAACCAAGCGAGAGGACTATCAAATACCAAGACTTGTAAAGCTCCATGTATTAGGACAGCACAGCACTGGTGCGCTCACAAACAGAACAGGAGAACAAAGTCTAGGAACAGACGTACTACACGGGAGCCTCTGACGCGTGACAGGGCCGTGAGCGTAGAACAACCGAGAGTAGGGCCTCCCCGGGACATGATGCTGGGCTCACTGCACACCCATACTAAAACAAACCCCAAAACCTCCAACCTTACATCCCTTACAAGAATCCGTCTCAAGTAAATTATAGATAGAAATAGGAAAGGGAGGGCGCCTGGGGGGCTCTGATGGTAAGCCTCTGCCTTCGGCTCAGGTCACGATCCCAGGGTCCTGGGATTGATCCCGCATCGGACTCCTTGATCAGCAGGGAACCTGCGTCTCCCTCTCCTGTCCCCGCAGCTTGTGCTCTCTCTGTCAAATAAATAAATAAAATCTTTTTTTATTTTTATTTATTTATTTTTTAAAGATTTTATTTATTTATTTATTTATTTGACAGAGATCACAAGTAGGCAGAGGCAGGCAGAGAGAGAGAGAGGAGGAAGCAGGCTCCCTGCTGAGCAGAGAGCCTGATGCGGGGCTTGATCCCAGGACCACAGGATCATGACCTGAGCTGAAGGCAGCAGCTTTAACCCACTGAGCCACCCAGGCGCCCCAATAAATAAAATCTTTTTTTAAAAGAAAGAGAGAATTCCTGCAAATCACAAAGAGACAGCCTAACAGAAAACGGGCAAGAGACTTCACAAAAGAAAACATCCAAATGGTCAGTTAATACATGAAAAGGTACGCATCCTCATCGGTCAGCAGGGAGACTGCAGATCCACACCTCAACGCTGTATTATGTACCAGAACACATGCCCGGAGAGCGGGAATGTGATTACAGGAAGGGTCGGTGAGCAACAGGAACAGGGGTCCTCTGCCGGTGGGATTGAGAACTGACTCAACCACTGCCACTGAGTCCGCTCAAGATGACCACAGGTGTGTCCTAGTTACGACGAACACCTAGCATAATGCAACACCCACAGCAGCCACTAAAAACCTAAACAGACACGTGAGAAAACACTCTAGATAAGTTAAAATGGAATTTTTTTAAAGATTTTATTTATTTATTTGACAGACGGAGATCACAAGTAGGCAGAGAGAGAGAGAGAGAGGAGGAAGCAGGCTCCCCGCTGAGCAGAGAGCCCGATGCGGGGCTCGATCCCAGGACCCCGAGATCATGACCTGAGCCGAAGGCAGAGGCTTAACCCACTGAGCCACCCAGGAGCCCAAAATTGAATTTTTTAAATTATCAAATAACACACAGGAGTCAGGAAAAAGAACAGAAAAATGAAAAATGTGATCAGAAAACTACAATAAAATGGAAGCCCTGGGGCACCTGGGTGGCTGAGTGGGTTAAAGCCTCTGCCTTCAGCTCAGGTCATGGTCCCAGGGTCCTGGGATCAAGCCCCACATCGGGCTCTCTGTTCAGCGGGGAGCCTGCTTCCTCCCTCTCTCTGCCTGCCCCTCTGCCTACTTGTCATCTCTGTCAAATAAATAAATAAAAATCTTAAAAAAGGGGGGGGGCCCTGATATATCAACAATTACATTAAATGTAAATGGCCCGAAATACGCCAATTAAAGAAGAGCAGAGCAGGTTAAGAACACATGACTCGGAGCTCCTGGGTGGCTCAGTGCGTTAAAGCCTCTGCCTTCGGCTCAGGTCATGGTCCCAGGGTCCTGGGATCAAGCCCCACATCGGGCTCTCTGTTCAGCAGGGAGCCTGCTTCCTCCTCTCTCTGCCTGCCTCTCTGCCTACTTGTGATCTCTGTCTGTCAAATAAATAAATAAAATCTTAAAAAAAAAAAAAAACACATGACTCAACTATGCATCGTTCACAAGAAATTCACTTCAAATAGAACAATTCACACACACAATGCTGTAAAATTATCCCTCCTTATCCACGGGGGATACATTCCAAGACCCCCAATGGATGCCTAAAACCACGAACAGTACTGAACCCTACACATACTATGCTTCCTCCTACGCATACACCCCTGTGATAGAGTTTAATTGATACATCAGGCATAGTAAGAGATGAACAACACTAAGCAACTAGAACAACTGTGACAATAGACTGAATCTGTGTGATGTGAATGACGCTCCTCCCTCCCTCTCTCCAACACCTCACTGTGCGGACTCAGCCTTCCTCCTACAATGTGAGATGGTGACGTGCTTATGGAATGAGCTGAAGGTAGGCTTCGTCTGACCTTCGGACGCGACGTCAGGACAAGGCTCACCCGCTTGTGCACCATGACTAACTGGTCACTGGAACCGTGGCTAAGGCAGGACTACGATACACAAATGCCACAGCAGCTCGATTTGCAACAGACAAAAGTGCAAACCCCTCGTGTCCTTCAACAGACGAACAGTCAAACTGGGCTCCAGCCCAACTCCTCAGTAATGAAGGGACCCGAGATCACTGGTCAAGTCCTCCTGCTGTAGAAACATACAGGAGGGCACCCGGGTGGCTTCGTGCGCTAAGCCTCTGCCTTTGGCTCAGGTCCTGATCCCAGGGTCCGGGGGTCGAGCCCCATATGGGGGCGCTCCCTGCTCAGCAGGGAGCCTGCTTCTCCTTCTCCCTCTGCCCCTCCCCCTGCTCATGCATTCTCTCCTCCATTCTCTCCAAGGAAATAAATAAAATCTTAAAAAAAAAAAAGAAAAAAGAAACACGTATGGGAATATCTACATATAAAATGATACAATGTCTGGGATTTGCTTCCAAATAATCTGGTTTGGAAATAGGGGCTGTAGAACAATAAAACCGGTCAGAAACACATGATCGTTGAAGTTGTGTGACAGAAGCACAGGGGTTCATAAATTGTTTTCTCTAAAAATGTACGAAATGGTCTGAACTGAAGAGTTAAGAAAATGCAGTAGGCCTGCTCACTGCAGCCCATGTCTCTGTGGAAACGTTGCATCAAACACTGTGGCCCTGTCCCAGCAGCCCCTAGAAACAAGGCAGCTGCGTGCTTACTGTTCCAAAACTCTGGTCCGGCAGTAACACGGCCACTGTGTCTGCTGGAAAGAACGTGGGAGCTATACAGGAAAAGACATACCAAATCCATTTCTAAGTGGAAAAAAAAATAACAATTTGCAGTATTCAGAGTATGATACCATCACGTGAAAATAAATAGTGAGTATACGTCAGCGTCTCTTACAGGAGAAGAACTGGGAGAGACCGGAACTGAACAGTCCGCAGCCGCCGCCTCGGGAGTGCACAGAGACTGTCCGTGTATTTCTACCTTGTCTGAAATTCACATAAATATGTCACATCTTTGCCAACAGAAGAAATATTTTTAAAGAGTGCATTTCATATTTTTTGATGCACTTGGCAAGGGAAGAAGATGGAAGTATTTACAAAGCAGTAAGACAGAGCAAACATCTGAAAGTAGCAGAGAAACATGGTCAGGCTACAGGCGATTATGAACCAGGCGTGGGCCAGAAACAAAGCTTTTTAGAAATTCTAGCACTGCCCCACAGCCACACTGACCCCCACTGCCCACAGCCATACGGACCACAACCCTTGCCCTCATCACTGGTGTGCGAGGACGCACTGTCGTGTCCTGGAGCCGGCGCCGCCACGAGCGCGCTCCTTCCTCACCCGCATCCCTCTAGTCTTCATGTACCCCCTGACTGGGTCAGAGAAGTATCTGAGGTGAGACAGTCCTCTGAGGCCCCGGACAAAGCTAAGATTCAGGATTCTGGGAAACGTATGTTCCACTGAACATTTCCAACATGCCAAGAATTTCTTCAAGGGAACAATGATCTGCCTGGAGGCTGCCCTTCTCCACAACTCTCTGCACATAAAATAGTGGCCTGTTCCCTCAATGGATATTTCACAATACTGAACACGTAAACGATGAGTATTCTGGGGTATGATCATGCAATCTGCCCAACAGTTTTGTCCCCTCCTAGAGTTAGAACTGAAAGAATTTTTAGGGGCGCCTGGGTGGGTCAGATGGGTAAGCCGCTGCCTTCGGCTCAGGTCATGATCCCAGGGTCCTGGGATCGAGTCCCTCGTCAGGCTCTTCGCCCAGTGGAAGGGAGCCTGCTTCTCTCTCTGCCTCTGCCTGCCACTCTGCCTACTTGTGCTATCTCTAAATAACATCTTTAAAAAAAAGGAATTTTTAAAAGTCCTTGTATCTTAGAGGTATATAAAGTAATGTGAACAATAAAATCTTGCAACATCTGGTATCTGTTCTGAAATAATGCACTGGGGATGGTGGCAAGGGTTAAAGGTGAAAGACTCACCAGGCCCAGCTGCTGGGGCTGGTGACAGGCCTGAGGCCCCACTCCGACATGCCCTGTCTCTGCGTGTCCACAGCGTGGGTGGTGCAGAAGCACGAACGGACTCCAAGGCTGTGCTCCAGCTAACGAAACGAATTCACTCTCTTCACAGAAGCCTGACGCTATAAGCTTTCCTTTATCTGCTCTGAAACATACGTGTCTAGACACAAATACTGCCGCCCCACAGAGCAGATCTCAGAAGGCGGACATCCTCAGAACCTGTCATGACGCAGGCCTGCCCCCTATTCCTCACGCCTCCGCCCAGTCGGGACAGAGCCAGCCAGCCTGGTTTTGTGTCCTGGGCAGCTCTCAGGTGGCAGGAAGAGCTGCTTCTTCCTAAGCCAGCCAGCAGAAGCCACTTTCCTTATCAAATTCCAACTCACACAGCAGCTGCGCACCCCGCCCCACCTGTGCCCTGGGGAAGAGTCACAAACAGTGCTCTCTGAGCCCTGAAGCCCGGGTCACGCAGTGACCGCCGACAGCCAGCTGCGCCAGCACCGGCCACGCCGAGCCACGTGGGCCTGGCAGTTTATTTACCTGTTCAGTTTTTCGTGCAATGAGATTGCCGATGGTCTTGCTGAAAAAACTGGCAAGCAGAGGATTGAGCGGTGGCTCGTGGTCCAAGAAATCATACAGAAGGTTCAGCAGAGTCTCATCCCCTCCTAGTCTGTCGTTGATCTGCGGCACGTCACACGTCAGCAGCTCACAGGCTGTGTTTGGGTACCTAAGAGGGCACAACACAAGCAACTGGAGGTGAAATTAGACTTCTTCAGCTCTCAGGAAGCTGCTGAAGTGACCAGCCTCTCAGGAAGCAGGTCCACAGGTCAGACCTTGGAATGAGTAAAAATACGAGGATCCCGTGACCCACGGGCATTTCTGACTACAACGAGCTCCCCGTGTCACACGCATTTTCCTCCCTCCTCACCCCCTACGCCGTGAAAGCTCCTCTCTTCCGACTCATCCGCAATCTCTGAATGACGCGCTCATCTTTTGGGATCTCCTCTCTCAAGACCTCAGGCCAGGTCTCTTCCTTCCTGTGACAACACAGCTAGTGACCCCAGGTCCGTGACACATACCCTCCCTCTCCTCGCCCTCCCCGCCCCTACGCACCAGCAGCAGAGACCCCAGCTTGTCCCTGGGCTAAAGAAATGCCAGGTCAGCCGCTCAAGATGCAGGGCCAGTCACGAGGTATCGTGTGGGCAAATCATCAATACCTGGACACATAAAATGACCAGATACAAAATAGTCTTTTTTTTTTTTAAAGATGTATGTATGTATGTATGTATGTATGTATGTATTTGACAGACAGAGATCACAAGTAGGCAGAGAGGCAGGCAGAGAGAGGGGAAGAAGCCGGCTCCCCGCTGAGCAGAGAGCCTGATGTGGGACTCGATCCCAGGACCTTGAGATCGCGACCTGAGCCGAAGGCAGAGGATTAACCCGCTGAGCCACCCAGGCGCCCGATACGAAATAATCTTGATCCCATCACATGGAACCCCCTGACATCCCTCTGCTCCCTGCCTTGACCTCTGACACAGCGTCATTGCCATTGCCCTGGGACAGGCACAGCTACCCAGCAAGCGGATGCACCCAGGACAGAGCCCACAACAGCAGGGCCATTAGCAACGCCTGGTGCCAGGGTGCCTGTGGGGCTCCGTCGGTTGAGCGTCCCGACTCTTGGTTTTGGCTCAGGTCACGCTCTCAGGGTCCCGGGATCGAGCCCCGCCGCGGAGCCTGTGCGCAGCAGGTGGTCTGGTGGAGATTCTCTCCCTCTGCCCCTCCCCCTGCCCTCTCTCTCTCTTGCTCTCTAAAATAAATAAATCTTTAAAACAAACAAATAATGTCTGGTGCCATCCCCAGCTCTACCTGGGAATGCAGGAAGGGTGACTGGGGCCAGAGCAGAAGGTGTACGGATGGCCCCAGCGGGGCGGACTGCCCTGGGGAACACCTGCTAGTCCACGGGACACGCTCTGCAGCTTCAGGCACGTGACCTAACCTCTCCGCATCTGGGCTTTCCCATCTGAACAAGGAGATGCAAGTGCCCAGCCACCCCACAAGGCTGTGCATGAAACAGCAAGCCCAGGGTCAAGGTCAGCCCGCACGACCCTCCAGCTCCTGGCAGCCACCAACCTAGGCCCTCACATAGGCCTAAACCATGCTGGGCACTGTGGACTGGCTACAGAGGCCGGGTTGGAGAGACTCCAGAGGAAGCAGCAGAGCACGGCAGCCAACTCACGTGGAAGGGGGAGAAGCTGACAAATCTAGGTCTGACTAGGGGACAGGTGTTTCTCATCAGCCCAGAGAACACAAAACACCTTCTAGAGCTCGGAGCCACCGTGCCAGGCGGGCAGGCTGGGCATGAGGCCGGCTGTGCGCACACAGAGCTGGCCCAGGCCGCGAGCAGGGGGCGAGAGGCGTAACCCGGGCCCACCCACCTCACGGGATGGCCACCAGGATCACACGGCCACCTCAGCACCGCAAGGTACACTATGAAACCCGCATGGAGGAAGACACACAGCTGCCAGGGACAGGAGGTCAGAGCGCAGGGCAGGAGGGCCAGGCCACAGCGACCCTGAAAGCCAGAGCTAGACCTTACATCACACGGGCACCCAGGTGTCCACCAGAGAAGATGTACCAACGCTACAAAAGAGCCAAGGCCCAGAGGAAAGCACAGACTATTCCTTCAAAAACGTTTCCAGAGCACGTGGAAAGGCCCCAACCTGGTTTCCACACACAAGCAAATGTGCACACATGTGGCAAGACAAGCTGTAAGGCACTGACCCTCAAAGGTTACATCTAGGTACAGGGACTGAGGTTTTCTTTATTGGCCTTTTACAATTATTCTTCAAAAAAACAGGTAGGGGCGCCTGGGGGGCTCAGTGGGTTAAGCCTCTGCCTTCCGCTCAGGTCATGATCCCAGTCCTGGGACTGAGCCCCACATCAGGCTTCCTACACAGCAAGGAGCCTGCTTCTTCCTCTCCCTCTGCCTGCAACTCTGCCCGCTTGTGTTCTCTGTCAAATAAATAAATAACGTCTTTGAAAAGGAAAGGAAAGGGGAAGTGACGGCCGGCAAGGCCCAGAGGACGGCAGGGCGCGCCAGGGAAGTTCGCGTCAGGCGGCCAGAGGGAGCGCCCGCGAGAAACCACTGCAGAGAGGCCTGGCCACAGAGGCAGCGGCTAACCGGGCCGGCGGGAAGGCGCGGCTCAGGAGAGCAGCAGGCTTCCTGCCCGTCCCTTGCCGGTACTCAGGACTCACAAGTTACCCCTGGAAAAGACGGGCCAGAGCAGCCCCTGACTCGGAGACATCAGGCACAGCTGAGGGACTGACGACACGCTGGCCAGAAACAGGGGGCCTGGGAAAAAGCAAAAACAAAAACCAAAGCTCCCTGACTGAGGCTGCCGTCAGGTCCTCGCCCTGCAGCCAGGAGCGGGGAGGACTACTTTCTGGAGAAACCGTGGGACAGAGCGAGGTCAACCAGGCACAGCCTACCCAAGCGGTGGGCCACTTGTCGCCCACAAGCACGCACGGCGAGCAGGCCCCATCAGACCCCACACCAGCGCCGGCACCTCTCGGCCAGGAGCCAGGGGCTGACCAAACACACAGCGGCCAGGAGACGAGGCGCACGGGAACAGATGGCAACTCCCGGGAGCGCTCTGCCCCAACCCAGAGTGGCCGCGAGCAGGAACTGGAGGCTTGGAGGTAAAATGCCTGACGATAAGAAAGACCCCCTCAATCAGAAATGTGATGGAAAGCTTACAAATCAGCAGGACAGGAACACAGCACGTGAAGAAGCCTCTCAGACATAGACAAAAAGGCAAAGACAAGACATCCAGAGCGAAAAGAAGAGGAAAGCACGAATTCAGGTGGTCTAACACCCGACGACAAGTCCCAGGAAGAGAAAACAGAGGGCAAACCGGTGGGGAGAAGATTATCAAAGAAACAACACGGGAAGCTTCCCTGTGGGGAAGGCCACGACCGACAGGCCGAAAGGGCCCAGGGGCACCTGCACCGTCAGTGACCAGAAGCCCGGACGCAGGGGCACCTGCACCGTCAGTGACCAGAAGCCCGGACGCAGGGGCACCTGCACCGTCAGTGACCAGAAGCCCGGACGCAGGGGCACCTGCACCGTCAGTGACCAGAAGCCCGGACGCAGGGGCACCTGCACCGTCAGTGACCAGAAGCCCGGACACAGCGTCTCGGTGCTTACGGCTGACACTGCACTCTGAAACCTGTCTGGTTGAAACTGTCCTGTCCGGACCCTGGGGGTGATCTCCCAGGACGACGGAACCACACAAGGGCCCAAGTGCCCCCTGGAGGGGACGACACCTGGGAGCCCTGTTGCATCTGGCATGTCCGCGACAAGGCCAGGAAGAGGAGCCGACCGCGGCGGTGTCTAAAGCACACCCAGGGGTGTCTGTGCAGGGTCTACAGCAGAGGGAGTGGGTGCGCGGTCAGACCCTCCCTCGGTCCTCCTCCCCCAGCACCGACTAGAGACAACTCCCCGCAGGAAGGAGGCCAGCGATGACACAACGAGCTCCTGGGACACGGAAGGTGGGCCCTGGCTTATCAGAGGGAGGATGGAGGGAGCCCTCTTGCCCCTTCAGACACCTCCCTCTGTGCCAAGAAGTGCTGCCCCCCCGGGGGTCATCGGGCGCCTGGGCTCAGCCCTCCTCCCCGTAGGATGGGTCCTCTGGAGGGTGTCCTTTCTGCGGGGCCATCCTGCTGCAGCCCCATTTCCCGACAGGTGAGCACTTCTAACCCTGCAATCTGGATTCCAGAAGCCCACGGCCCAGGGCCACAGAACACACTCCCCCACAGCACCTTGCAAGTAACAGCAGCACCGTCTTGGGGTCGGTCTGCCGACTTCCTGTTCCTCAAAAGGCTGAGAACTCAACAGGCAAATTGGACAG
This sequence comes from Mustela nivalis, assembly GCF_964662115.1. NCBI lineage: Eukaryota > Metazoa > Chordata > Mammalia > Carnivora > Mustelidae > Mustela > Mustela nivalis. The sequence goes on from NC_139026.1 coordinate 241,695, forward strand.
GAACTTTCAGAAAAAGACCAGCACCTCCTCGTGGCTCTCAGGCTGGACCAGGGAGACCGCTTCTCAGCCCAGGGCTGCCGCGCAGAGCCCTCACCGAGCCCTCACCGCCTGCAGCAGCCTCGGGCTTTCCGCAGGAACAACGGCTGCTCCCTGACCTCACGCCACCCACGGGCAGCTTCTTCGGAACCGGCATGGCTCCGGCGCATCCCCCACGATCGGGAAAGGGGTCTCCGCATGAGCCAGCCTGTAGTCAGGCAGGGGGAGCGACCAGTTACACTGCTCAGAGCCGCCGCCCAGAGGCACCACGGCCAGGCTGGTGGAGGTGGGCAGTCACCCGGGGTGGAGAAGCAGGCCAGCGGCTCCCGGGAGGCCAGGGTGTGGCCAGACCCACTCACTCTACTTCATTCCTGCCTCCTCACCATCTACCCGTCCGTCCTACTCCTCTACTCAAAAAGGAATCTTCAAATTGATTTTAAAATGAAAAATCTTAAGTTTTGATTTGGGCGACAGACACGCCCTTTCAAACTCAGTTCCCCGGGCTGGGGAAGGGCAGCCTCCCGCCCCACATCCCTGCGCACCCCACGCCTGTCCTCAGCTCTGTGGTCGGCCTCCAGGTGTCTAAGTAAAATAGAGACCTATGTCTTCACTTGTCACCTTCCAGTGTGAAAGCCGACCTCCTACAATGAAGGTGAAGATGGAGCACCCCTGCCGCCCTCCCCTCACCCTCCCTCTAAAAATCACAGCACAATTCTTGGCTAAACACAGGGCTATGCTGACCTTGTATGGACACGGAGGCTCCGTTCACAGCGGAGCGGACGTGTTCACTCTACTTACATCTGGACTTACGTAAGTCCCCCCGGGTACGGTTCCCTCACTGTCTTGTTCGCGTGGCTCCATACCCACCCACTACTGTTTCCCCAAACTCTGTGACGATGACCTGGCTCGCTGATGCCACGCCGGGACCCTTCTGCCCTGATCCAGAACACAGTGCCCGCACCCCAGCTCCCCGTCCTGCTAACCAATGCCCTCTCTGCAGGGAGACCACATAACTTAGCACCGAACAGGACACGTTTGGGGTGAGAGGGTAAAAGGATGACGGCCATCGGCAGTGATGCTGAGGGGCACTGACCAGGCATGTCCCGTGCCCAGCGGCTTCTATCTGACTTTTCAGACGGCCAGCGTGCCCCCGCACCCACAGGCTCCTCTACAAACAAGCTCCCGCCTCCATCTAGGGCTCTCCTCTGCCAGCAATGACATGGCTCCCCCTCAGAGGCCATGGCTGACTGCCCTAAATGGGTGTCCCTAAATCAAGTGTCCCCTGCAATGGGCACTTCTCGTTGCTCTCTCTGGTACTCTCTACCGTCAGAGAGAAAGGGCAACAGAGACTTCTGCAAAGGTCCAGAGAGCAGATACTTTAGATAGTCTATGTTGTAACTGTCAACTCTGCTCGTGTAGACACCAAAGGCTGAGTGTGGCTGCCTCCAACAAGACTTCCTTTTTTTTCTTTTCTAAGATTTTATTTATTCATTTATCTGACAGAGAGAGAGAGAGAGAAAGCGCGCGCGCACACAAGCAGGGGGAGCAGCAGAGGGAGAGGGAAAAGCAGGCTCCCACCGAGCAGGGAGCCTGATGTGGGGCTTGATCCCAGGACCCTGAGATCATGACCTGAGCCGAAGGCAGACGCTTAATGACTGAGACACCCAGATGCCCTTCAACAAGACTTTCTTCATGGACAATTGAAATGTGGATTTGATATCAATTTCATGTGTAACAAAGTATTAATCCTTTGATTTTTTTTTCAACCATTTAAAAATTTAAAACTAGGGGCACCCGGGTGGCTTAGTCGTTGGGTGTCTGCCTTCAGCTCAGGCATGTGTTGCAAGGGACACATGATCACAGGGTCCTGGGATCGAGCCCTGCATCGGGCTCCCTGCTCAGCGGGAAGCCTGCTAGTCGCTCTCCCACTTCCCCTGCTTGTGTTCCCTCTCTCGCTGTGTCTCTGTCAAATAAAGAAATAAAATCTTTTTTAAAAGTGTAAAACTGGGGGGCCTGGGTGGCTCAGTGGGTTAAAGTCTCTGCCTTCGGCTTAGGTCGTGATCTCAGGGTCCTGGGATCAAGCCCCGCATCGGGCTCTCTGCTCAGCGGGGAGCCTGCTTCCTCCTCTCTCTCCGCCTGCCTCTCTGTCTGCTTGTGATCTCTGTCTGTCAAATAAATAAATAAAATCTTTAAAAAAAGAAATAAAAAAATAAAAAAAATAAAAAGTGTAAAACTATTCATAGCTTGCAGGCCACACGAAGACAGGATGTGACCTGTGGGCCAGTCAGCCAACCCTGTTCTAAGACTTCACCAGCGCACAGTGTGTGACGCTCCGCGGACACAGGAGCCCCCACAGGCTACCCTGTCTGCCCCCAGCCCTGTGTCACTAGTCCCAGGTACTGCTGCTCTGCCCTGTCCCCCTCATTCCTACTCCTCTGTTCTCATCCCCAGTCCTTAACCACACCACCACCTCCCTCCTGCCATGTCCTCACACCCTAGCCAACTGCTGAATGGAACATTTTAGGGAAAACTTTGAGAATGGTCAGTACCACCAATGACATGGCCTCTTTCCTCTGACCCCAACACCCCACAGTGGGCACTTCCCACGGTCAAGAGGTCACGTGCTGCCCATCCCCCCAGGAGGCCATTCAGCAGCCTGGGACCTGCTTCCCACTGGGGTGCAGCCCATCTGCCGCAGTCCATCCGCCTCCGACCTGGGGTCAGTCTGCTCTCAGCACATTTTCACCCAGAGCAGGCCGACACAGTCACTCCCCAGAGCTCAGGATGAGAAATACACACACAGAGATGCCAAATCTTAACCCTCACGAAAACAAGCCCCCGGAGAGTGGCCTCCTTACTTCTCGGGGTAAACGTTTACAGGGGGCTCTTCGTCAGAAGCCCTGGCTCCGGCCGTCCTCCAGCGCCGCCCGCCACCTCCCCGCAGCCCTGCCCCGCTCCGGCCGGCCACAGCCTCAGTACATACTTGAAGCGGACCTTCTCCTCCATGTCCAGCGGCGGGTCCCGTGTGATGAGGCTCACCAGCTCCTCCATGCACTGCTGCCGGCACAGGAAGCCCAGCAGCTTCTGGTTCTGCGCCTTGCACTCCTGCAGGACGTCATCCTCGTCCATCAGCTCCCGCAGTGTCACATCCTCCTTGTCCAACAGCTTGTCGACGTGGGACGTGCTGTTCAAGTCAAACTTCCAGAACATGGTGACAGCCACGGAGCTGCAAGCAAAGACAGAAGGGGTCACGTCTCTCACGCAGTGTGAATTCACCCTCAGCGAGTCTACGGCCAAGTCCCGCAAGGCCGTCCCCGACACCAGCCTGCGCTCGACGGTGCTCTCCCCAGGAACGGCCTCAGCAGGTCTCTCCAGGTCTGGCTCCAGAGCTCGCAAGGACTTCCCAGATCCTCTACAGCGCAGGCCCTGCAGCTTCTCTCGGTGCCCTCCAGCTGACCCACCTTCAGTGCTCTCACCCCCTCCTCGGGTCCCCGAGGCCAACACATCCCCAGTCTCCCCGGTGTCAGCCCTGGGGATGCATCTCCAACCCAAGAAATGTAACAGCTCTACGACCCACCCGGCCTCTCAGGGTCCAACCCCCGCCCAAGGACCACTAGGCACCTCTCCCCAGACGTCTCTGTATTGCATACATTGTCTGTATATCATGTCTGACATCTTAAAAGAAGCCTCTTTGTCCAGGGACAAACCGTCCCTCCCAGAACGAGCCAATCATCAAAGACAGCAAAGGGCCGAGCCAGAGCGCTACTATGATCTGCAAACTAATCTGTCCAGAGCAACGACTCTTCTCTGGGCCCACACATCCCAGGAAACCATCTTCCTCTCCCTTTATCGTCCCAGGGCCAGGGGCCAGGCAACTAGGGACCAACCATATGGCTTAGAGTCCACCAAAACTATTCAAATTAGGTGCCCTAAGCTGCCCATCCTGCCCTGCCTTGTCTTTCCCATGGAAACCCCAATAAAGCTCGTGGCTTAAGTGTTCCCCCACCCCCTCTTCTGCTTCCTGACTCCCCTGGGACTTCCCCATGTGGCCCTGCGTGAGGCCCACACCTCCTGTCTCTAGGACTGTACCTATAACAAACTGTTTTCCTGAGCCTCCCCTTTGTCTACGCTCCTGACCGCACCTGACTGACCATCTCATAAAAGAACGTGAAACCCGAGCAAGTCAATCTCCTGATAGCTCACTTTGCTGTCTGGCCTTCCGCAACTCTGCCAACCCCTAGCGGGGCCTCCTCTCACCATCCCCATCGTACCAAATGATCCAGGCTTATCCTGGTGCCACAAGCACCCTCACACGCACACCCCCTAGAAGCCGCCTTTTTTTTTTTTTTTAAAGATTTATTTATTTGACAGACAGAGATCACAAGTAGGCAGAGAGGCAGGCAGAGAGACAGGCAGAGAGAGAGGAGGGGAAGCAGGCTCCCTGTGGAGCAGAGAGCCCGATGCGGGACTCGATCCCAGGACCCTGAGATCATGACCTGAGCTGAAGGAAGAGGCTTACCCCACTGAGCCACCCAGGCACCCTGGAAGCCGCTCTTGACTGCCCGCCCCCCCGCTTCTCCCACACACCACTCTCTCCAGGCTCTTGCTGTCTTTGCCTGGACTACACACAGTCTGTCCTGCTCAGTGAGTATCATAGGACAGGCTCCCAGGGCCTAGGCTGTTTGCCGCAAAGTTTTCACTGTTTGATACAAAATGAAGACTATAAGGCCTATATCCTTAGCAAAGTGAAACCTGTACCTTGAAATTATTAAATCTCTTCAATGTCATACCATTAACATGAGATGAGATTTCTCTTCTCCAGTACTTTTATTCAGAAGAGTAAAAGATCCCACACAATGCAGGAGCCCCGACTTGTTTATGTGGGAAGCCCCGCTGCCGGGGAGCCCCTCGGCCAGCCAGCCAGCCCCTGTCCCTGTCGCTTCAGAGCCTCTGGCCTTTGCTGCATCGAAGTCATTTTTTCAAAGCACAGACATCTTCAGGCTCCTCCCATCTGGGCCTCAGAGCTCGGCCGCACTCACCAGGCCCTCCGGCACTTCCTGCTGTCTCCCCAGTCCTACCCTTGCCACAAGGACCTTGTTTTCCTCCGATACAGAGTGAGGGCGCTTTCCCACCTTGCCCCAGCCACACAGGGCCGCGTGCTCAGAAGGTCTCGCTTATTCGACCCCACCAGCCTCGCCAAACTGAGCTAACAAACGGCGCGCTGGGGCCGTGCTAGTGCCAGTGCCCGCAACAGGGTCGGGGGGGCCCCGGACTGGCAGCGCGGGTGACTCCCACAGTCTAAGATCTTCCTATTTCTCTTGTGAGGAGTGTGGATGGATATCTGTGGGTGCTAGCAACATACTCTGGGAAAGCAAAAAGAATGACCAGAAGTCATCTCAGGAGAGGACGGCTGTCTCTCCCAAATGCCCAGCAGCACGACTCCCGTGCTCGGGTAACGGGCAGCGCAGGCAAACAACAACTAGAGGGAGACGCCCACCTTGCCAAGGCTCTCTTCGGAACTAGAACCTGCAGGACACGGCGGCCAGAGGCAGCGTCTGGGTCCTGCTCGCGGCCACAGTGAGCAAGCGGCTGGGCGGACCACAGGATCCCAACCAAATGGACGCGGTTTTCTAGCGGGACCCTAAAAAAGGACTGGATAATCCAAAGGCAGATCAACAAGGAAAAGAAAGAGGAGGAGAAAGAAGCAACGAACGGGGAAAGACGGCAAGACTACGCCGGCCACGCCGGCCACGCCGACAGGCCGGTGCGGACAGAACGGCCCAGACTGTAAAAAGCAAGAACTACACACTGAGTATAAACTTACATTCAGTATAAAGGTACAGGGGTACTTGGGGGGCTCAGTAGGCTAAGCCTCTGCCTTTGGTTCACGTCATGATCCCAGGGTCCTGGGACCGAGCCCCGCCCCGCGTTCCCTGCTCAGCGGCGAGTCGGCTTCTCTCTCTCCCTCTGCCCCTCCTCCAGCTCTTGCATGCTCCCCTCCCAAATAAATTCTTTTTTTTTTTTAAAGATGTTATTTATTTATTTGACAGAGAGAGAGAGATCACAAGTAGGCAGAGAGGCAGGCGGAGAGAGAGGAGGAAGCAGACTCCCCACTGAGCGGAGAGCCCGATGCGGGGCTCAATCCCAGCACCCTGGAATCATGACCCGAGCTGAAGGCAGAGGCTTAACCCACTGAGCCACCCAGGCGCCCCCAAATAAATTCTTTTAAAAAAAAAAAGTCTCTCTCTCCCTCTGACCCTGCCCTCCTCCCTTTCTCCCCCCTCCAATAAATAACTACTGTTTAAGAAAATAATAAATAAATAAAGATAAAGATACAGGTTAAAATTTCTTAAAAAGGTCGAACAAGCAGAACAGCAAGCAGCAAGCAAACATCACTTGGCAGACGGGAGGAGCAGCGGCACCAACCCCGGCCTGCTGTCTGCACCGCCTATGGCATCACGGTTCACTCTGCATTCATGAGATATGCTGGGGAGTCCACTCTTCACCTGCGCTTACAGAGTTTACCTAAAGCTGGTATTACCAGGGTACCTGGGGGGCTCAGCGGGTTAGGCCTCTGCCTTCAGCTCAGGTCATGATCTCAGGGTCCTGGGATCGAGTCCTGCACCGGGCTCTCTGCTCAGTGGGGAGCCTGCTTCCTCCTCTCTCTCCGCCTGCCTCTCTGCCTACTTGTGATCTCTGTCAAATAAAAATCTTAAAAAAAAAAAAAAAAAAAAAAAAAAACACTGGTATTACCTCTTCCTAAAACATTCAGCAGAGTTCAGCAGTAAAGCCAAGGGTCTAAGATTTTCTTTGATGACATTTCAACTTATGAATTCCATTTCCTTAATAGGTATTTTCTATTTCTACTTGTTTTCATACTGATAATTTGCACTGCTGAATGAATCTGACCATTTTACCAAAACCAACTAAATTATCGGCATAAAGTTATTCATAACATCATCATGTCATTCTTCTAGTGTCAAGCAGGATCTGTAGTGACACTGCTCTTTCACTCTTACAAACTAGTAATATCTGCCCTTTTTTCTTCATCAGTGCAAATAAAGGTTTATCAATTTTTTTTAAGATTTTATTTATTTGACACAGATCACAAGCAGGCAGAGAGAGGGGGAAGCAGGCTCCCCGCTGAGCAGAGAGCCCGATGCGGGGCTCGATGCCAGGACTCTGGAATAATGACCCAAGCTGAAGGCAGAGGCTTAACCCACTGAACCACCCAGGCGCCCCAAAGGTTTATCAATTTTACTGATCTTTTTGAGGAACTAAGTTTTAGCTTTACTTTTTTTCTCTGTTATTTGTGCATATTCTGTTTCAGTGATTTCCTCTTCTGTCTTTGTAATTTCCTTCCTACTGCACTTTGGGTTTTATTTGCTCTTCTTTCTCTAGCTTAAGTTATTAGATCATTGGTTTTTAGACCTTTCCACTTTTCTTTTTTTTTTTTTTTTTAAGATTTTATTTATTCATTTGACAGAGAGAGATCACAAGTAGGCAGAGAGGCAGGCAGAGAGAGTGTGAAGCAGGCTCCCCGCTGAGCAGAGAGCCCAATGTGGGACTCGATCCCAGGACCCCAAGATCATGACCCGAGCCGAAGGCAGCGGCTTAACCCACTGAGCCACCCAGGCGCCCCGACCTTTCCACTTTTCTAGTGTGAACATCAAAGCTACAAATTTGCCTCCAAGCACTGCTCTGCTTGTACCCCATAGCTTTCATGTTTCCATTTTCACCGAATCCAAGTATGACATTTTCCACTTATTTTGAGATTTTTAAAAAAGATTTTATTTGGAGGGGAAGAGAATGAGCGTCAGGGAGGGGCAGAGAGAGAGGGAGAGCAGCAGACTCCCCAGTGAGCAGGGAGCCTGAAGCAGGGCTCAATTCCAGGACCTGGAGACCATGACATGAGCCAAAGGCAGACACTTAACTGACTGAGCCACCCAGATGTCCCTATTTGGGGATTTTCTAAACATCTTTTTTTTTTTTTTTGGACAGAGATCACAAGTAGGCAGAGAGGCAGGCAGAGAAAGAGGGGGACAGCAGGCTCCCTGCTGAGCAGATCCCAGGACCCTGGGTCATGACCTGAGCCGAAGGCAGAGGCTTTAACCCACTGAGCCTCCCAGGCGCCCCCCAATTGGTTTTATTAAATGATTCATGAATCAGGCAGCTTCCCGTCTACCAGACAGAGAGGAACTCCCATCTCTTTTTTGTTTATATATAATTTCTGTTGTGATCAGATAACAGGCTTATATTATTTCACTCCTTTCAAATGTACTGATATTTGTTTTATGGCCTACCATAGGGGTCAACGAACTTTTTCTGTAAAAAGCTATAAAGACAGAAATAGACCAGATTTTTTAGCAGGATTCTATTTTCAGCTTTGTAGGCCACATAGGGTTTCTGTTGCACATTCTTTTTTCTTTTTCTTAACAACCCTTTAAAAACAAGAAAACCCTTCTTCTGTAAGCTGTACAGCAATAAGGAGTGAGCTAGATACCCCCCCAGTCTGCTGGCGATGACCCTGCCGATGCCAAGGTCCGTCCTGGTGAATATGGCTGTGCGCCGGAGAAGTTTTCCTTCTGTTGCTGTTAGGAGGGTCAGTTAACTCAAGCTGGTGGACAAGTTTCCAAGTCTCCTGCACACTCACGATCCGTCTAATCGCTGTGACACCCTGAGAGGAGACTGTGACCCTCACCTCTTAACTGCTGAGTTATGTATCTCTCCTTTGGATTCTGCAAGTGTTTGCTTCACGTATTCTGAATCTCCTTTATTACGTGGATGCATATTCAGAATTGTAAGTCTTCTCAGTGTAGTGCCTCTTTGTCTTGAAACATCCCTCGTCGTATCTGGCAATATACCCCGTCTTACGTCTGCTCTGTCGGACATGGACACAGCACACTCTTCTGGTTCGGGTCACTATATCCTTCAACATCCTTCTACTGTCAACCTATTAGTGTCTTTATTTATTTTTTTTTTTTTAAGATTTTATTTGTCAGAGAGCAAGCCCGAGCAGGGAGCTGCAGGCAGAGCAGGCAGAGGGGGGAGCAGGCTCCCCGCCAGACTCAATGCTGGGACCCCAGGATCATGACCTGAGCCAAATGCAGACACTTAACCAACTGAGCAACCCAGTGCTCCAAATCCTAGCAGATTTCTAAAATGTACATGGAAATTTAAGAAAATTAAAAAAAAAAAAAAAAAAACCTCCAATAGGCAAAACGCTTTTAAAAAGAAAGAACAAAGCCAAGTACCAGCGCCGCCCGATGTCGAGACTCACAACGACTGACATTAATCAGGATGGCTCTGGTGTCTCAAAAGAACAAAACAGAAAGCACAGAAATAGACCGACACGGGTGTGGCCAACGGACTTTCAGTAAATGTGCCAGAGCAACTCCGTGAGGAAAGTACTGGAAACTGCACATCTACAAATAAAATGAAACTCAACCCCTACCTCACACCACACACAAACACGGCCTTAGCCATCAAAACTAAAACTAAAATTTCTAGATAAAAACCTGAGGAAAGAAAATCTTTACAGACTTGGGATAGAGAACACATAAGAAAACATAAACTGGGGGCTGGGAGCTCCATCAGTGAAGAATTCAACTCTCGATCTCAGCGCAGGTCCTGATCTCAGGGTCATGAGTTCAAGCCCTGTGCTGGGCTCCTTACTGGGTGTGGAACCTACTTAAAAGAAAAATTGTTAAAAGAAAAAACCTGGGGCGCCTGGGTGGCTCAGTGGGTTTAAGCCGCTGCCTTCAGCTCAGGTCATGATCCCAGGGTCCTAGGATCGAGTCCCGCATCAGGCTCCTTGCTTAGTGGGGAGCCTGCTTCTCCTTCTGCGAGCCGCTCCCCCTGTTTATACCCATATGTGCTCTGACAAATAAATACATAAATCCTTAAAAAAAGAAGAAGAAGAAGAAGAAGAAGAACTTCTACAATATAGTAAGATAAAGTATCCAATTTAAGAAATGGGCAAAAAAAAGGGGGGGGAATATTTGTATAGACACTTTATCAAAGATGCACGAATACCCAATAAGCACATGAAAAGATGATAAACACTCTTATCAAGGAAATGCAACTCAGAACCACAACGAAGTACTACTACACACCACTAGGACGGCCAAAATTAAAAAGCTATCATTGCTGTGCGCTGATGAGGTACTGAACTAAATCCCCACAGACTGCCCACAGGACCATAAAACAGCTACTTTGGGAAACAGTCTGCCGGTGTCTTATGAAGCTAAGCTAACACCTGCTGTGTGATCCAGCAGTCCCAAACCCAGGCACTCCCCAGCAAAACAGAAACCCTATGTCCAAAGACCTCTTATAAATGAATGTTCAGAGCCACGTCCCTCACAACAGCTAACACTGGAAAGGGCCCAACGGCCATCAAAAGGCGAACGCAGGGACGCCCGGCCGGCTCAGTCAGCAGAGCGCGACTCCTGACACCGCGGTTTCGAGTCAGAGACCACACTGCGTGCAGAGATGACGTTAAAAGTGAAATACAGAGACGGCTGGGTGGCTCAGTTGGTTAGGCAGCTGCCTTCGGCTCAGGTCATGATCCCAGCGTCCTGGGATCGGGTCCCACATCAGGCTCCTTGCTCAGCGGGGAACCTGCTTCTCCCTCTGCCTCTGCCTGCCATTCTGTCTGCCTGTGCTCGCTCTCTCCCCCCACCTCTCTCTGATAAATAAATAAAATCTTTAAAAAAAAAAAAGTGAAATACAGAAGGGCACCTGGGTGGCTCAGTCGATCAAATGTCCAACCCCTGATTTCAGCTCAGGTCATGATCCCGGGGTCATGAGACAGATCTGCATGTCAGACACCAAGCCCGGTGTGGAGCCTGCTTGGGACCCTCCTCTCTCCCTCTCTCCACCCCCCCCAACGTCATGCAACCTCTCTCCCCCCAAAATAAATAAATACATGAAAAGAGAACAAGCAGAAACACGAGCTACGGCGCACCGCCGCCACAGAGCGCACCCCCAGAAGAGGAACAAGCGCGACACGGCGGCGTCTCATCAGCGCGGCCGGTGAAGACGAGGACGTGGGGCGCGCCGCTGAATGACCGTCGTCTGAGCTTCTACACGAGGCAAATGAGCCTGTGGAGACAAAGAGACCAGGGAGGCTACGGCCAAGGGCTGCAGGAGGGAGTGACCCCAAATGAAATGAGGAAGTTCTGGTGCAACGCAGAGGCCGACGGTGGTAAATCTGTCAGACTTCACAGAGCCACAGACGTAAGATGGACTTATTCACTTAGACCTCACTCACTTCTTTAAAAAGACTCATTTGTTCATTTGAGAGAGAGAGAGGGCGGGAGCAGGACAGGCAGAGGGACAGGGAGAGAGAGAATCCCAAGCAGGCTGCATACTCCGCACAGGGCCCGATGTGGGCTCCGTCCCAGGACCCCAAGATCGTGGCCTGAGCCAAAACCAAGACGTGGACACTTCACAGACTAAAGCCACCCAGTCGCCCCTCAGTAACACCTTTAAATATGATAAACAACAGAGAGAGGTAAAGAAATCAGCAAAACAAATCATTAAGGCTAAAAGGTTGCTGATAAGATGGCTCCAAAGTCGAGAGCAGGACTCAGAAAGAATTCATAAGCCAGAGAGGCCTGCCGCAAAATAATCTGTAATCTTAAGTCTGTACAATTTCAACGACAGAAACAGCCTGACCCGCTTTTCTCCCTTCAGCCACTGTTTGCAGACCCGGGGTCTTCTCACACACCTCACTAGCCTCCGGGACAGCTCCACACCCCCACCTCCCGACTCCCATTCAATATCCCTCTTCTGCCTTCAACATTAAGAACCTTTAAGTTCTCTGTTAACACAATAAGGCACTCTAATAGATCTTAAAATCACTAATCAAAAAAAAAATGTTTTAAGTGGGCTGCACACTCAGCACACAGCCCAATGAAGGGCTTGAATTCAAAACCCTGACATCAAGACCTGAGCTGAGATTACGAACTGGATGCGTAACTGACGGAGCCACCCAGGCAGCTCTCAGAATTCCGTGGAGTGCCACCAGCACTTTACCCCTCCTTCACCATCAACCGGACACAGGAGCAGCTCTCCCTTCAGCACAGCTACGGAACTTTTTAGGGTCACACCCGGTAGACACCTCTTCACCTGCTGATACGACAAAGGAAAAGGGAGGGCATGAAAACATAGTTCTCTGATTTGAAGGAAAGCAGAGATATCATTAAGCTTAAAAAGTCAAAAGGAGGGGCGCCTGGGTGGCTCAGTGGGTTAAGGGGTCTGCCTTCGGCTCAGGTCATGATCTCAGGGTCCTGGGATCGAGTCCCGCATGGGGCTCTCTGCTCAGCAGGGAGCCTGCTTCCTCCTCTCTCTGCTGCCTCTCTGCCTACTTGTGATCTCTGTCTGTCAAATAAATAAATAAATGAATGAATAAAATCTTAAGAAAGTTACATATTCTGCTTATGTTTTTATGGTGACGTCCCCGAAGTTAAGACCCTTTGTCATGGGTATTTCTCCTTTTGACTTTTGTGCGCACAACGGCAGGTAAAGGGAGAAGTAGGCTCCCCACTGACAGAGAGACAGATGCGGGGCTGGATCCCAGACCCCAGGATCATGACCTGAGCTGAAAGCAGCTGCTCAACCAACTGAGCTACCCAGTCGCCCCAGAATATGTAACTTTTAACCAGCAGTAAAACTAGAACAAAAACAACTATCCTGGGGCACCTGGGTGGCTCAGTGTGTAGCCTCTGCCTTCAGCTCAGGTTGTGATCACAGGGTCCTGGGATCAAGCCCCTCGTCGGGCTCTCTGCTCAGCGGGGAGCCTGCTTCCCCCTCTCTCTCCGCCTGCCTCTCTGCCTACTTGTGTTCTTTCTCTGCCAAATAAATGAATAAAATCTTTAAAAAAAACGAAAACAGCTATCCATTGGAAAAGAGAAATGCACAAAAATAAAGAAAACCATTAGTAAATGGAAAATGCATCATAAAACAGGAGAAATTGGAACATAATATTAATTTCAATAGCTGTATATAAGATAAACTAGTTAATGAAAAGAGTTTCTTGTATTGGATTTTAAAAAAAAAACCCCAAAAATTTTTCCCTACAAAGGAAACATTTTACTTTTTAAAGATTTATTTGTTTATTTCAGAGAAGGACAGAGAGAGAGGATGCAGGGGTGGGGAGGGTGCAGGGGGAGGGGGAGAGAGAAACTAAGCAGAACGCCACACTGAGTGGGGGGCCCAACACGGGGCTTAGTCTCAGGACCTTGAGATCATGACCTGAGCTAAAACCAAGAGTCAGAGGCTTAACCGACTGAGCCACCCAGGCGTGCCCACCTTTCTTTATTTTTTAAAGTGTGTCCTTTGGGGGCATTTGGGTGGCACAGTCAAGCCTCCAACTCTTGGTTTCAGTTCAGGTCACGATCCGGGGTCCCAGGACTGAGATCTGTGTCAGGCTCCCTGCTCAGTGGGGAGTCTACTTCTCCCTCTCCCTCTGCCCCTCACTCTCTAATAAAGAATTCAAATATATTGTTTTTAAAGATAAATAAATAGGGACACCTGGGTGGCTCAGTGGGTGAAGCCTCTGCCTTCGGCTCAGGTCATGATCTCAGGGTCCTGGGATCGAGCCCCGCATCGGGCTCTCTGCTCAGCAGGGAGTCGGCTTCCTTCTCTCTCTCTGCCTGCTTCTCTGCCTGCTTGTGATCTCTCTGTCTGTCAAATAAATAAATAAAATCTTGAAAAAAAGATAAATAGATCTTTTTTTTAGAAAAGGAATAAATAAAAAACTGGAAAATATGCACAAGGTGAACATTAACCAAAAGAAAGCTGAGCTAATTCCTTCTATCTGACAAACCGGAACTTCGGACAGAGACGCAAGGAGCGACAAACAGGTAAAAGGGACAGGGAACTACACGTCTGTCGCCACCACAAATGCGCACACACATGCTCTTCTTCAACCTCCGTAACTTCAGGGCAGCACCTGACAGAAGTCCCTAAATGAAAGACGGTTTGGCCTTGGGCCGTTACTCGAAAGAAGTAACACCCTGAGTTCAAACAAAACTCTGCACGTTAATGCTCCCAGCAGCTGTGTCTGGAAGGGCCAGTCCAGAGAGCCCCGCATGAACGCTTAGCCACACCACGGCCCCCCCACGTCAGGGACTGCCATTCAGCAACAGAAAGAAAGAGCAAGAGCCTGCTGATACACACAACAACTTGGAGGCGTCTCTAGGGAAAAAAACTGATCCCAAAAGGCTACTTACTGTATGATTCCATCTACATCTAACATTTCGAACTGACAAAATTTTAGAAATGGAGGACATATTAGTGGCTGCCAGTGGTTAAGGATGAGGGATGCCGCCCAGGGGGAAGAAGTGGGCAAGAGGGAAGTGACTGTGGTTTTTATAGGGAACATGAGAACCCTTGCAGCTGTGGAATCAGCCATGACAGCATTTACACGGACGACAAACTGCACAGAATCACACACACAAATAGAACAGAGGACGTGTGAACAGGATCAGTGGGCTACTTCAGTGTCGATGCTTGGTTGTGATATTCTGCTGTAATTCTACAAACTGTTACCACTGGAGAAGACTAGAGGAAGTGAAGAGGCACCTGGGTGTCTCAGTGGGTTAGGCCTCTGCCTTCCGACCTGGGATCGAGCCCCGCATCGGGCTCTCTGCTCGGCAGGAAGCCTGCTTCCCCTCCACTCTCTGCCTGCTTTTCTGCCGCTTGTGATCTCTGTCAAATAAAGAAATAAAATCTTTAAAAACAAACAAACAAACAAACTAGAGGAAGTGTAGAAGATATTGCTATTATTTCTTAAAGTTGAAATGTTAAAAATGTGAATACTATTAATAAGGCCAAGCTATTAAAAAGATAAAAAAAATTCCACACCCAAAGAACAGACAATACAAATTCTTTTTAAGCATATGATGAGACATTTACAAATATGAGCCACACGTTAAATCAACAGAGGAAAGTTTAATATACTCCAAAGACTACTATCTCACAGACTGTGTTCTCCCAACACAATAAAGTATAGGAATTAATAGCCAAGAGACAGGTTTTTTTAAATCCTGTATGTCAAACAAGCTGATTCTAAATCTCACACAGAAATGCGAGAGTTCCAGGAGAGACATAAGTTCTGAAAATAAACAAAGTTGGAGGACTCACACCCCCGACTGCACAACTGACCACACATCTACAGTAATCAGAGCAGTGTGGTGCTGGCACAGGGACAGACCCACAGACCCACAGAGCAGAAGAGAGTTCAGAAATTTGCCCTCACATGCACAATCAACTAATGTTTGACAAGGGCACCAACGCCTTTCAATGGGGGCAAGACTGGTCTTTTCATTATACAAACTAGATACTTGCGTAATAGATGTGGACCCTTACCCATACATTATATACCAAGATCTACTCAAGACGAATCAAAGACCTAGATTTAAGAGTTTAAATAATAAACTCTTAGAAGAAAAGAGAGGCAAATCACAACCTTGGATGTGGGGACAGTTTCTTAGGCAGGACATAAGAGACAACAAAAGAAAACACAGATACGGGGCTTCTGGGTGGCTCAGGGTACTCCATGGGGCGTCTGCTTCAACCTCTGTCAGCCCCTCCCCCTGCGTGGGCTTGCTCACGTGCTCTCTCTCAAATACACAAATCTTAAAAAAAACACACACAGATAAATTAAACTCCATGCAAAATAAAGCTTCTGTGCTTCAAACACCACCACCAAGGAAGTGTAAAAACGATTCACCCAAGGAGAGAAAGTTATTACAAAAGAAACTATTGCAAATCATACCTGTGATAAAGGACTTACATCTGGAATATACAAAGAATTCTTACAACTCAGTAATAAAAAGACAAATTTTAAAATGAGCTAAGGATCTGACGTGAGCACAGAAAGAGACAGTTCTCCAAAGAAAATACCCAAACAGCCAACAGTACATGAAAGATCCACAACATCATTGGCCACCATCACCCAAAGCTAACATGAGATCCAGCCTCACACCCACAGGGAAGGCTAACATCCAAAAGACTGATTACAACAAGTGTTGATGAGCGTGTGACGAAACTGGAGCCCTCATATGTTGCTGGTGGAAATGCAAAATGAAAAAGAGTCTGTAAGTCCCCAAATGCTGAAGCACAGAGTCCCCATAGGACGCAGCAATTCCACTCCACGGCATGTACCCAGGAAGAGATGAAAACACGCACCCACAAAGAAGCCTGCACACCAATGTTAACCACGCATTATTCACAATAACCGGAAAGTGGAAGCAGCCCAAACGTCCAATGAAGGGAAGAATGGATTCTTAAAAACACGGTACATCCACATCATGGAATATTACTCGGCACCTAAAAGGAATCAAGTACTGAAAGACGGATGAATCTGGAAAACGCGCTAGGGGAAGAAGTCAGTCACAGAAGGCCACAGTCCATAAGGCCGTCTCTATCAAAAGTCAAGAACAGGCCAATCTGAGGCGCCTGGGTGGCTCAGTTGGTTAAGCACCTGCTTTCGGCTCAGGTTGTGGTCCTGGAGTCCCGGTATCGAGTCCCGCATCAGGCTCCCTGCTTGGCGGGGAGTCTGTTTCTCCCTCTGACCTCTCCCCTCTCATGCGCGCTCTCTCTCTTTCTCTCTAATCAATAAAAAAATCTTAAAAAAAAAAAAAGGAACAGACAATCTATAGAGACAAAATGCGTATCTGTGGTTGCCTAGGCAGGGGGATTGGTCAAATTTCTACCTCATCACTGTTCCTAGGTGGCTGGGGTTTATGCTCATTTTTGCTTTTCATGTTTTCTTGTTTTTTTAACTTATTTTGGGAAATCTCACACATGCCAACTGCAGCGAGAAGTGTATATGAACCCTCCCACGTCCTTCCCTCAGCCTCAACACAGATCGGTTCAAGCCCATTCTCTTCCCTGGACTGTCTCCTACCCAGACCACTTGGAAGTACCCCAGACATCACCCATTTCACTGCCCAGCCTCGTGAAATATCAATCCAGTATTGTTAACTTTGCCATTAAGTTTGTCTTGGTGTCCCAGAGGTCCCCTTCATGAGAAGTTGGTTTTTGTTTTGTTTAGTTTAGTTTTAAAGATTTTTCCTGTTTATTTATTTGACAGACAGAGGTCACAAGTAGGCAGAGAAGCAGCAGAGAGAGAGGAGGAAGCAGGTTCCCTGCTGAGCAGAGAGCCTGATGCGGGGCTCGATCCCAGGACCCTGAGATCATGACCTGAGCCGAAGGCAGAGACTTAAGGCACTGAGCCCCCTGGGCGCCCCGGTTTGTTTTTTCCATACAAGAGACACAGGCAGGGACGCCTGGGTGGCTCAGTTGGTTGGACGACTGCCTTCGGCTCAGGTCATGATCCCGGAGTCCCGGGATCGAGTCCCGCACCGGGCTCCCAGCTCCACGGGGAGTCTGCTTCTCCCTCTGACCTTCTCCTCGCTCATGTTCTCTCTCACTGTCTCTCTCTCAAATAAATAAATAAAATCTTTAAAAAAAAAAAAAAGAGAGACACAGGCAGTGTCTCACTGGCAGCACCACGCACAGATGCACTGAGGTGCCCAGGGCACACTCAAGCGCCAATCAAAGGCGCTACTGGTGTTGCCCAGCGCGAGGCTGGGGTTGCGTGTGCCAGCCCACCATCACACACCCCATACAGAACAAATCATGTTCAACAAATAGAACCAAAACTAAACCCAAATCCTATTACCCACTTACTCGTAACTTATAATTTGAAACAATACAGTTTAATGCTCACTTATTTACCCTGAAATTATAAAACAGAACGTTCAGAAGAGTAAGACATTCAAGGGCTTCTGAGAGCCCACCCATTTACAGAATCAAGTGTACCATCTCATAAATCAAGCCCAAGAGACCTGTCTGTAAAAGCTGGCCCACTCCAACATTTACGCGACACAGGGCTTTTCTTTTTTTTTTTTTTAAAGATTTTATTAATTCACTTGACAGAGAGAAAGATCACAAGCAGGCGGAGAGTCAGGCAGAGAGAGAGGAGGAAGCAGGCTCCCGCTGAGCAAAGAGCCCGATGCGGGGCTCGATCCCAGGACACCGGGATCATGACCTGAGCCGAAGGCAGCGGCCTAATCCACTGAGCCACCCAGGCGCCCCGACACAGGGCTTTTCTAGGCCAGCAGATTTTCTTCTTTTAATAGAGAAAACCAACAGAGGGCTGCCAACGTTTTAATCTGGCCAGACAACGAGGAGGGAGGGGAGAGAGAGAGAGAAGACATTAGGAGGAAAGGATGAACTGTATCAGCCGTAATTACCTTAATTTCAAGAAACAATGACTTCTTAAATATTGAAAAAAGGAAGACCATAGTCCCTGGATTAAGGGTAACATTTCACTCTGAAAAAACAATAGTTTTAAGAAAAACTCACCTCACCACACTTATTTTGCTCATGCCGCCAATATAAAGGACCAATGCTAGAGAACATCTACTTACATTTCCACTAACACTTGAAATAAGACCATTAATTTAATTTAGACTCTACGCCCCACTGACTCCTATCAGTACACTTGGCTATGACCTTAAATTTAAAAATCTCTACAACGATATTCATATCCCTGTCACTATCCACACATTAAAAGTTTTTTGAGGGGCGCCTGGGTGGCTCAGTGGGTTAAGCCGCTGCCTTCGGCTCAGGTCATGATCTCAGAGTCCTGGGATCGAGTCCCGCATCGGGCTCTCTGCTCAGCGGAGAGCCTGCTTTCCTCTCTCTCTCTGCCTGCCTCTCCATCTACTTGTGATTTCTCTCTGTCAAATAAATAAATAAAATCTTTAAAAAAAAAAAAAAAAGTTTTTTGAAGGTTTGATTTATTTATTTGACACAGAGAGAGAGCACAATCAAAGGGAGTGGCAGGCACAGCGAGAGAGAAAATCAGGCTCCCCACAGAGCAGGGGGAGCCGATATGGGACTTGATCCCAAGACCCTGGGATCATGACCTGACCCAAAGGCAGTCACTCAACCAACTGAGCCACCCAGTTGCCCGCTATCCACACATTTTTAAGAAATACTTAAATGGAGACAACTTGGGGGCTCAGACGGTTGGGCGGCTGCCCTCGGCTCAGGTCATGATCCCAGGATCCTGGATCGACACGGCATCGGGCTCCCTGCTCAGCGGGGAGTCTGCTTCTCCCTCTGCCGCTGCTCCCCTTACTTGTGCTCTTTCTCTCTCTGACAAATAAGTAAAAACATTAAAAAAGAAGAAGAAGAAGAAGAAGAAATACTTAAATGATCACAACAGTGGCATCCTTTGAAGGGTTTGTCAAGCACCTGGTGCAGCCGGACTCTGAAACTCGCCTCCAGGTGACCGCACGTATCTGGTTTCTTGTATCCCAGCAACGTGCACTGCCCAGCACAGAGATGCTAGCGTCGCATCAGCAGGGCCTCGCCTACAGAGAAGGCTAGCATTTGACCCAAAGGCCCACCACTGACAGCACCCTTAGGAAAAGTAAGGGGCTCATGAACTGGCTTGAGACGCCTCTGGTACAGCAGAGTACCCGCACAGCACGGGGGTCCGCACACCCAGCAACACCCTGTCTGTCCGCAACACCAGCAAACTAGGACCAACATCATCCAGACGCTCATCCAACAGTCAGATGAGAGGAACCTGTTTACTGAGCATGACTATCACATGGAAGACAGACTCTAAAGAGAAATGCTGCCCACAACAGCACACAGTTCCATGAATGGAGCCCTTCAAAAAAGAACATTCTGTGGCAGAGACTGTTGCTAAGAGAAAACTAGAATCGGGAACGCACCCTGATACCTGCCCAGCTACAAACCGGCTGGGGTTTTGCTGGTGTAGTTTACGATCAAAACCCTGGCTTTGCCATATGACCTGGGGCCAGTTACAACACCTCTCGGGCCTTGGTTTCCACCACAGCAAACCAGGGACAATGAGCATCCCAGAGCTGCTGCCAGTTAAGCCCAGAACCGTGGCTGGCACATCGTGTCCTCATGGATCCTGACAGCAAAGGGAAGGAAACAGAGGAGGTCACCCGCCTGCCACAGGGCACGGGCTCCGTGGTGGCTGGAGGGGCACACCTCCCCCAACCCCATCTTCAGCGGCGTCATATGGTCACTCAAGCCGGACATGATGACAGTATGTGCACCATGGAGATCAACAAATCCTTCAAACCACCACGCTTTTTATTCTCCCAGAGAGTCAGTTATTAAACATTTACCAATGGGCCACCGGAATTCGATCTGACATTGAAAGACCCGCGGATCCCCTTACCCAAGAATCCAACACTGCCACTGGATGCAATCAGCAAGAGGTTCTTTATTGTTACGCAGGCGCCTGCGGGTGGTCAGCGCGCGCCTGCGGGTGGTCAGCAGCTCCTGCTAGCTGAGCACACCCGGCTGGGGTGGTGCCGGGTTTTTATAGACAGGTACAAACAAGTTTTGGGTGGGGCACAACTGATTGGTTGACAGAACTTTTGAAAAAGGCATACTTGGTGTTAGTGGATTGGCCCTGGAAGACCCCCCTCGCGCGAAGAGAAAGGCGGGAAGGGGAAACAAAGAGGGGAAGTTTGACCTTATTACTCAGCAGAAAGACATCCTGTCTATGTGACCATGCAGCCCCCTTGCCCTTGTCTATGTGACCATGCCCCGGCTATTAGGAGAGGGTATCTTGTTCAAACAGGAGTCAAGTGTCATGCCCTAAAAGCCAAGCGGGTTACAGAAAGGCAAAAGAGCAGTTACATTGAATTCAACCCTGGGGGAAGGGTCTTTTCATTGCAAGGGGAGGAAGGGTACTTTTACACAACAAAAGAGCAGTCAATTAGTTAACGACGGGGGGGGGGGGGGGGGGTTCAACATGAAAAAAATGGCAATGTGAATCCAGAGAGAGCAGATTTTTGCCTAATCAGCCAACAAGTGCGCCCGTGTCTGTAACGGACACAGCGCACTGGAGGAAACACCCCAAAAGGGCGTCACTGTAAAACAGGACTGGGGTGGGATGAAAAGATCAATAAATATTGAAAATTAGAAGTGAAAGAAAAAATAACCACAAAAGTAAATTAAAATAACTGTAAAAGGGGTGCCTAGATGGCTTAGTTGAGGGTCTGCCTTTGGCTCAGGTCACAATCTAGGGGTTCTGGGACAGAGCTCCTCAGCAGGGAGCCTGCTTCCCCCCCCACCCCCGCGCACTCCCGAAGCCTGTGTGCTCGCACTCTCTCTGACAAATAAATAGAATCTTTAAAGATTTTTTTATTTATTTGACACAGAGAGAGAGAGATCACAAGTAGGTAGAGAGGCAGATGGGTGGGGGGGGAGCAGGCTCCCTGCTGAGCAGAGAGCCCGATTCGGGGCTCGATCCCAGGACCCTGAGACCATGACCTGAGCCGAAGACAGAGGCTTAATACTCTGAGCCATCCACACAACCCAATAAATAGAATCTTAAAAAAAAAAAAAAAAAAAAACAGGGCGCCTGGGTGGCTCAGTGGGTTAAGCTGCTGCCTTCAGCTCAGGTCATGATCTCAGGGTCCTGGGATCCAGCCCCGCATCGAGCTCTCTGCTCAGTAGGGAGCCTGCTTTCTCCTCTCTCTCTCTCTCTGCCTGCCTCTCTGCCTACTGTGATCTCTCTCTCTGTCAAATAAATAAATAAAATCTTTAAAAAAAAAAAACTGTAAAAGAATAATTTACATAGGTCTATGCAATGTGATGAAGTTCTTGAGCCTCGGTGAGGTTCACCGGGATGAGGTTCGGAGCCGACGGCTAAAGAAAGAATTATTAAGACGTCTTTGGTGCAAAAGGTGGTTTATTAGAGCACGGGGACAGGACCCGTGGGCAGACGGAGATGCTGCTGCACCGGGCATGTGAGGAGTGGCTGGTTATATACATAGGAGTTGGGTAGGTGAGGACAAAGGGGTGTTCAGAAGGGCTATGGGGGTAAAGAAGACTGTCAGGATATTGAAGGCCTGGTTACCATCAAGCCAAGGCCACTTTCCCTCTAATGAGGCACTAACATAAAGACAATTGGGAGTCTCCTGGTGGAATGTTACATTCCTGCTATCAAGCATCCTTGTTAGTGAGATTTAGGTTTAGAAGAAATTTAACTTTATTTACTTTTCCTTGTCCCAATCAGCCTCCTTCAGTTTTTATGGAGGGGAGGGTGACATTAGGGCTTGAGGAACTGAGTTATGTGCCTTTGGAAACTGGGCTATTGATAAGGTAACTTCTTTGTTGTAAATCTCAAGGACATTGGTAAACCAAGGGAGACTCCTGCTTTTCAGGATTGTGATCTCTGCAAGTTAACTGTTTTTCTTTTAGGGCAGTCAGGCTGCCTAAAGAATGTGACACATTACTGAGGGGACTGGGTGGAGAGGGGGTGCAAGGTGCCAGCTTCTGCTTTGTCCTCAGCCAGCCTCCTGCTCCCTCATCATATGCACTCAAAGAAGTCATGGCCACCTAAGACTGTCAAACACACTGTCCAGGGACGCCTGGGTGGCTCAGCGGGTTAAAGCCTCTGCCTTTGGCTCAGGTCATGATCTCAGGGTCCTGGGATCGAGCCCCACATCGGACACTCTGCTCCGCAGGGAGCCTGCTCCCGCCACCCCCAACACCAGCCTCTCTGCCTACTTACAATTTCTGTCAAATAAATAAATCTTTTTAAAATTTTTAAAAAATAAACAGCATGGTTGTGTTATAATTTATTTCTAATAATTCCAAAATCTGAAGTCTTTGTTTCTACTGGTTTTCACTCTGGTGTCTAATTTCCTTGTGTGTCTGGTCAGTTTTGTCTGTGTACAAATCAACATCCATAAAAGTATCTGTAGGGGCTTTTTTGGTGTTTTAGGATGAAGGTAACTTCCTCCAGAGAGGTTTTAAGTTTGCCCCTGCAGGATGCCTAAAGGCATTCACCAAACCAGAAAACTTTAAATTTGTGCTTGATTTCCCTGGAGCACCAGGCAATGTGAACCGAGGTTAGAAATCCTCACAAAAGCCAACCCACGGCCACAGGTACCACCCCCGGCTACTTTCCCGTGGTATTGAAGAGTAAAAAGACAACCAGGGGGCAAGGATGGAGTGACTCCGAGGAACTGCTCCTTCACTCCTGCCCTAAGGATGGAGCCTTTCCGGCCCCTTTTCACATGCAGAGAATTTCCCTTGGGCTCTGCACCTTGAGAGGACAGTGGATCTTAACTGACCCCTCTTCCTATCCTACAAGACCTCTAAAATCAAAGTCCCACTTTGACCCAATCAGCAAATGCTCTCAGGGCAAATGCAGATCCCGAGGTATTTACTCCTACTTCTGGTTTGTTCTTCTGGTTTCAGTCTAGAATTTCCTTGTTATATTGTCAGTTCTTTGTTTTTTTTGTTTTTGAATCCAACTTTTAGTTGTTTTCCGTAAGGTAGAGGGTAGGAGGTTAGAAGACAGTCCAAATAACCTAGCTCAACCTTTACTGAAAACATTTACTAATCACACTGCTGCAGTGTTCTGCCAAATAACCCTGACCAACAACTCTATACTGAAATTTATATTTTCTTATCACTTTGAGGAATGATTCCACTCTCTATCCATGCTAATGTGACATCTGTTGTAGGTAATCTACCCCTTACCTGTGACTTATAAGTTCTTCTCTCTGTTGCTAGACGATTTCAAAGTATGGACATAGGTTTCTTTTTTTATACCACCTGGGACATAGCGTGCTTCCTAAATTTGTGGATTTATGCTTCTTACTAGTTTCCAAAAAGGCAAAGCTATTACTATTTCGAATAATGCCTCTCCTCCAGGTTTCCTATTCTTCCATCCCGGAAACCACACATTTATGACCCAATTTTATTTTATCCTCCATTTCTCTCACCTCGTCTGCCACCCCCCATCTCTTGGTGCCGCAGGCTGGTCACTTCTTCAGACTCCTACTTCAGTTCACAAATTCTATCTTCAGCCACATTTTAATCTGTTTAACCCATCTATACTGAGTTTTTAATTTCAACATTGTTTCCACCTCTGAAAGTTCTACTTGGATCATTTTGCTACTTTGCTTTTCATTACTAATTTGTATCCTGCTTTGTATTACTTCAAAAGCTCATACATTAGTGTACACACTACATCCAATTATCCAGTATCTGCAGGCCGTGGGGCATCTAATCATGCTAACTCTTCCTCTCAGGGGTGTGTATATTCTTTTTTTTTTTATTTTTAAGATTTTATTTATTTATTTGACACAGAGAGTCAGCAAGAGAGGGAACACAAGTAGGGGGAGTGGGAGAAAGTCCCCGCTGAGTGGGGAGCCAATGTGGGGCTTGAACCCAGGACCCTGAGATCATGACCTGAGCCAAAGGCAGATGCTTAACGACTGAGCCACCCAGGTGCCCCATGTGTTCTGACTAGAAGTTCAAGTCTGCTTAAATTTACTCTACAGAAATTCCAAGGCCAACGCTCAGTATGCCTTCCTCCGAAGATGATTTATTTTCTTTAGTAAGGAACAAGGGAGTGCTATCACAATTCCTCACTGTTTCTTTTCTTAAATTTTTTCTTTTTTGGCCTTTGGAGAGTTACCTTAGTTGGGTTTTCTTTGAGGGGGGTAGTGTTTTATTTTTTAAAGATTTATTATTTATTTATTTGAGAGAGAGAGCATACACACTCGTGCATGGGGGAAGGGAGAGAGAGAAAGAATCCGGAAGCAGACTCCCTGCTGAATGTAGAGCCCGACTCGGGGCTCAATCCAAGGACCCCGAGATCATGACCTAAGCTGAAATCAAGAGTTTAGCTGGCTTAACTGACCTGAGCCACGCAGGTGCCCAGGTTTTTGTTTTTGTTTTTGTTTTGTTAAGCAGGCTCCGTGCCCAGCGTGGAGCCCAACATGGGCTCAAACCCAAAACCATGCGATTAAGACCTGTGCTGAGGTCAAGAGTCCGAATGAGGGGCACCTGAGTGGCTCCATCGGTGAAGTCCTAGGATTGGACCCTCCATCAGGTGCCCTCCTCAGTGGGGAGCCTGCTTCTCCCTCTCCCTTTGCCCCTACCCCTCTGCTCCTGCTCTCTCACTTTCTAATAATAAAATCTTAAAAAAAAAAAAAAAGACTCCAACGAGCCATACAGGTGCCCTGAGCATGTTAGTTCTTAATGCACTGAAACGCTCACGAGAAATCACATTTACTGTCATCTGTGCAGCATGTGACTGAAGCGCACCGGTGAGCCTTCTGAGAGCATCTAACACTGCAGGAAGCTGCACCCTTCCCGAACTTTCATCCTCCATGGGGAGTGGATGCTCTGGATGGCGACCATGACAGCATCTGTGCCCTGTTTCACGTGCTCCCCACAGGTGAGAAAGAGAATGTGCCTCATTACATATGCAGGACTGGCCCTGTACTTCTGGGTTAGGGAGACCAAGTAACTTTTCCACAACAAAGTGTCTTAAAACCAGATACAGAAGAAGGGCGCCTGGGTGGCTCAGTGGGTTGAGCCGCTGCCTTCGGCTCAGGTCATGATCTCGGAGTCCTGGGATCAAGTCCCGCATCGGGCTCTCTGCTCAGCGGAGAGCCTGCTTCCCTCTCTCTCTCTCTGTCTCTCCATCTACTTGTGATTTCTGTCAAATAAATAAATAAAATCTTAAAAAAAAAAAAAAAAAACAGATACAGAAGGATCAAAAAACAGCCAAAAGACAATAAACCATTCATACACCTTCTGAACGAAGCATTTTGCAGTCAACCATTCTGAACTTCTTCAGTATATTTGCATAAATTACAACAAAGAAGAATTACAAAGGAAAATTATCTTACCTTCTATGGAAAGTTCTTGCTTAATTTTATATTCAAACAAAATATAAAAACATTTGGGATTTTTTTCTCAGATTGTATGTGACTTTAAGAGAGATTTTTTCATTCAGGACATTTATAATCTCTTCACCTGAAAAAGAAGAAAAAATTTATTTTAAGTTCTGCCTGTGAAAGCTAACCAAAATAGTAGAGAAAAGGCAAAAAAAATCAGTATCTTAACTTGGTACTCAAAGTCTCAGACTATTTTATGATTAAGGAATAAACATTCCCTTGCCTTTGCTCATGCCAGAGACAACAGCACTGATGATGTACACCCATGCCATATCTGGGTAACCAGCTCAATGGCTGGAATGTCACATGAGAAAGGTCCCCATGAAGCTGTCCAGTTCTGTAACTATATGCCATCACCACTGGGACATGCATGTCTCTGGGCACACCAAGACAACAACTGGAGAACTCACTGATAAGTCATCGCAACTTCTAGAAAAGCGTTAGAACCTGGGACTTCTCATTTTCTATGTGCACAAAAGCCATGATTTTACCTTTTGAAAATTACACTTTAGCAAAAGAGACAGGGGACTGCTCTGGAGTACAAGAGACTTAAGAAACATAATCACCAAATGTAACATATAGACCTTGAGTCCAGTCAAAACAAATCAAATGTAATCACTTCCCATCAAGTGTATTTTCTGTTCTTATCAGTTTAACATCTAACACAAGTCCACTTTCGAGGACAACAGGTTACATGTCACACAGATTTTCGGAACTGGAGGATGGGACAGCGGCTGGCTCCATCCATCCTGTGTGACAACCTAGCGCTGCAGCACCAGGAACCGCGCTCCTACCTTGGGGGAATTAAAAAAAAAAAAAAGGACAAATCAAATGTAAAAAGGTTATATTTGAAGCTATTGGAGAAATCTGGATATGGACTACCATTAGATCATACTGGGAATTACTATGAATTCTTAGTTGTGATATGATATGGTGGTTATGTTTTTAAAAATAAAAACCATTCTTATCTGTTAGAAAAAGTGAGTATTCATGGGTAAAATGGTATTATTTCTGGGATTCACTTCTAAAATACTTCACCAAAAAACAAGAACCAGATTTTTAAAGTGTTAAGAGGGCAAGGGACAAGACGGGGAAGAAGCTGGGTGGTGAGTGTGAGTGTTCCACTATAATGTTTTCTGTATATTTGTATATTTTTAAATTTCATATAAAAACCAAACAAGGGGCACCTGGGTGGCTCAGTGGATTAAAGGTTCTGCCTTAGGCTCAGGTCATGATCCCAGGGTCCTGGGAACGAGCCCCGAATTGGGCTCTTTGCTCAGCAGGGAGCCTGTTTCCCTTCCTCTGCCTCTCTGCCTACTTGTGATCTCTGTCAAATAAATAAAGAAAATCTTTAAAAAAAAAAAAAAAGGTAAATAAATAAAAATAAAAACCAAACAAAAAAAGACAATCAAAGTTGTGCTAGTGAGCCAGAAATAAGTCAGTGTTACTGTTGGGTCCCCCATGTTGGGTCCCCCATGTTGGATCCCCCAACAGTGGGTCCATGGTCAAAGGAGCAAAGGTCAAGCAAAACCTTTTATTTCGCACCAAGCATCAAGAATCAAACCGACCGTCAAACAGACCAGTCGGGAGCACCCCTTACAGAGAAGGTGACGACCTCCCGGCCTCACAGACTAACTTTTATAGAGCAAAGACCATGTGGTTGGGCCTGGCCACACACAGGTGGCCAATGAGATTGTAACACACAGAGAAAGCTGCACAGTCATGCTAGGTCACACACGGGTGGCCAACTGAATTACAATTCACCCCATAGTAGCTATCTGCACTAGCCTATCACCTTAGTCAGAATTGGAGCCCAAAATGCGGGGCCCACACTCCTTGGTAGCTAGAGAGACAGCATGCACGACTGGATGTCTCCACCTGGCCCGACGCTTCCCTGCATCCGGGCTGTTATCTCCACCTCACCTGACCCACCCTTGTATTTGGGCTTTGTTACCTGGGACTGGTTTCCCCGACTTGCTTCTAAGTAAGTTGGGGGGAGTGTCAGTTTAAGTTTTACTGCACCAACAACAAAATGGCTGTTGAACCATGGTGGGGCCTCTCTGGCTAAATAGGCCCTTACATTACCATCTTCTGAAATAGGTCAACTCTTCTTAAAACTAACACTTCATAATTAAAATTATTAAGTTGAAAAGTTCAATACTGGCTTTTCAGCACTTCATACCGTTTTCTTTTTTTTTTTTTTAAAGACTTTATTTACTTGACAGAGACACAGCAAGAGAAGAAACACACGCAGGGGGAGCAGGAGAGGGAGAAGCAGGCTTCCAGTGGAGCGGGGAGCTCAATGCGGGGCTCGATTTCAGGACCCCAGGATCATGACCTGAGCCGAAGGCAGATGGTTAAGGACTGAGCCACCCAGGAGCCCCCATACACAGTTTTCAAAATAATGAAGTATTTCTATAAGAGTGACTTTAGGCCTGTTTATTCTGATTTTAAACTAATGTTCATTTGTTTGTATTTATGTTCAACTGGGGGAAAGGGGATTTCTAAGTTGCTATTGTTTATTTATTTTTTTTTTACTTATGTAAAATATGTACAGGTATCCAAAGTCAAAAGTACTTAAGAGGTGTCCAGACCAACAGAACCATTCAATGGAGAGCAGTGCGGCTGAGAGCGGAACCAAGACACCACGTGTCCCACAGGCTGGGAGGTGTCGGGCGCTCCAACCTCTGCAACTTGGCACAGCAGCGGAACCAAGGCCCTCCCAGAGCACCTGAGGCACACAGCAAAGACCCAGGTATTAACAACCAGAGGAAGGCTTCACCAGACCGATCTCCTCAAAGCGCAAAACCAAGACTGAAAGGACCAAAATGATCTTCCAATCATCTGCCAGGACAAAACTCGAGATCATAATCCAGATACCAATATATAAAAAAAAAGTTGTGAGACATACAATGCAGCAGAAAATTTAACTATGATTTTTTTTTAAGATTTTATTTATTTATTTGACAGAGATCACAAGCAGGCAGAGAGGCAGGCAGAGAGAGAGGAGGAAGCAGGCTCCCCGCCGAGCAGAGAGCCTGATGTGGGGCTCGATCCCAGGACCCTGAGATCAGGACCTGAGCCAAAGGCAGCGGCCCAATCACTGAGGCACCCAGGTGCCCCTGATTTTTTTTTTTCCTTAATTAAAAAGCCGCTGTGGGTTTGTGGGGCCGCCTGGGTAGGTCCGTTAGTTAAGCATCTGACTGGCTCAGGTCATGATCTCAGGAGCCCCCCATCGGGCTCCTTGCTCAGTGGGAGGGAGTCTGCTTCTGCCTCTCCCTCTAGTTGCTGCTCTCCCCTCTTCTGCTAGTGCTCGCTCTCTTTCTCCCTCGTCCTTATCAAATAAATAAATAAAATCTTAAAAAAAAAAAAAAAGGAAAAAGAAAAAGGCAGCCGGTGGGGAGGGGGCACCTGTGTCTGTTGAGCATCTAACTCCTGACCTTGACTCCGGTCGTGATCTCCGTGGGATCGAGCCCTGCACGGGGCTGCATGCTCCGCAAGGAGTCTGCGTGGCCCTCTGTGTCTCTGCCCCACCCCCGTTCAGGCTCTCCTTCTCTCTTTCTCTCTTAAAAAAAAAAAAAGCCGCCGGGGCGCCTGGCTGGCTGGTGGAGTGTGCTACTCTGATCTCAGGCTGTGGATTTGAGCCCATGCCAGGTGTAGAGATTACTGAAAAAATCTCAGGGGTGGCGCAGTCAGTGAAGAGGCTGACTTGTGGCTTACCCAAAGGTCATGATCTCGTGGCAGTGAGATCGAGCCCTGTGCCCGGTTCTGCACTCAGTGCACAGTCTACTGTGGACTCTTTCCCTCCAGCTCGCACGCTCTCTGTGTCTTTCAAATAAGTGAATAAAATCTTTGAAAAATAGGGCGCCTGGGTGGCTCAGTGGGTTGGGCCGCTGCCTTCGGCTCAGGTCATGATCTCAGGGTTCTGGGATCGAGTCCCGCATCGGGCTCTCTGCTTAGCAGGGAGCCTGCTTCCTGCTTCCCCCCTCTCTCTCTCTGCCTGCCTCTTCGACTACTTGTGATTTCTCTCTGTCAAATAAATAAATAAAATCTTAAAAAAAAAAAAAAATCTTTGAAAAATAAAATCTTTAGAAAATATATATTTTTTTAAAGCAGCTATTAGAAACAGACAACAGGATGTCTCAAATGGTAGAATTAGCAGAAACAGACCTTAAGCAGCTACAATAAATATGTTCAAAGACTCAGAGGAAAAGACAGTGATAATGAGTGAAAAAAATGGAGTCGCAGACACAGAGATGGGAAAAATGGACACTATGTAGAACGACAAATGACTCTTCCAGAATGGAGAGTGAAACACCGGACGTAAAAACGTACACAGGAGAGACAGCAGGAAACTGGGAGACTGAAGACCATGTCAGTGACCCTAAGACAGAAACTACCCGATCCGACTGAAGGGGGAAAAACGTTTGCTTTGTTTTGTTTTTTTAGAGAGGGGGGAAGAGAGGGAAAGAGAGAGGGAGAGGCAGAGGGAGAGGGAGAGGCTTCAGCAGGCTCTCCACCCAAAGAAAAGGTCTTTTAAAACGGAACAGAGCTGGGGCGCCTGGGTGGCTCAGGGGGTTAAGCATCAAGTCTGGACTCTACTTAGGCCACAATCCCGAGTCCGGAGACTCAGACGGCGTCCGCTGGGGATTTTCTGTCCACCCTCCCCTCCCCCACTCAAGCTTCTGCTCTCTCTCTCCCATTTAAAAAAAAAAAATTAACAGAGCCAAGAAAGGAAGGAAGGAAGAAGGGAAGACCAGAGCATCGGGGACCCGTGAGACCTTGTCACTGGTGGCGCCCAGCACATCTGTAACTGAAATCACCAAGCAGTGTGAGAGAACGGAGCGTAAGAACACAGGAAGAAACCAAAACCAAATTTTGTAAAAAAATCTCTAAGAAAAAAACTTACAAAAGTATCACCCCATTCCTTCATCCTGCTTCCCTCCTTCCAATCTAGCTATTTTTATTATTTTTCTGATTTACTGCTTCGCTGCAAATATATACTTTTTTTCATATTCTTTCCAATATTTCTTGCACAAAACTACTATTCTGTATCTTGGTTTGTTTTCGAGGTTTTTTTTTTTTTTTTTTTTTTTCCCATAAAACAATTCCTGGGGTACCTGGGTGGTTCAGCAGACTCTTGATTTCAGCTTAAGTCATGAGCTCAGGGTCCTGGGATTAAGCCCCACGTTGGGCTCTGCCCTCAGGAGGAAGATTCTCTCTCCCTCTCCCCCTCTGCTCGCAAGCCACCCCCCCCAAATAAGTCTTAAAAAAGAAAGAAAGAAAGAAAGAAAGAAAGGCCTCTTCCTTGCTCCTTTTCTATTTTTTAAAGATTTTATTTATTTGAGGGAAAGAAGGGGGGAGGGCAGAGGGAGACAGAATCTCAAGCAGACTCCATGCTGAGCCAGAGCATGATGAAGGGCTCGATCCCACAAGCCCGCGATCATGACCTGAACGGAAATCAAGAGCCGACACTCAACGGACTGAGCCAACCAGGTGCCCCACCTTTCTCCTTCCTTTAAGTGAACGTTTTTACTCATTTTAAATATAGTATAAAGGAAAGCACACAAGTCAAAAATGAAGAGCTCCCTAAACTTTCACAAAATAAACCCATTTGGGGACCCAGGTGGCTCAGTCAGTTAGGTGTCTGCCTTTGACTCAGGTCATGATCCCAGGATCCTGGGACCAAGTCCCACATCAAGTTCCCCACACAGCAGGGAGTCTCCCTCTCCCCTCCCCGCTGCTTGTGATCTTCCAATCTCTTTCTCGCAAATAAACAAATAAAATCTTTTAAAAATAATAATAATAGGGGCGCCTGGGTGGCTCAATAGGTTAAAGCCTCTGCCTTTGGCTCAGGTCAGATCTCAGGGTCCTGGGACGGAGCCCCGCATTAGGCTCTCCACTTGGTGGGGAGTCTGCTTCCTCTTCTCTCTCTGCCTGCTCTGCCTACTTATCTGTCAAATAAATAAATAAATAAATAAATAATAAAAATAAACCCATTCATGCAGCCACACCATCCAGTTTAAGAAACTAGATTACCAGCACCCAGAAGTAACCCTCATGTCCCCAAAGGTGCCAACCACTGTCCTGACCTGAATCATATCACCCTAGATTCATGCCCCTTGTGATAAATGCACACCACTCCTTCATGCTGACTTACCCCTAGCGAGAGACATGTTGTTTGCAGTGTTTTGGTTTTTTTTAAGATTTTATTTATTTGACACACAGAGATCACAAGCAGGCAGAGAGAGAGAGAGAGAGAGGAGGAAGCAGACTCCCTGCCGAGCAGAGAGCCCGATGCGGGACTCGATCCCAGGACCCTGAGATCATGACCTGAGCCGAAAGCAGAGGCTTAACCCACTGAGCCATCCACACGCTCCTGCAGTGTTTTGCTATAACAAATAATTCTGCAATGAGCAGTCTTTTGCAAAATCATTTCCTATTTCGGCCAACATATCTTTAAGACAGATCTCTAGATGTGGGATTGCTGGGCCAAAGGGCAAATCCACATACAACCCTGCAAGATACAAACCCCCTCCAGAGGCACTGTACCATTCTGCGTTTCTACTGGCAAGAGGGCAGTTTCAACACAGCTTTGCCTAAGAACATACAGTTAAAATTCTGGATTTCTGCCAATATGTAAAATGATCAACTGTCCCAGTCTGCTAAGAACTGAGAGATTCCCCACAACAGAGGACTCTCAGTGCCGGACCCAGCGACGTCCGGGGCAAACCAGGACAGCTGGCCACTCTACCAGTATGGTGGGAAGTAGTGTCTCCGTAGAGCTTCGATTAGTGTTTTTATTACAAGGAACAGTCAGCATCTGTTCCGTTACATAAGGTCCATTTTCATTCATTTTCCATAATCTATTCCCACCCTTTCCCCGTTTTTCTCTATCAGGTTCTTTTCTTTCCTTTTTTTTTTTTTTTTTTAAAGATTTTTTATTTAGTTATTTGACAGACACAGCAAGAGAGGGAACACAAGCAGGGGGAGAGGGAGAGAGAAGCAGGGTTCCAACAGAGCAGGGAGCCTGATGTGGGACTCGATTCCAGGACTCTGGGATCATGACCTGAGCCGAATGCAGACTCTTAATGACTGAGCCACCCAAGCGCCCCTATCAGGTTATTTTCTTGTTCTTCTCAGTTTCTATGACTTCTTTTATTAGTAGTAGTAGTAGTAGTAGTAACTGCTACACCCAATGTGGGGCTCAAATTCACAATCCTGAGATCAAGAGTAGCAGTCTCCTCTGGCTGAGATAGCCAGGAGCCCCTCTATGAATTCTTTTTTTTTTTTTTAAGTTTTTATTTAAATTCTAGTTAGTTAGCGTATGTGTGCTAGCGTCAGGTGCACAGTTCTTTCAACTATTAGAGATAAAAGCTCTTGGGGCACCTGGGTGGCTCAATGGGTTGGGCCTCTGCCTTCGGCTCAGGTCATGGTCTCGGGGTCCTGGGATCGAGTCCCACATCGGGCTCTCTGCTCGGCGGGGAGCCTGCTTCTCCCTCTCTATCTGTCTGCCTCTCTGCCTACTTGTGATCTCTCTCTCTGTGTCAAATAAATAAATAAATAAAAATCTTTCAAAAAAAAAAAAAAAGCTCTTTGTTATGACAGAAATTCAACATCTTTTTTTTAAGTCATTTGTCTTTTGACTTTGCTTATGGTGATTTTTGCACTGCAGTTATGAATGAATCAATCTGATCAGTCATCTTTCACTGTTCTAGGTTCTAAGTCATAGAAAAGCTTCCTCACTCCTAAGTTAGAAAGAAATGCGCCTGGTCTGCTTTCAGCACTCATACAGTTTAATTTCTCACCCTGTAATCCCTGGTCTATTTGAAGTAATTATTTCATTATTTGTTCCGACTACACAGGAGTTAAAGAGAATAAGATAAAATGCCCTAAGGTCCACGATAAACAGGACGACAATCTATGTAAGAAACTTGTCTCCAGGAAAAGCATAAGTGAGCACATGCCACCACTCTGTACTGCCAGATTTTGGTTTTGTTTTCTTTAAACATTTTCTATTCAGTTTAATATACTGTCTGCTGGGAAGTAATAAGCCAAAGAGAAGCAGTTCTCCCCTTTTCCAGCAGCTACTGGAGGAAGTCCTGTGAAGAAATGGAGGCAGAATGAAAGCAATGTTTTAACACCTAAGCAGACATCACACACTAAGAATCAATCTTCGTATTGGAGAACTAAACCAAAATCTGAAGGAAGAAACTGCTATCTGGGACAGACATCCCTAGAGTTTAATGACAAAAGGATAGTCAACACCACCCAGGTCAAAGTGTCTTTTCACATCTTGAAAAAGAAAAGTTCCGAAATGAAATGTATATAAAATGGAAAGAGAATGTTCTCAAATTCAGGTCTCCTGTGGATAGTACATTAAAATACATCAGATCACACCTGTTCAGTTTTCCTACCTAAAAAAAGTTGTACCTAAACCTAATCACCTTGTCAATCTCTTCACTAGAAATGTGAGAGAAAGGAACAAGTTAAATAATATAAAAAGAGCAACTAGTGAAATCCAGAATGTGGGAGCTTACGGGACAAATAACCAAATTTCTCCAACCAACCAACAACACAGGAAGGGCAGTCAGCCCTAGGAACAAAGGATTTAAGAGACATTCAATAAAGTGAGACACTTTAACTTCGATTCAAACCAAGCAACTACAGAAGGTACGTTTTTAGGCTGAGCATAGATCAGAGATCAGCAGGCATGTAAAATGGCACGATTTCACAATTTCTACAATTTGCTTTTAAATATACCGGGGGGGGGGGGGAAGATTAGGAGGAGTACAGAGAGGCAAAACAAGATTGACAAAATGTCACAACTAGTGAAACTATAGGAGTCAAGGGCAGGGCTGCCCCAGGATGGGCCACTTTTTTTTTTTTTTTTAAGATTTTATTTATTTATTTGACAGACAGAGATCACAAGTAGGCAGAGAGGCAGGCAGAGAGAGAGAGAGAGAGAGAGAGAGAGAGAGAGAGAGGGAGGCTTCCTGCGGAGCAGAGAGCCCGATGCGGGGCTCGATCCCAGGACCCTGAGATCATGACCTGAGCCGAAGGCAGCGGCTTAACCCACTGAGCCACCCAGGCGCCCAGGATGGGCCACTTTATCATAAAGATTATTCTGAGTTAAAAAGCTATCAAAACCCAGAAAATCCAGGAAAAGCTGTTTACCTCCCCCTCAACTGCCTGCAAAGAATTTAGGGAGTGCCTCCAAGAAGAACCCTCTCACCATAGCTAACTACATCATACTACGAAGGAGGTAAGGCAGGTGGGGAGAAGCCTAGCAAGGCGTGTCTGACCCAAATCCTCTCCGCAGCCCTGAGCGGCAGCAAACATTTGTTTACCAAACCTTTGCTCTTTTTCACCTTCCTGTGACCTGCGTTCCTTCCGAGTCCCAGACCCCCACCCCTCACCTTAGTTCAGAATGAGAATATATACTATTTTGCCTGTCTTTGGAATTTCCATATCTGTTTGGATTCCCCATCCATACAAAATTAAATTACATTTTCTCCGGTTAATCTGTCTCAGTCCGGCTGGACCTTGATTGGGACAGAACATTCTTGCTTCCAGACGAAGCTGAGGAATGGGCACCTAGAGATCTGTTGCACGATCATCTTTACCTGTGCCTATGGGTAGGTGTGTAATTACCCATCAGAAAACTCACACCTAGGGGCGCCTGGGTGGCTCAGTGGTTAAGCCGCTGCCTTCGGCTCGGGTTGTGATCCCAGAGTCCTGGGATCGAGCCCCGCATCAGGCTCTCTGCTTAGCAGGGAGCCTGCTTCTCCCTCTCTCTCTGCCTGCCTCTCTGCCTGCTTGTGATCTGTCTGTCAAATAAATAAATAAAATCTTTAAAATAAAGAAAAGAGGGCCGCCTGGGTGGCTCAGTGGGTTCAGTCGCTGCCTTCGGCTCAGGTCATGATCTCAGGGTCCTGGGATCGAGTCCCACATCAGGCTCTCTGCTCGGCAGGGAGCCTGCTTCCTCCTCTCTCTCTGCCTACCTCTCTGCCTACTTGTGATCTCTG
The DNA here is from genome assembly GCF_964662115.1 of Mustela nivalis. Classification (NCBI taxonomy): domain Eukaryota; kingdom Metazoa; phylum Chordata; class Mammalia; order Carnivora; family Mustelidae; genus Mustela; species Mustela nivalis. Next base: position 277,543 of record NC_139026.1, read on the forward strand.
TCTGTCAAATAAATAAATAAAATCTTTAAAAAAAAATAAAATAAAAAATAAAAAAAAAGAAAAGAAAACTCACACCTAGAGTCTTGGTCTCATTCGAAGCATCTCAGGGGACCTTAAAAGGAGAATACCAAATCGAAGAGAAGACAACTACTGCCCTGGCTACACAGACCAGTCTCTGTCAAATGTCCAAAGGCAGGACTTCCCCCGGATGTGGGAGGCCAGGTTCCTCCCGCTTAAGATGGAGAATGTCCAACCAGTCCCTGGAAACAGGGGTGTTTTAAAGGCTGTCTGGGACAAGTCACCCAGACTGCATGGGGTTCCTTGGTGAATCAATCCTAGAGAGGATTTTCATAGACCATCCCCAGGAAATAATGAGACAGTAGAAGTGTCAGACAGCAGAGGAACGGGAGAGATGCGACTTCATGACAACAGGTAGTCAGGCTGTCTAATATTAAACTGACAGGAACACACAGTACAGTTGACCTTAGCCAAAAGGCCAAGAAGCAATCAGGTTGTCGAGCAGCAGATGACTCAGCGAGCCTGGCTTGGCCGCCTAATGGAACCCCCACAACAGTGCAAAGGCTAACAGCTGAGCTTCAGAGTCTGACCTTCTAAGAATGACATCTTCTTCTCCCTGAGCCAGGTAGAGGGCTGCGGGCATCTATCCTCAGTCACATCCCCAGCCTTGAAAAGGAAGGAGCAGCGGACACCTGCCAGGACCTGGGGGAGCCCCAAGGACACGGTGCTGAGTGAGACCAGCCAGACACAGGACAAATCCTGTCTGGCCCCACTTCTAGGAGGCACCCGCAGTGGTCAGACCCAGGGACAGAGTGGGGCCCCAAGGAGGGGTCTGTGGGGGGACAGTTTCAGTTTGGGGAGACAGAAAAGTTTTGGATACAGGCAGGGGTGACGAGAGCACAGCCAGGTGAATGTGCTTAGTGCCTCTGAAGTGCACACCTAAAAATTATTAAAATAGTAAGTTTTGGGGTGCCTGGGGGTCTCAGTGGGTTAAGCCGCTGCCTTCAGCTCAGGTCATGATCTCAGGGTCCTGGGATCGAGTCCCGCATCGGGTTCTCTGCTCAGCGGGGAGCCTGTTTCCCCTCTCTCTCTGCCTGCCTCTCTGCCTACTTGTGATCTCTGTCTGTCAAATAAATAAATAAAATCTTTAATTAAAAAAATAAGTAAAAATAAAATAAATAAAATCTTCAAAAAAAAAAAAAGAAAAGGAAGGAAGGAAGGAAGGAAGGCAGGCAGCTCTACTCAGGTATCTACTCAGATAATATCCTGAACCTTACACTTCTGGACCAAGAGCCGTCTTACGGCGGCAACAGGGAAGGCCTAGTCTCCAGATTTCCAGTTCTTCAGCCATGTCCCAGTGCAAGGGCTGTGGCGCGAAGGGCCGCAGGGTGGGACGGTACTAGGGGGAAGGAAGCAGCTGGCCAGAGACCACAGCAGGTGGAGCAAAGCCTGCAGCAGGAGCACGAGGCCAGCCCTGGGGGCAGGAGTAGATCCATGGCAGCCACCTACACCCCTGCAGGAACACAGGGCCAGGGGACACGTCTGCCAGTATCTAAAAGAAAGGCAAGAAACCCAAATTTTCTTAAATCTCCAAATCTTCAAATGTTAACTAATTTAAATTTTTTATTTTTATTTTTTAAAATATTTTATTTATTTATTTGATAGAGATCACAAGTAGGCAGAGAGGCAGGCAGAGAGAGGAGGAAGCAGGCTCCCCGCTGAGCAGAGAGCCCGATGTGGGGCTCGATCCCAGGACCCCAAGATCATGACCCGAGCTGAAGGCAGAGGCTTTAACCCCCTGAGCCACCCAGGCGCCCCCTAATTTAAATTTTTAATCCCATGTAGGCCAAGACTATGAAGAGTTAAGGGATCTTCAGCTGACGGTGTCTCTGCGGGAGAGGTGGCCTGCCTCTGTGCCCCCGCTGGCCCCAGCCTGGGAGCCGCGAGGATGAGATGGGACCCACACAGATAGAGAGTACCCAGCTCCTATCTGGCCTTTCGTGAGAACTCTACAACTGACAGCGAGCCTGACTGGCCCTGCTTAGGCGGCCGCACAACCCTGGGGCTTCAAGCTTCCAGCTTCTCCCTGCCACTGATGGAGCTCAGCAGGTGTCCCACCAAAGTCTCAGAAAGGGCATCCATACAGAGCCTCACCAGACACCTTGAACAAGAGCTCTGTCTGGCCCAAGCAGCTTCTCCCCTTCTCCCAGGTTTCTCAAGAGCTCCCTCCTAGCTGTTGAGTGTGAGGAAGAGAAGACTCAGAGCAAAAGCTGAACACCTCTCTGCTCAGTGCTAGTAACCGCGGCTGCTCTGCCTGGTTAAGGGTAGAGCCTGCTGGCGCTGTCAGCACGTACCCTCCTCTTCCCTCCTGGAGACATACACAGAGCCCCAGTCCAAGAGCCCATCAGCACGGCAGACCTGAGCATGGGGGGTAGGGGAGGCTCTCTGGCATGAAATCCAGCTTCCATCACTGACTAGTCCTACAACCCTGGGCATGCGCCCTGTGTGTGTGTGATGCAAGTAAAAACGTGACTCAGCGACAAGGAGCTGTCATGACTGCCCCCACCCGATCTAGAACAGTGGCCAACACCAGATGCCCGGGGAGAAAAGGAGACAACGACAGATCTTCCTCCAGTCCCAGGAAGCGTCCAATACCTCGTGTGACGGACCGCGCACCGTACTCGAGCGGAAAGACGGCGGGGCTGTCCGGGTCTCGGCTGTCTATCTCGTGATCGCGGGCTGACTGGGAACTGTGGCCGCGGCCCAGCATCACGAGGGATCGTACCACAGATCCCTAGCACGGAAAAGATCCAGATTCAAAATGCCAACTACAGTTTCTGCAGAACGCAGACCGCTTTTGTACCCCTGTAAAGCTGAAAAATCAAACGTTGAACCGTTGTTAAACCGGGGCCGCCTCTACAGGGAGCCAGAGACATACCACAGCAAGGCCCGGCCGCGCCTGTGCCCCACGACAAATGACACCAGACAGTGCCTGCACCGCATCTGTTCTCGTCCCCATACTCGTCCCCATACCCTCGGCCGGGACTCCCGGAAGGACAGAGACGTGGAGACACGTGTGTAACAAGTGCGTCGAACAGGTGGCATAAAGCCCAACAAGCGCCGAGCAGAAACCAGGGCGGCGGCCCGAGCGGAGCCCACACCAGAGCACAAGACAGGGAAGCCAAGGGAGCCGGAGGGCAGGGGGCCCTGCCAGGGGAGAAGAAAGCAGCAGGGGCTGCCGACAGCAGGCAGTGGCCCGCCGGGCCCAGCCCGCACAGCGAGCAGCGGAGGCCTCAAGCATTTCAGGACCAGCCACGGCCACGGCCACAGGTTAATGAGTGTCAGCTCCAAGCTGGACTCCCGGCCAGCTAACAGTGGAGTCCATATTCCCAATCTCCGTGTGACACGGAGTCAAGTCAAGACAGACGGAAAAGGAGGCACCAAAGGAGCTACAGAAAGGGTTATGAAGATGCAGGGAGAGGACATGAAGGTCCTCACCAGGACTGAGCCGAGAGTTTCCCAGGCTGGAGAGGGAACGACACCCCGAGGAGGGAAGCACACGTCTTCGACAGGGAGCAGTCGGCGGGTTTCTCCTCGGGAGCCGAGCCCTCTGGGACCAGCAGTGCCACTGCCGCTAACCGCGCATGGGAAAGGCCGGCTCTATCGTGCCTGAGTTACGTCTCAGAAGGGGGCCTTCGGGGGCTGCCAGGTGGCAGTGACATGTGCAGCCGGCGTCGTGCTAGTGTCAACAGCAGCCCACAGAAAGGACACCGGGCATCTTCTGCTCGGCCACAAATGGAGAGAGCGCGACGCGCAGCCCCGCGGCGGGGAGCCCGGCCTCAGGCAGACCTTGCAGCACTCTGCGCAGACGACGTCCTGCCTTCGGGCCTGAGGACAGAGCCGCCGGTTCCCTGTGCCCTGGGGCGTCCTTACTGACAGGGAAAAATGCCAGCCTCCCAGGGCGGACAGCAGTGCTGCCCGGGACAGAGCTCAGTGCGTGGGAGCAGGGACACGGACGGGGCCATGTGCGGTAGCGCGCGACAGTTACGAGTGGAGGAAGCAACTGAGTCCTCGGCCCCGCGTCCAGCGGCCTGGCCCGCAGTCAGCTTCTCCACTGACCGCGCCAAAGCACGGTGGTTAAGCCCCAGGTGTCGGCGTCCCCAGCCACACAGCAGACGACAACGGCACGGATCTGGCGGGCGCAGCGCCGGGTTGCGGCGGGCGGCTGGGTCACACCTGCCACGACCGCCATCGGGAGGCCGCTCCCATGAGGAAACCGGGCTGGAGCGCCACTCACTTCCCAGTTTTAAAGACTTTATCTCTTTACTTGGGAGAGACAGAGGGCAGGGGCAGTGGGGGAGCGGACTCCCCGCTGAGCAGGCAGCCCGGGATACCCACACACCCACACTGCGGTGGCCAACGTGGCGGCCCAGCAGACAGGGAGAGCGCTCACATCACATACACCAGATCGCCACAACATCCCTTACACATCATCGTTTTGTCTGTCAGTAAAGCTGAAGAAATGACAAGCAGAAAGCAGGAGCTGCGAGGGAAAAGAGCCAAGCCAAGACGCCCGCCGCTGTCCGGTCCTGGCAGGAGAGAACCCAGAGGTTCAGTTCAGCCAAATGAGAAAGGTTTATCCATTAAAACCCTAGACAGGCCACACCTTAGAAGAATGAAAACCACGTTCCAGAACCCAAAGGCTAGGTCTTAAAACTTAGGGCCCAAACAAAAGACCCAGCCTACAGGCTACATGCTTCTGTAGGATCCAGATGATCTCCCAAAACTGTACCAGTCAGCCCCCACAGAACTCAACCCTCTCTACAGGAAGATAACCCGAACTGGAGTCTCTAGAATGTCCCAGCCATAATGTTCATCATGTAATTAAAAATTACTAGACATGCGAGGCAGAAAACTGTCAAATGACCATATGTTCAAGCTGGCAGATGAGAACTACAAAAACAGCAATTATAAATACATTAAAAGATTTAGGGAAAACATCAGAAGGAGTGAAGAAGAAATGAGTATTACCAGAGAAATGCAAACCTGATCAAAAAAAAGAAGTTCTAGGACTGAAAAATACAGTATCTGAAATTAAAATGTTACTGAATGGGGTGCCTGGGTGGCTCAGTGGGTTAAAGCCTCTACATTTACCTCAGGTCATGATCTCAGGGTCCTGGGATCAAGCCCCGCATTGGGGTCTCTGCTCAGTGGGGACACTGCTTCCCCTTCTCTCTCTGCTGCCTCTCTGCCTGCTTGTGATCTCTGTCTGTCAAATAAATAAATAAAATCTTTTTAAATAATTAATTAATTAAAATAAAATAAAATGTTACTGGATGGAATAAACAACACAATGAGCACAAAAAAAAAAACAACGACTGTGAAGACAGCATAGAAGACATACAAATGTAAACACAGAAAAAGGAATAGTAAAAGGACAAACATATTCAAACCTACGGGAGGACATCAGTCTAAAATAATTATCACTGGGGTCCCAAGAGGAAAGGAGAAAGAATATGAGGCAGAAGAAATATTTGAGAGACAACGGCCAAAAAGTTTCTAATTTGACTAAATATACCAACACATAGATCCAAGAAACTGAGTAAATACCTAAAAGGAAAAATACAAAAGCACACCTAGAACACTACAGTCAAAATAAAAGAGGAAAAATCCTAATAAAAAGAAAGTGTTTATAATAAGAAGTAGGGGCACCTGAGCGGCTCAGTCAGTTAGGTGGCCGGCTCTTGATTTTGGCTCAGGTCATGATTTCAGGGTCATGGGGCAGAGCCCAACATGGGCTCCACACTCAATGGGAGGGAGGGAGTCTGCTTGAGATTCTCTCTCTCCCTCTCACTCTGCCCCCCACACTCCACACACGCACATGCACACTCTTTCTCTAAAAATAATAAATAATCTTTAAAAATATTTATTAAAATACCTCAAACACAATAGGAAAAAAGGTTAAGACGGACAGCAGACTTCCCACAAGAAACAGCAGATGCTAAGATACAACAGCACAAAGTCTTCAAAGTGCCGAAAAATAGAAAGCTATCCACCGAGAATTCTATATTCAGCAAAAATATCCTTCAAAACCAAAGAATAAAGAGCTTCTCAACTTCACTACAGAGAACAGACAGGGTCACCAGAAGGGAGGTGGGTGGGTGGACGGGGAACCCAGAGGATGAGGACGGAAGAGTACACTCACCATGGCAAAATCAAGTAACACAAAATGATACAAAAACAAAGAGCTTTCCCGACAAAAGCTGAGGGGCTCCGTCCCCAGCACACTCACAGCATAAGAGACGCTGAAGGAAGTGCTTCAGGCTGAAGGAAAATTAGCCCATATAGAAAACTGATCTTCAAAAAGGACAGAACAACATCCCGACTCATCTAAAGGGCTGGTATTACCAAACCAATGACATCATGTGAAAAGAAAGTCATAGCTCTCTTATGAATACCCATAAAGAAAACCTCAACAAAATACCAGCAAACCAAATCCAGCCACATATAAAAGCATTACACACCACACCAAGGGAACTTATCCTAAGAATGAAAAGTTACTTTAACACCTGAAAATCAATTAATACAACACACCATACTGACAGGATAAAGGACAGAAATCAAATCATCTCAACAGATGCAGAAAGGACATTTCACAAAATCCAACACCCTTTCATAATTAAAAAAGGAAAAACATTCCACAAAATAGGACTAGAAAGCAACATCCTCAACCACTGAAGGCCCACTACCACCACTTCCATTCAACACGGTAGTAGAGGTTCCAGCCAGTACAATAAAGCAAGAAAAAGAAATAAAAAGCATTAGAACTGGAAGAAAGTAAAACTGTCTTCCTCCAAAGGAATGAAGGAGCTATCCTTCATATTCTAAATAACCCTGTATATGATTATACAGGAAGAAAAATCTGAAGGAATATATAAACCCAGTATGAAAACTGAGAAATGAATTGAGCGATGATGTTGCAGGATACGTAAGCCAACAAATAACTTTATTAACAGCAAATAACTTTAAAAAGTAGAAAATGGGGGGGTGACTGGGTGACTAACCCAGTCAGTTGAATGTCTGCCTTTGGCTCAGGTCATGATCACACGTCCTGGGATCAAGCCCCGTGTCGGGCTCCCTGCTCAGCATGAAGTCTGCTTCTCCCTCTCCCTTTGCCCCTCCCTCTCCCATACTCTGTTTCTCTCTCAAATAAGTTAAAAAAAAAAAAAAAAAAAAAACCTTTTTAAGTAAAAAATAGAAAATGGGGCACCTGGCTGGCTCAGTCGGTGGAGCTTGTGACTCTTGATCTCAGGACTGTGGATCTGAGCCCCACGCTGGGTGCAGAGATTACTTACAAATAAACAAAATATTCTAAATAAATGTTTTAAATAACCAAAAATATCAAATACCTACAAATATACTGAATGAAAAAAGTGCATCTGTAAGATACTGCTGAGAAAAATGCAAGGAGATGTCAATCAACGGAAACAGATGACTGTGTTCACACTCAGTTCTAACACGGATGTACAGAATCCATGTAATCCCAACCAAACTTCTAACAAAACTTCTGTACATACTGAAGAGCTTATTCTAGGGGCGCCTGGGTGGCTCAGTGGGTTAAAGCCTCTGTTTTCGGCTTGGGTCATGATCCCAGGGTCCTGGGATCGAGCCCCGCATCGGGCTCTCTGCTCAGCAGGGAGCCTGCTTCCTCCTCTCTCTCTGCCTGCCTCTCTGCCTACTTGTGATCTCTGTCAAATAAATACATAAAATCTAAAAAAAAAAAAAAAGCTTATTCTAAAGCCGGCAATCCAACTTTGTACAAGAATAAAGGTGGAGGACTTACACTACCTCATCTCAAGACTTACTATTAAACTAAAATAATTAAGACAGTGTGATGTTGGCATAGGATAGAAAAATACACCAACAAAACGTAACAAAAAGCCCAGAAATAAGCCCGCACACGTATGTTTAATTTATAACAAAGGCTCCCCAAAAAAGCTCGGATGATTTTATAAACCACATGGGGGGTGAGGGAATTACCCTGATTTCAGCTCACATTAAAAAATAATGAGGGGCACCTGGGTGGCTCAGAGGGTTAAGCCTCTGCCTTCGGTTCAGGTCATGATCTCAGGGTCCTGGGATGGAGCCCTGTATCAGGCTCTCTGCTCCACGGGGAGCCTGCTTCCCCCACCCCCGCCCCGCCCCGCTCTCTCCCTGCCTCCTTGTGATCTCTGTCAAATGAATAGATAAAATTTTTTTAAAAACATAATGTAAGGGGCGCCTGGGTGGCTCAGTGGGTTAAGCCGCTGCCTTCAGCTCAGGTCATGATCTCAGGGTGCTGGGATCGAGTCCCACATCGGGCTCTCTGCTCAGCAGGGAGCCTGCTTCCTCCTCTCTCTCTGCCTGCCTCTCTGCCTACTTGTCATCTCTGTCAAATAAATAAATAAAATCTTTAAAAAAAAAAAAACATAATGTAATAATGAAAGATGGATCACTCAGAAAGATCAGTGTTTGCTTGGAGATGGAAAGCCAGGAAAGAGTGGGACTGAGGACTCCCCAAATGGTATGAGGAATGTGGGGCACGGTAGACGTTCACTACACTGGGATATTTCACAGGTGTATACAGATGTCAAAACTTACAAATTACATGTTAAACATGTGTGGTTTATTGTATAGCAACTGAATCTCAATAAAGATGTTAAAAAGAAAAAGGTGAATCAAATCAAAATACAAAACCACCCACTATACAACTTTTACAGGGGTGTCTGGTTCAGTCAGTGGAATGTGTGACTCTTGATCTGGGGGTTCACACTCAAATTCAAGCCCCCTGTTGGGTGTAGAAATTACTTAAAAATAAAATCTCAAAAAATAATTTTTTTTAACCAAAAAAGTTAAAAAGAGGGAGGTGCCTGGGCAGCACAGTTGGTTAAGTATGGTTAAGTGTCCAACTCAGTGTTAGCTCAGGTCCTGATCTCAGGGTTGTGAGATGGAGCCCCATACCGGGCTCTGTGCTCAGCAGAGTCCGCTTGGGACTCTTTCTCCCTCTCCCTGCTCCTCCCATTTGTGCGCTTGCGCGCTCTCTCTCTCCCAAATACATAAGTTTTTTTTTAAAAGAAAAAGAGGGGTGCCTGGGTGGCTCAGTTGTTTAAGTGTCTGCCATCAGCTCAGGTCAATCGAGCCTCATGTCAGGTTCTCTGCTTCTCCCTCTGCCTGCAGCTCCCCCTGCGTGAGTGCTCGCACTCTCAAATAAATAAAACTTTAACAAGAAAAAGAGTGTTTTCATAGCACTGGTACATGTAAAACTGTTAGGACACATGATAAACATTTAAAAAAAAAAAAAAAAAACCACTGACAGGACATCTGGCTAGCTCAGCTAGAGAAACACCCAATTCTCAGTCTCGGGGTTGTATATGAGCCCCCCACTGGGTGTAGAGATTATTAAAAAAATAATCAGGGGGCACCTGGGTGGCTAGGTGGGTTGGGCCTCTGCCTTCAGCTCAGGTCATGATCTCAGAGTCCTGGGATCGAGCCCCGCATTGGGCTCTCTGCTCGGCGGGGAGCCTGCTTCCTCCTCTCTCTCTGCCTGCCTCTCTGCCTACTTGTGATCTCTCTCTGTCAAATAAATAAATTTGAAAAAAAAATAATAATCAAAGGTGCCTGGGTGGCTCAATCATTAAGCATCTGCCTTTGGCTCAGATCACAATCCCAGGGCGCTGGGATGGAGCCCCGCATCAGGCTCCCTGCTCAGCGGGGAGCCTGCTCCCCCTCCACCCCCTCCCCACTGCTTCCCTCTCTGCCTACTTGTGATCTCTGTCAAATAAACAAATAAAATCTCTAAAGAAAAAAAAAAAAAAAAAAAACCAGAGTAGAGATACCTGGCTGGTTCAGTCAGTCAGCACATGACCCTTGATCTCGGGATCACGAATTCAAGCCCCATGTTGGATGCAGAGATTACTTTTTCTTTTTTTTTTAAGATTTTATTTATTTATTTGACAGAGAAAGATCGCAAGCAGGCAGAACGGCAGGCAGAGAGAGAGGGGGAAGCAGATAGCCTGCGGAGCAGAAAGCCCAGTGTGGGGCTCAACTCCAGGACCCTGGGATCGTGACCTAAGCTGAAGGCAGAGGCTCAACCCACTGAGCCCCCCACGCACCCTGTAGGCAGAGATTACTTTTTTTTAAGATTTTATTTATTTGACAGAGAGAGAGAGAGAGAGAGAGATCACAAGTAGGCAGAGAGGTAGGTAGAGAAAGAGGAGGAAGCAGGCTCCCCATTGCGCAGAGAGCCCGATGTGGGGCTCGATCCCAGGACCCTGAGATCATGACCTGAGCTGAAGGCAGAGGCTTAAACCACTGAGCCACCCAGGTGCCCCCAGAGATTACTTTTTAAGAAGTAAATAAAATCAGGACAGCTGGGCAGCTCATTTGGTTAAGTGTCTGCCTTTGGCTTGGGTCTGATTCCACAGTCCTGGGATCGAGCCCCACATCAGGCTCTCTGCTCAGCAGGGAGACTGCTTCGCCCTCTGCCCCCAACCCCCAACTCATACTTGCATTCTCTCCGAAACAAATAGAATCTTGGGGGAAAAAAAAAAAGTAAATAAAATTAAAAAGAAAAATAGACAAACCATAAAATATTTAAAAATTTACTCCTTACACAGAAAAACACACACACACAAAATCATAAAGGACTCATTATCAGCACATATATATATTTTAACTCCTAAATGAATAATAAACAATCTGGGGCATCTGGGTGGCTGTCTGTTGGCCCTTGGCACTCCTGGGTTTCAGCTTGGGTCTCAGGGTCACAGGATCAGCCCGCAAAGGACTCTGCAGTCAGAACAAGTCTGCTTAAGGCTCTCTCACTCCCTCTCCCTCTGCTCCTCCCCCCCAGTAGAGCATGCTCTCTAAATAAATAAAAATCTTTAAAAAGCAATCCAATCAAGGGTGGATTAAAAACCTGACACTTCACAAGAAAAATATAAGGGGCCAATTAGCATATAAAAAGTTGTCCACCAAGGGGCACCTGGGTAGCTCAGCAGTTAAGCATCTGCCTCTTGGTTTCTGCTCAGGTCAGCTCAGGTCATGATCTTGAGGTCATGAGATCGAGCCCCATGTCAGGCTCAGGCCCAGCTCGGAGTCCGCTTGGCTCTCTCCCTCCTTCTCTGACCGTCCCTCCAATGAACTTGGGAGCATGCACACGTGCTCTTACTCTCTAAAATAAAATCAAATCTTAAAAAAGCGTTCACCAAAAATAAAACAAACAGTTGTTCACCGTCATTCATCAGAAAAATGCAAATTAAACCACAATGAGCTATCACTATCACCTGAATAACTAAAATTAAAAAGACTGACGAGGGGCACCTGGGTGGCTCAATGGGTTAAAGCCTCTGCCTTCGGCTCAGGTCATGATCTCAGGGTCCTGGGATCGAGCCCCGCATCGGGCTCCCTGCTCAGTGGGGAGCCTGCTTCCCCCTCTTGCTCTGCCTGCCTCTCTGCCTACTTGTGATCTCTCTCTCTCTCTCTCAAATAAATTAATAAATTAAAAAATTTTTAGAAAAAAAAAAAGACTGACGATACCAAGGGCTGGTGTGGATATGGAAAAACTGGAACTCCCATACATTATTGGTGGGAATGTAAAGTGGTACCAGATTGGAAAATGGTTTGGCAGTTTCTAAAAAAGTTAAACATATATCTATACTATGAACCAGCAATTCCACTCCTAAATATTTACCCCAAAGAAATACCAAATATCCACAACACTTGCATAAGAATCTTGACTTGAGTCATAATATCCAAAAAAGTGACAGCAACCCAAATATCAATACGAAAAGAAAAATATATTTTCATGCAAATTAATACTACTCAAAAAGCAAAAAATACAGATACAAGCATTTTTGTTTAAAGATTTTGTTTCTTGGGGCGCCTGGGTGGCTCAGTGGGTTAAAGCCTCTGCCTTCGGCTCAGGTCATGATCCCAGGGTCCTGGGATCGAGCCCCGAATCGGGCTCTCTGCTCAGCAGGGAGCCTGCTTCCCCCCTCTCTCTCTGCCTGCCTCTCTGCCTACTTGTAATGTCTGTCAAATTAAATAAATAAAATCTTAAAAAAAAAAAATTTATTTATTTGAGAGAGCATACCAGCAAGGTTCGAAGGGCAAAGGGAGAGGGATAAGCAGATTTCCCACTAAGGGGGGAACCTGATGTGGGGCTCGATCCCAGGATCCCGAGACCTTGACCTGGGCTGAAGGGAGATGCCTAACCAACTGAGCCACCAGATACAAGCATTTAAATCAATAAACCTCAAGGGGCACCTGACTAGCTCAGTCGGTGGAGTGTGGAGCTCTTCATCACAGACTCAATCTCTGTTGGACACAGAGATTACTTAAAAAGTAAGCAAGCAAGTAAATAAATATATAAATAAATAAATCTCAAAAGCATTACACTGGGCAAAAGACAAGACACAAAAGAGCATCCACTTTATGATTTCATTTATAGGAAGCCGAAAGACCTGCAAAATTAATCTGTATAACAGAAATCAGAACAATGGTTGCCTGATTTGGAAGTTGGTTGCAGTAACTCAAGGGACACAAGGAAACTTTTAGGAATGACAGAAATGTTCTATATCTTGACATGAGTGATGGAGACACAGGTGTATATACATCTCTCAAAATTCAGCAAACATATTTAAAATCTGCACATTTCACTGGGTGTAAAATATTCTTCAGTAATTTTTAGTGGAGAATTTTTTTTAAGATTTTATTTATTTGAGAGAGAGCAGAAAGAGAGAGCACAAGCCGTGGGGGCAGGCAGAGGGAGAAGGAGAAGCAGACCCTCGATGAGCAGGAAGCCCAACTCAGGGCTCAATCCCCAAACCTGGGATCATGACCTGAGCGGAAGGCAGATGCTTAACTGACTGAGCCATCCAGGAACCTTGTATTAATTTTTAAAGAAATGAAAAGCTAAAAAAATAAAGAAATAAAAGACATCCTGTGTTAAGATATTGCTGTACCCAAATTTGACAGGATTTCCAAAAAGTCAATGGCTGAGGATGCCTAGGAATGCGGTGCAAATGAGACTGACTTCACAACGCCTGCTTTGGAATCGCCCGACTTTCACTCCAGAGCTCTGACTTCCCGCGCAGGAGGCACCCACAGGGGGCGAGAGTGAAAGGCACAGGCTCTGCTAGAGTCTGACCAGCCGAGCTGAGCCCCGGGTCTCCCTTGGATTTACTGTGATCTTGGACACTTTCCTTAACTTGTGCCTCAGCTTCTTCACATAAATAGGAATAGGAACATCAGCAGTAACTGTGTCATTAAGTGGTTTTAACCACTGAGCCACCCAGGCGTCCCCCCCCTTTTAAAAGATTTATTTATTTATTTATTTATTTGACAGGCAGATCACAAGTAGGCAGCGTCATTAAGTTGTTTTAAGAAGTAAATGTTTAGGAGATGGACAGAAGGGGCAGGGAAAAGTGTAAATGCTTACTGGTTTAGATGTCAAAATACAAAATTTAAGGGCGCCTGGGTGGGTCAGGGGGTTAAGCCGCTGCCTTCGGCTCAGGTCATGATCCCAAGGTCCTGGGATCCAGCCCCGCATCGAGCTCTCTGCTCAGCAGGGAGTCTGCTTCCTCCTCTCTGTCTCTGCCTGCCTCTCTGCCTACTAGTGATCTCTATCTGTCAAATAAATAAATAAAATCTTTAAAAAAAAAATACAAAATTTAGATCTGCTTTTCACTCTCTGGTTCATGGAAAATTCTGCACAAGTCATGTACCCCCTTTCGTCAAAATGTCTGTTGCATCTCACAAGGATATAAGCATAGAAAAAGGAAAAGCACTTTGTTTAAAAAAAGAATTCAATAAGATGATGTATGTGATGCGCTTTAAAAAGGGCCTGCAGCTTCTTCTAAATAAAGCTTTATTGGAACAACACACGTGTGTACACAGAAATGCTTGGTACATAATCAGCTACCATTCTAATGCAAAAATTTAAAACAGTGTTTTGAAAGTTAGCCTTTTTTTTTTTTTTAAAGATTTTATTTATTTATTTGACAGAGAGATCACAAGCAGGCAGAGAGGCAGGCAGAGAGAGAGAGGAGGAAGCAGGCTCCCTGCTGAGCAGAGAGCCTGATGTGGGGCTCGATCCCAGGACCCTGAGATCATGACCTGAGCCGAAAGCAGCGGCCCAACCACTGAGCTACCCAGGAAAGTTAGCCTTTGTCCTTAACCTAAAGGAAAAGGAAGGGGAGGAGCCTCAGTCAGCCGTCTGAGATGTAAATCCGGAGTCAATCATCTCTTGGCTGTACACCTGTTTTCTCATCTGTAAAATGGGTGGTAACAGTTCCCATACCCCCGAGGTCCTGCGAGGATTAAGGAATTCATACAAAGCATTCCGAGCCGCAGCACACAGTGAGGTGGCCAGATGCTGCCCTGTGCCCTCACCAAGACTTTACACACTACCCCGTGCTGAGGACCTGTTTACCCGCACCCTGAGCTCTCCAGGGGCTTCAGATTCTTCTGCCCAGACGGCTTCTTGCTTGACCCTTGGAAGTGTCAGACGTCTCCCGCCACTCCAAGCCAAAGGAAAACCTCACTTTCCAACCCAGTATGACACCCTGCTTCCCCAGCTCAGCAAACGGTGCCACAGTGCAGCCATCTGTGCCACCAAGCAGCCTAGACAGCACCCTGAGCCCTCCCCGGCCATCCGCAAGGGCCACCACTCTGCCTGCACACATCTGAGCGGACCGGCAAGGTCTGAGCACCCCCGCACCACACCCAACACCCCACCTCTCCTCCCTCCGCTGCAAGGCCAAGAGCCCACCCTGGCCACAGGCTCCGGTCATCTGGGCTCCTGGAGAAGCTCCACCACCAGGCCATGGCATGCGCGGTCCTCCCAGCCTGGAAGGCCCTGTCCGCCCCCCCCAGTTCTCACGGCTCAGGAGCCTGGCTGACAGGGGTCAGAAAGGCCCAAAGGCAGGAGGATGTGGGGAAGAGGTAAGAGCTGAGTGTCGGGGAGGCCACAGGAGCAGGTGACAGCAGGCTGAGACGGCCGCAGGGACAAGGCCGGTGGTGGGCAGAGGGACAGGGGGCAGGGCTGCAGGGAGAGCAGGGACCGCTGGGGAGTGACGGAGCGCGGGAGCTGGGGTGACAGCGGCAGGCTCAGAGCAGGCAGTACCAAGGGGGTGGACGACGCCAACAGGGCCCCAAGCGGCAGTCTGGGGGTGCAGGAGGCAACCCCGACAGGTCAGGGCCAGCGACGGGCACGAGGGAAGGCAGCGCTGATGGGGCCGGAGGGAGACACGGGGCAGGCCGGGGAAGGGAAGCTGCGCGCCCCACAGACCGAGGGGCAGCAGCGAGAGCGGCCAGGGCAGGGACGAGCGTGGACACCGGGGAGGGACAGTCCCGCCGCAACAGGTAGAGAGGGTAGCGCCGGCGGGTGCGGAGCGCGGCCCAGTGGTCAGGGTCCCTCCCGGGCGGGAGAAGGGAGGGAGCCGTGCGGAGGCCCGGGCCGTGGCCGGTGAGGAGGGCACTTGGGGGTCAGGGCCGGGAGGGCACCCCCGCCCGGGGTGGAGGCGGACACTGCCTCGGGGACGGGGAGGAGCTGGCCGGGGGAGGGGGCAGGGGGGACACCGTGCGGGGGCGGACACCGGGGGGGGGACACCGTGCGGGGGCGGACACGGGGGGGGACACCGGGGGGGGACACCGTGCGGGGACACTGACGAGGGGCACCGCCGACGGGGGCAGTGCGGTGAGGACACCGACGGGGGGAACACGGACGGGGCGGACAGCCACGGGCGCACCCACAGCGGGGCGGTCACGACCGGGCAGCGGCGGGCGCGGCCGGAGCGGCGGGCCCGGCTGGGAAGAGCCGCGGCGGGCGGCCGCACTCACCTGCCCCGCGGGCCGGGCGTCGCGGCGGCTCCTCGGAGGCCCGGGTGGAGGCCAGGGCGCGGGCGGAGGCGAAGCCCGGGCGACCTGGGGCTAGCCGCACGCACATGGGCCCGGCCGGGCGCGGCGCCCACGGACACGGCGCCCACGGACACGGCGCGGGCCGGCCGGCGGCTCGGGACCGGCTCGGGCCGCGGGCGGCGCTGGGGTCGCTCCAAAATGGCGGCGGCAGCGGGAGCGCGCGCGCACGCCGGGGGCGGTGTCTGGCGCGAGGGCGCGCGCCGGGGCGGGGCCAAACAGGGGGCGGGGCGGGGTGGGGCGGGGTCCAGCCGGGAGGCGGGGCGGCGCGGGGCGGCGCGCCTGCGTGGACGCGGCCCGGCGGGGGCGGCAGTTGCGCGGCGGCGGGAGTTGCGCGGCGGCTGCGGGAGCGCGGCGCGGAGGCGTGCGGCCCGGCCCTGTGGCCCGCTGCTCTGAGGCACGACCGCGTTTCTAAGCGAACTTCATAAACTTGCTCTGGGGTTGGGCCACGGCAGGGGCAGAGCCACCCCTCCCGAGGCCGGACGCGGCCAGAGGGCGCCACCCCGGGGCGCGCGTCCTCCTGCGCGAGGGCGTCCCCCACCCCGGGCCGTGTCCGGAGCTCCTCGGCGCTGGGGAGGGCCCGGCCCAGGCCAGCCTGAGCGGCGGGCCGCCACGGTGACCGCGGGGCGCCCTCTGCGTCCTGCTCCCTCGCCGGCCTGCGAGCGCCCGCGCAGCCGCCGTGGACGCGCCCCTTGGCCCCGGCGCCCCGGGGGTTCGCGGCGGTTCGCGCGGTGAGCTCGGCGCCGCGAGTTCCGTCACACTCACCTGCACGGCGCGATGGATGGGGCGCCCCGGGGGCTCGGTCGGGGATGCGTCTGCCTTCCACTCGGGTCATGGTCCCGGGGTCCCGGGATCGAGTCCCGATGGGGCTCCTTGCTCGGCCGGGGTCTGCTGCTCCCTCTGCCCTTCCCCCTGCTGGTGCCCTCTCACGCTCTCTGTCAAGTAAATAAATAAAACCTGTTTTAAAACAATAACGAAATAAAGTAAAATGAGAGCTATCATTTCGGGAGTCAGCGTGGAGCGTGGGGAAATGCTGGAAATGGAAACCTAAGGGAAGTCGAAGCCAAGGTCCTGCCTCCCCTCCCAATCCTCCGGGTCGCGGGGAAAGCCGTCTGGGCCGTTGCTGTGCAGAGCGCTGTCCGCAGGGGGGCCCGCAGAGCCGCTGGAGCACGGCCTCCTTTGGGGCTCGCCCTGCAGGGTCGCTTCAGAGCAGGATGTCTCCGGTCCCTTCAACACTTCTCACTGCATCCTGCAGGGCAGACGTCTGGCAAGTTGTAGGGTCAACTTCCAGGAATTAGGTTTTTAAAAAAGCATCCACTGGGAGCCTGGGAGGCTCAGCGGGTTGAGCATCGAGCTCTTGGTTTGGGCTCAGGCAGCGATCTGGTGGTTGTGGGTTGAGCCTTGTGTCTGCACTCAGTGCGGAGTCTGCTTCAGATTCTCTCTCCCTCTCCCTCCTACTCACTCTCTCTTAGAAGAATAAAATCTTTTTAAAAAGGGGAAAAAATAAATGGCCCTACAAGCAAGAAGAGAGGCGCCCTGCACATCCAGCAGTGAAGGCCCCTTAGGGCAGATGTTGGCAGTGCCATGGATTGAGCTGCAGAATGGGGGCTCAGGGTCAGGGAGCCAGATGCTACAAATGTTCCCACTGGTTTTTCTCCTGTGGGAGTGCCCATAACCCTCTGTCTATCTTGATGTTCTTCCTGTGCCCAGGCCACAGTGTCTGGGGGTCAGCCTGGGCCCTTCTCCTCTTAGATTGCACACTGATTTATCAGCACTTCTATCCCTGCACTTCTAAATATGGCCAGCTCTCCACAACCACACACTGGGCCAAGACCAGTTTCTCTTACCTGACTCACAACAGCAGCCTCCCAGTGAATTCCCTGCTTCTATTCCGACATTCTTGCTAGAGGCCTGCTTACATCACCACAGCACCTCCAGAGATCCAGTGAAAGCGAGCTCATCACACCCTTCCCCAGCTTCCACTCACACAGCCAGAAAGCCAAGTCCTTGCTACTTGCAAGGTCCCATGTGATCTTTTCCCATTTCCCCTACTCTGCCCCTTGCTCATTTGGCTCAGTTGTGATAACCTCCTGCCACAGCCCACTTGCTTATGCTTTCCTCTAGCTATTGCTACCTTGTTAACTTCCTCCTAGATCCAACTGCCTTGTCGCCTTCTCAGCGAGGGCTCCCCTGACCTCTCTATTTCAAATCTCAAGCCTTCATATACCTACGTACACATATCCATGCACACGCGCATACCTCATAGACTTTCCCTGCTTGGTTTCTTCCTCTCTGTATCAGTGGTCATGGTCCAATAAGGGGACAGAAACCACACAATGACTTTAACAGAGAAAGCCTGATATAAAAATTATCAATAGCAGGGAATTAATTATAAAGGAGTACAGAGAACTCTATATTCAAAAAAGGACATAACTTGAAAGGGAGGTCCCCTCCCCAAGGTGGGAATACATTCTGTGTTGCTGAATTGTGTGACTGCATCCCGGTGGACAACAGTCACATTCCCTGGGTTGTCCAGGGATAGCCATGATATGAGCAGAGGCTGACGGACAGGAATACACCCCACAAGGCGCAGGCCAGCTAGGCCCGGAAAGCCTTCTGCTGAGGTTGTCTGTGGGACTCCCCGAGAATCTGCCCTCAGGACTGATGCTGACACTTCTGGGGAAGCCCCTGGCAAATCACTGCATGTCTCTCACATGTGCCTCTAGCCACTGTGGAGGAGAAAGGACACACAGCCTAACCGGGAAGTCCCTCTAACAACTCAACGGGCAGAGCTTACCATCTTGCCAAATCCAGAAGAAAGGGGCTTCCAGGACCCAGCTCCGTTCTCGCAGAGCAGCTAGGCACAGATGGGTGTGGAGCTGAAGCATGAATGGAAGACAGGTAGAGTCTGCCCTCTGGACAGTCGGTTTCCCTTTGGCCCTTTCTAACACATTTGAACTTCCACTCAACGACAAAGTGACGCTATGTTTTTGCCTGACAAGATACATCTATCCCTATCAGGAGTGGAGAGTGAGCATTGCAAATGAGTGCATGTGCAGCCACAACTGTCACCGAATCTGTGACTGGCCGCATTCGCTGCTTGTCAGATCCTGTCCGTGTGTTAAAGCAAAATGATAAAATTAACCTCTGGCCGCCTGTATATTTTAAAAACTGGAAAGGAGAGAGAAGAAAATGATGAGTGGAGACAAGGAAGCACTGGACAAGCTAGAGAAAATACGTGCGGCCACCAGATCCTTGTTTCTGTCGGTGTCACAAGACACGGTAGGCTCCTTTTTTCCAAAGATTTTACTTATTTCATTTGTCAGAGACAGAGAGGCAGGCGGAGGGAGAAGCACACCCCCAGCTGAGCATGGACCCCTCCCCCAACACAGGACCTGGTCCCAGGACCCTGAGATCATTACCTGAGCCAAAGGCAGTTGCTTAACTTACTGAGCCACCCAGGTGCCCATTAAAGATGAAATCTTAAATAAAATGACCACTGCTTCTGGAGCACCATCAGAACAGGAGGGACTGTGGTTAGGGTTAGGGTCCCTAAGGACCCCCACAGTGTGCCAGGCAGAAGCCAGGACATCATAAGACCACTGCCCCACAGACCCACAAGAGAGAAACACAGAGCAAGTCACACCTCTACACACCATCACCACATTCCTGCACATCAAAGACAGAAAACTGCGAAAGCAGTAGGAGTAAAATGACCCATCACTAAAGGGTAAGGGTGATATAATTACTAGCAGAAACCTCGGGGCGCCTGAGGGTTCAGTCGGAAACCTCTGCCTCCAGCTCAGGTCATGATCTCAGGGTCCTGCCTGCCTCTCTTCCTACTTGTGATCTCTGTCAAATAAATAAAAGTCTTAAAAAAAAAAATGCTGAAATCTCCTCAGAGACAATGGAGACCACAAGGCAATAAAATGGCTTATGCAAAGTGCCAAAGGAAAAGTAAAACCCTCCAACAAAAAAATTCTATACCCAGAAAGACTACCCTCAAAAATGAAGATGAAATCAAGACATTCCCAGGCCGGGGCACCTGGGTGGCTCAGTCGTTAAGCGTCTGCCTTTGGCCCAGGTCATGATCCTGAGATCTGGGATCAAGCCCTCTGTGTTGCATTCCTTGTTCAACAGGAAGCCTGCTTCTCCTTCTCCCACTCCCCCTGCTTATGCTCTTTCTCTCTCGCTGGGTCTCTCTCTTTCAAATAAATAAATAAAATCTTTTTTTTTTTTTTTTTTTAAGCTAGAGAGGGAACACAAGCCCGAGGAGTGGGAGAGGGAGAAGCAGGCTCCTTGCTTGCTTCAGGGAGCCTGAAGTGGGACTCGACCCCAGGAACTGGGAACATGACCCACTGAGCCACCCGGGCGCCCCAATAAATAAAATTTTAAAAAATAAAAAATAGGGGTGCCTGAATGCCTCAGTCGTTAAGCACGTGCCTTTGGCTCAGGTCATGATCCCAGGGTCCTGGGATTGAGCCCCACGTCAGACTCCTGCTTGGTGGAAAGTCTGCTTCTCCCTCTCCTACTCTTCCTGCTTGTGTTCCCTCTCTCTGTGTTAAATAAATAAATAAAATCTTAAAGAAAAAAAAAAAAAAAGACATTCCCAGGCAAACAAAACTCATTGCTCACAGATCTGCCTTACCAGAAATACCAAAAGCAGTTCTTCAAGCTGAAAGGAAATGACACACAATGGTCATGTAAATCATCAGGAATGGATGAAGAACCAATTTCAGCTGCATGTAAAAAGTATTGCTTCCAGGATTATTGGGGTTATCCCATCGGAATGCAACGTTAGTTTAGTGTGCAAAACTCATTTAATGCAATATACAATTGACAGAATAGAGGGTAAAAACCACAGGATTGTCACAACGGCTGCAGAAAAGGCATTTCACTAAAGTTAATACCTATCACAATAAATCCTCTCAACCAACAAGGAATAAATAGGAAATTCCTCAAGTTCATCAAGATATCTAGGAAAAATCTATACCTAACATCAAACTTAATGGTGAAATATTTAATGCTTTTGCACTAAGACTGAAAATGAGGCAAGTTTGTCTGCTTTTACTACTTTAGTTCAGTCCTCATTAGAGTACATGTTAGGAGCTTGGAAGTTACCACTCATCCTAACAGGTAAAAAGCTTAATAGAATGAAAACCAGCAGCTCTTCTTGGATCTGTAAGAGAAGGGAGGCAGGACACAGCAAACCAACGAATAGAGGAACAGAATGGTAAACGGAAGCCATCACACTTGCCAGAGCGAAGATTCATGAGCAGAAACCTCCCCGGGAGCCCTGCCAGCATGAGGCCCCTGGGCTAGGACAGATGGATGGCCGGAGGCTCAGAGTGGACAGTCCACTCTGAGTTAGTGACTTTGGGAGATCCAGTCATAAGGGCCCCCACAATATTGTGACACTTATCTCTAGTACCTTGGCCAGGTTCCCATAGTAAATATCAGAGAAAATGCCCTCGGGCTTCCTGCTGGGGGAGGAGCCAAGAGTCATTTCGAAAGGGGCCAGAGCATTCTGTTCTTCTACTTTTTTTTTTTCAGATTTTATTTATTTATTTGACACAGAGAGAGAGAGAGATCACAAGTAGACAGAGAGGCAGGTAGGTTGGGGGTGGGGGAGCAGGTTCTCCGCTGAGCAGAGAACCCGATTCGGGGTTCGATCCCAGGACCCTGAGATCATGACCTAAGCCGAAAGCAGAGGCTTAAGCCACTGAGCCACCCAGGCACCCCAGCACTCTGTTCTTCTTACCAAGGTCTGCCCTCAAGGGAAACTCGTCAACTAGCACCTCACTGACCTCAGGGAAGAGGGAGAAGCAGGCTCTATCTCAGGACCCTGAGATCATGACCCAAGCTGAGGGCAGACGATCAAACAATTGAGTCACCCAGATAGCCATGAAAAAAATTTTTTTTAAGATTTTTTATTTAGGGGGGTGCCTGGGTGGCTCAGTGGGTTGGGGCCTCTGCCTTCGGCTCGGGTCATGATCCCAGGCTCCTGGGATCCAGCCCCGCATCGGGCTCTCTGCTCAGCGGGGAGCCTGCTTCCTTTGCTCTCTCTGCCTGCCTCTCTGGGGAGTCTGCTTCTCTCTCTGCCCATGCTCTGTGTGTGTGTGTGTGTTTCTCTCTCAAATGAATAAATAAAATCTTTAAAAAATATTTTTTATTTATTTATGAAAGAGAGAGAGCAGGGGTGGGGAAGGAACAGAGGGAGAGGGAGAAGCAGCCTCTCCCCACTGAGTGCAGAGCCTACTGTGGGGCTCCATCCCAGGACCCTGAGATCATGACCTGAGCCAAAACCAAGAGCTGGACGCTTAACTGACTGAGCACCCAGGTGTCCCTGAAAATTTTCAGGAAAAAAATTCCATTCACAGGAGAAGTGTGGGTGAGCAGATGGATGAAATAGGTGATTGGGACTAAGAGTGCACTTACTGTGACAGGTGCTGACTAATATACAGGGTTGTTGTATCACTACTGTATACCTGAAACTAATACAATACTGCATACTTGGGGAAAAAAGAAAAAAATCTATTTATAATTGTTTCAAAATGAATAAAGTTCTTAGGAATAAATATAACAAAGGAAGTACACAGAGAAAAGAGCTGAAGCAGCGGGCTAACTGCTTATCCTCAGAAAACCTGTGCTTACTACCTTGACCCTTGGCAGGCACTTGGGAAACTGGATTTCAGGAGGGCTCCCAGCACTCCAGGAAGTGATCAGAGTGGCTCATAATGTATAAACTGTACAAACAATGTGATTTATACCAACTACCTGTTTTCTTCCTGGGTATCTGGAATTTGGGAGGGCACAAGGCAGAGACGGCCTATCTGACCAGCCCTGTAGTGAGCTGAATGGTACTCCTTGCCTTAAAAATATATTCACCCCAAACCTGTCATTGCGAGTTATGGGAAAGGGGGCTTTGCAGATGTAATTAAGGATCCTGAGAAAGATCATTGTCGATGGGGGGGAGGGTAGCAGCACTAAAAACAAACACAAGTGTCTTTTTTTTTAGATTTTATTTATTTATTTCAAAGAGAGAGAGAATCACAAGTAGGCAGAGAGGCAGGCAGAGGGGGAGGGGGAAGAAGGCTCTCTGCTGAGCAGAGTCTGATGCGTGGGCGGGGGCGGGAAGGCAGAGGCTTAACCCACTGAGCCACCCAGGAGCCCCCACAAATGTCCTTCTAAGAAAAAGCGAAAAGACACAGAGGACAAGGTGATGTAAAAACAGAGGCAGAGATTAGGATGCTACATCTACAGTCCAACCAAGATTTGCAGGCAGCAATGGGAAGTTAACAGAGGCCCGGAACAAATTTTTTCTCACAGCCTGCAGAAGGAACCAAAGCTGCTGACACTTGGATTTCTGACTTCTGCCTCCCAAATTGCAACAGGACACATCTCTGTTGTTTTAAGCCACCCCGTTTGTATCAGTTTGTTGCAGCAGCCTTAGGAAAGAAACATGAACTCCTGATAAGGGTATCTGACTAACTTCCCTGGTTGGCAATGTTTCACACCCAAGAGTCTTTTCTCTTTGCTGATTTTATTTTGTATCCTTTTGCGATAATAATGATATAATGTAACAATAAGAATGGTACGTGCTGAGTCCTCTGAGCCCTCCTAGCAAATTAGCACACCTGGGTGTGTGATCTCCCAATTTCCAACCAATAAAAACATTGCTAAGAAAAATTAGAGAAGATCTAAATAAACGGAGTGAAATGTCATGGCCATGTCATGGTTAGAAGATTAACATTAGGGGTGCCTGGGTGACTCAGTCGTTAAGCCTCTGCCTTCGGCTGGGGTCATGATCCCGAGGTCCTGGAATGGAGCCCCGCACTGGGCTCCCTGCTCAGTCGAGAGCCTGCTCCTCCTTCTGCCTCTTCTCCTCCCCCATGCTCATGCTCCTCCACTCTCGCTCTATCTTAAAAAAAATTTTTTTTTAAGTCTTAGTTAATAATGTACATACTGCAGTATTTAGGGGTGAGATCATTGATGTTTACAACCGTCTTTGAAATTAATTTAAAAATAAGATGGATTGATGGAGACAGGAAAAGAACAGATGTAAAGATAAAGAAAGCTGACAAAACAAAGTATTAATTACTGATAACGATTCCAGGTAGTAGGTAAACGGATGGTCGTGGTACAGTGAATTTATCTTTTCTGCGGATTTGAACATTTTATAATAGGACGCTTGAAAAACATGACAGCACATCCCTGTGTGAATGGTAGCATTTTCTCTATCCTGATAAGATGATGGCATCTTCAGCTCAAAGACTTGTGATCACTGTAAAGGATAATTCTGTGGCTCATCGAACATCCACGTCACATCCACGTCCTTCATTCTCCATGCTTTTAGCTGGGTCCCAGTGACTAGCCTGGGCCCTGGGACTTTCTGTAGCGACACGTACATCACTTGCCGACCAAGGCAGTCAGCGACTAGTCGGTCTCATTAACGTCCTGTACATGGCCGGTGACCCGGGAGGCATGCATTCGGAGCAGCGCGCAGCGGAGGCCGCCGGACTCCGCACCAGGCGGTTCCTGCGGAGAGGCCGCGAGCACGCGCAGGCTGAGGCTCCGGCCTGGGCGGGCTCAGTCCGACCTCGCAGCCGGAGCCGCGTCCCTTCGTTCAGCTACGTGCTGGCTCCCAGCTCGCCCCTGGGCGGTGTGGGGCTGGGGGGCCTCCGACGGCCTTCCTGGGGCACACCCGGGCACGCCCCGTCGGCGCAGAGGGCGCGCTGCGGGGGAACGCGAGGCCAGAGAGGACGCGGCTCATCCCGGCACGGGTGGCTCCAAGGACACGGCTACGGGCCTTTACTGGCTCCGATCGACCGGCCCGAGCGTGCCCAGACGGGTCACAGCCGGCCCCAGAGGCGAGGCAGCGGCGGACGCGGCCCTGCCGACCACGACGCCCCGGCCAGCGTCGGACACGAGCCCGCCCCAGCAGGCGGCCCCAGGGCCCAGCGCGGGAGGCCCGGAATCGCGAGGCGGTGTCCCAGCGGGGCCGGAATTCGCTTCCCGCGACCGGCAGGGGCTCGGCGCCCACGCACGGAGGTCGCGAAAGCCGCCCGCGCACGCGCCCGCCAGCCTCCGCCCCACCCCCGTCTCGGGCGTCCCCGCTCGTCCCAGCCGCGCCCCCGGAAGCCCCGACTTCCCAGCGCCGCCCCCGCCCTCCCCGGAAGTTCCGCCTCCTGGCTCCGGCCGCTCTGGCCCGAGCGGGCCCTTCTCGCTGGTGGGCCGGGCGCCGCCCGCAACCCGCACGGCGCTCCTCCGGCCGCCAGGGGCGCGCAGGCCGGAGCGGGGCCCCTCTGGTCCGCGGCGGCCGCTCGACGGCTCCGCGGCGAGGTCCCTTCCGGTGCCGAGGCCGCCGCCTCCGGGCTGTTCCCCCGGCAACGCGCGGCGGGCGCAGTCCGGCAGCCATGGACGCGCTGTCCGGCGCCGGGCCTCGCCGGGCTCGCTGCAGCCTGGGCGCGGCGTCTCCCGGAGCGCGGGCTGCGGCGGCGCCCTGGGCGCGGTTCTCGGCCTGGCTGGAGTGCGTGTGCGTGGTCACCTTCGACCTGGAGCTGGGCCAGGCGCTGGAGGTGAGCGGGGCGGCGGGGCGGCGGGGCGGCGGGGCGGGGGCGGCCGGGAGCAGCGGGGCGGCGGGGCGGCCGGGAGCAGCGGGGCGGCGGGGCGGCGTCGGCCCCGGCAGCCGCGAGCTGTCTGCGCGCGAGGAGCCCTCGGGCCGCGCCCCCCGCGCCGGGCGGCACCTTCTCCGCTCGGGTGCTCCAGCCAGAACCCCGGGGGTCAGGCAGCGTTTGAGGCGCGTTAGCTCAGCCGCGGTCACTCCTCCTCACTGGCCGGCAAAGTCCAGCCTCTGTGGCTCTCCTGCTTAAAGCGCCCCCCTCGCCTCCTCGTTCACCCAGAATCAGCCCCGGACCCCTTGGCCTTGTCCCCTTGTGTCACCTGCTGCACCCCCTCGCCGGGCCGGGGAGCCCCCACCCTGGCCAGCTTCTCTCCCTCCGTGCGTCTTCACGCGTCGCTGGGAGAGAGGCCTCCCGCGGGCCTGCGCTCCGAAGGCCGGGCGCACCGCGGAGCTGCGGAGACCAGGCTTCCCGCGCTGCCAGCAGGAGCTTTCTCAGGGCGCAGCGCTAGCACCCCCGTGGCTGCCCAGGGCTGGGATGAGGCTGAACCGCCGGCCTGGGGAAGCCAGTGCAGCGCTGGAGGGAAGGGTGTGTTCTAAGGCTGAACCCGGAGAGGCTGCGGGAATCGCGAGGCTTCGGAACAGAAAGGGCTGACCTCTGTCGAGGACGTTTGCACCCCTGCCCGGTGGCCGGCTCTCTGTGGACAGGTCATTGCAGCCCAGCCATCCCCAGCGGGCGCGCACGAGTGTGTGGCCCCACTTGACAGACCGGAGCACTGAGAGCAGAGGCGATCTGCCCCCGGGTGCAGAGCCCACATTCGCTCCTCGTAAAACGGCAAGAGAAGTTGAGAGTCTTCCGCTTCCTTAGGGCATCCCACGCGGATTTCCCGGAACTCGCCGTTTGGGAAGCTGGTCCTCAGCAGTGCTGTTCCCGGCTCTGTGTGCTGGGGCTTCCGAGCCTTTGGTGAGGTGGCACGCTCCTGCAGGCCGTGTTGGGGACCCAGGGCCCCTCTAAATCACCAAGTCTGTGTGGGAATCGGGCCACAGATCCATCGGACAGTGTGGCCACACAGTCCTCATCAGGTTTGCCTCTTGATGGGGGTCATTTCATTCGAACTCTCCGGGTTTTAAGGAGCACCTGCCCCGTGCTCACTTATTCACAGCTTGGACTGCCTGAGCCCTGCAGACATCCCGGCGTTGTACGAGGTGCTGGGCTGCCTTCCAGTAACTCCTGGCCCACAGACGCTCTGTGGACAAAGGTGGCTCCCGGCTAGCGGTAGGGCTTGGCCAGTCTTAGGAGGGTGGGAAGGAGGCAGCTGCACAGGGGAGGCGGGGCTGCTTCAGGTAACCCCTCCCTCAGAGAAGCCTACACAGACAAAGGCAAGGAGCTGTCCATTCGTTCATCCAACAAACCGAGTACTGAGCAGCAGCTGCCCGCCAGGTCTCCAGCATGCGTGCTGGACGCGGGGGCGCAGAGTCAGGTCAGAGGACAAGGCCCTGTCCTCTGGGAGTTCACGTTCTGTGCTGGGGACACAGCAGGTCGGAACCCCTAGCACACACAGGCCATGCAGGCGGGGAGGTTCCAAGCAGACAGGTACGCTGAAGCCTACAGGTGAGACAGAGGAGAGCAGGCAAGGCCTTGGGGGGAGTGGGGGGGGGCGAGAACTTGTGGCTCAGCAGAGGACAGCCTGGCTCTGCCATCTCAGCTCCCCATGTCCCAGCGCATCTGGGAAGCCTGTGGAGTGAACTCTGGCTGGGGTGCCCAAAGAGGCCTTCTCCACGGAGGTGTTTGCGGCCTCCAAGGACATAGCTCCTACACTGCGGTCTCAGGAGCCTCTACAGTCTTAAAAATTATTGATGACTCCGAAAAGCTTTTTGTATGGGTCATTCCTATTAACATTTACTGTGTTGGGAGTTAAAACTGAGAAAATTTAAAAATAGTTGTTAAGCCATTATAAAAAAAAAAAGTAAATACTGTGTGTGTTAACATAAATATTTTCACGAAAAAGCCATATTTTCTCATTTTTTTTTTTTTAAGATTTTATTTATTTATTTGCCGGAGAGAGAGAGCGCGCGCACAGGCAGGCCGAGTGGCAGCAGAGGCGGAGGGAGAAGCAGGCTCCCCGCCGAGCAAGGAGTCCGATGTGGGACTCGATTCCAGAATGCTGGGATCATGACCCAAGCCGAAGGCAGCCGCCCAACCAACTGAGCCACCCAGGCGTCCCAAAAAGCCGTATTTTCTAAAACAAAATTTAGTATCATTTGATACTCACAAAGCTTTTTAAAATTTTTTTGAGGACTTTGTTTATATGTAGAGAGAGAAGGAGAGAGTTTCTGCATGGCGAGGGGAAGAGCAGAGGGAAAGGCAGGCGCTCTTAGACGCCCTACTGAGCACAGAGCCTGCCATTGCCGGGCTTGAACTCAGGACCCTGCGGTTAGGACCTGAGCGGAGGCCAGGAGTCGGACGCTTAACCCCTGTACTTCTGCAACCCTTTAAACCCCTGGTCCGATAGAAGACAGCTGGGCCCCTCCCCGGGTTTCTGCTCCATTCCCCACGAGCCTGTGGTGCGGCCTCTGGAGGCAGCACTGCGTGCAGGCTGGACGACAGACGCAGAGGAGGCAGCTTTGACCTGGCCACGTGCCGGGGCACTCGGGCCGCACAGACGCGCTCATGGCCATGTTGGTTCTCCTCAGGGGTGACTGGGTTCCAGGAGCAGCAGCCGTGCTGGCTGGCTCAGCAGAAACGGCTCTCACAGGCCTCTGAGGATGGGGGCCTCAGGCAGCACAACTCCTTGCTTTCTGCCTCTCTCCAAGGGTCGGCTCCTTTCCTTTCCTCCTCGAGGCGTGGCTCAACTTGGCCTTTCCTCTGGTCTCTGCTCCCAGGAGACTAGGCCATAAACATGGGTTCCCTAGCCATGGATGCAGAGGCCAACGTGGCCTGCTTTGAGGCTGCAGCAGTCCGTGGCTGTCAGACCAGATTCGGACCCCTGACTTCAGTGTGAGGCCCGTCACCCCAGCTGCCAGGCACCTGCCTTCCCTCGGCTGTCTGCGACACAGGCACCCGAGAGCTTGGCTGAGTGGTGCTGTGGCCCCTTCCCCTCTTGGAGCTCTCCCAAGGTGCCTCTCTGGGTCCAGTCCCATAGACACATTCCTTTTGGCTCCTGTGGCCTCTCTTGGCCCTTCCTTCTTGTTGCCTCCTGAACTGACATCTTGAGGTTTCTACACGACCTTCCTGCTCTGTTCTACCTCGGAGATGTGTTTGCAGTCACATACCACATGTGGTGAGGGTGCTCGCTGCCAGGCCAGGAGTCCCTGTCCTCAGGACACTGGTGTGTGGCAGAGGAGACAGAAGAGCACGGTCCAAGCGAAAAAGGACAAGAAGCTTTATCATTTGAACAGTGAACCCCAGGACATGGCACCGTCCTCTGTCTGCGGTGCAGGCAGCATCCCCAGAGAAACCTCATTTCAGCTAAAACCCAGCTCCTCGGTGTTGAAATTTGGGGGACGGGGCCAGTTGGGGCTGTGTGCATGCAAGCCTGTAGACCCCCTGACCCCCTGCAGACCCTTAGCACTGTCCCTTCCAGAGAGCATCGGCCAGGGCAGCAGCAAAGCCCAAGGCACCCCAGCTTCGCAGAAGACAGCTTGGAGGCCCATTGGGAGTGAGGGCTATGGGGCCCCCTGCCTCTTGGGTATCCAGGCCATGGGCCTGTGCACAGAGCTGCTGAGCTGGGGAGCCAAGCCTTGCCCGCCACTCCTCTAGGGTATGGCCGGCTCCTGGGTCACTAGGCCTGCTGCTGGCCCTTAGGAGCCCAGGATGCTCTCCTCAGGCTCTTCCCCCAGGTGGAATAGAGGCCAGAAGCTCCCGGGTCCCTGACTAGCAAGGCCGGGATGAGGGCCCTCAAGCTGCTATCAACAGGCAGGGATGCCATGGTCTCGGTGACACCAGAGTCCAGACCAGAAGCTGGCCAGGCCCCATCCGGGGAACAAGCCTGGGGCAGTGGTGCAGTCCAAGACCCTCTGGCTGAGTGGAGGGGGAAGGGACGGGGAGAGGAGGGGAGGCAGAGGCCAGCAGGCAGAGCCCTGTGGTCAGAGGAACCCATGGGTGCGGCGCTCTCAGAACCGCCTTCTGAAGCTGTGGGGACAAACCTTGGGGCTTGTGGAGGCAGAGAGGTCCAGCCGCAGTCGCATGAGAGGTGTGAGAAAGGAGCTGGGGAGCTGGCCCAGGTGTGGTTCCAAGGAGAGGGAAGGATAGAGCGGTCTCCCCAGAGGAGGAGGGGGGGCAAGGCCGTGCTCCGGCAAGACCAGCATCGCACCTGCTGCCGGCTGACGGTACCAAGTGCTCTGTGTCCCCTGCAGCTGGTGTACCCCAGTGACTTCCGGCTCACGGACAAGGAGGTGGGTCCTGGCCCTCCTGGGAGCAGCCGTGGCCCTGACTTGAGCCGGCCCTCACCCAGTTTCCTGTGTTTCAGAAAAGCAGCATCTGCTACCTGTCCTTCCCTGACTCCCACTCAGGTAGGCAACCCCAACTGGGACGTTGGCGCTGGGGGTGGGGGTGGGGAGTGGGTAACAGGAAAAAGGTGGGAGATAAGGCTGTCCGGGAGCCCCTGTGGCCCAGGCCTGGGCATGACCACTGCCAGCTGCCCATGCCAGCCCCAGTCCCCACACCATAAAGACCCCAGAGCTCCACATCACAGCAGTGGTGGCCAGGTGCCCCTGATTTTTTTCTTTTTTTTTTTTTTTTAAGATTTTATTTATTTATTTGACAGACAGGGATCACAAGAAGGCAGAGAGGCAGGCAGAGAGAGAGGAGGGGAAGCAGGCTCCCTACTGAGCAGAGAGCCCGATGTGGGGCTCGATCGCAGGACCCGGGGATCATGACCTGAGCTGAAGGCAGAGTCTTTAACCCAGGTGCCGCTGCCACTTATTTTCAAAGAAAGAAGTGTCCCTGGGCAGAGTGATCAGTGGGGTCTGGCCTCCTTCATCCCACCCAGTGGCCACCAGGAACTGGGTCCTGGCCTTTGCACTTCTCCAGGGCTCAGGTGTCCAGGCAGCCCTGTTTTTCTGTCACAGACCAGCAGACAGGGCCCCACCAGTGCTAGCTGATTATACCAGCATGTGCTGTGTTTGTTTTGAAACTCTCAGGTGCAGGAATCAGGACATAGCTTTCCTCGAAGCCTTGGCTTTTTTGTCTGGGGTGTTTACGGCCCGGTCTTGGGTCCCCTCCCTGGTGCCTCTCTTGTTGCCTCCCCGGCATGCCGGCAAGAGAGGTCCCAGCACTGACACGGGCTGGTGGAGGCCGCCTCCTTTCCAGGCTGCCTTGGAGACACTCAGTTCAGCTTCCGCATTCGGCAGTGTAGCGGACAGAGGAGCCCGTGGCACGCCGAGGACCGGCACTATAACAGTGGGGCCCCCATGTCGCTGCAAGTGAGTGTGGGCTGCCTCTCCCCAGAAGCCAGGGCCAGGCTGGCGGGAGCAGCCAGCAGGGTTTCTAGCTGCCGCCAGCCTGTGGGACCGGAAGCCCAGCCCGCCTGCGTGGGGAGTGGGCCTGCTTTTCACCACCGGCTGCTCCCAGGCCCCTGTGACCACTGTGCCTGCCGAGATGCTCTGTGTCGAGGGGTTGGCCAACTTCAGAGCCAAGGATCCCAGGGCCTGACCCCTGTGGCTGGAGAGAGCTGCTGTAGCGGCCTTGGCGGCGGGGGGCGGTCTGGGCAGGCAGGGGGGACGTGGGCAGTGGGCTGCGCCTGACTGACGCTGTTCCTTCCAGAGGGAGCCGGCACACTACTTCGGTTACGTGTACTTCAGACAGGTGAAGGACAGCTCCGTGAAAAGGGGCTACTTCCAGAAGGTGAGCCGCCCGGCTGCTCTGGGCTGGTGCTGCTGTGAGGCGGGGCTGGGGGCCAGCAGGCTGGGGGTCCTGAGCCTCCAGAAATGGCCACTCCTCCTGCGGCCGCCAGTCACTTGGCACTGGGCAGAACTCACTCCTGCCTGGACAGCAGGCGAGGGGTTGGGGAACAGGTGCCGCCGCACCCAACTCTCCTGGTGGCCCTTTGGGGAGCAGGCTCTGCTGCCCTGCCTTGCCCAGCACAGCACCCGGGACCCTCTGTCTCTGAGCTCAGGACATCCCTGCTCCTTGCTGCAGAGGGGACAGGGGCTTTTATCACATGTTCAAGATTAGGACAACTTCCATCTTGAACTCAGACTCCATAAGCAAATCTGCTTGACTTCTGGGGAGATCGTCCCAGAAATCTGGCTTTGTGCATTTCTCCTTGAAGGCCCAGGGCCCAGCTGTCATCTGAGGTTTCCGTGCCCTGTCTGAGGCAGACTTTGGGTTTTCTTCTGATAACTCCAGGGTCCAAGCTGGCCCATTCCTGGGGACAGCTGTCCTGTGGGGTTTGTGGGGTCCATTTCCCTGGGCAGACTCAGGATGAGCCAGGCCTCAGGGGTCCCTGCTGACTCCTGCGGGGCTGGGATTGCATCTCTCCGGCCCTGTGGACTCTGCAGTCTCTGGTGCTGGTGTCCCGCCTGCCCTTTGTCCGGCTGTTCCAGGCGCTCCTGAGCCTGATTGCCCCTGAGTACTTCAGCAAGCCGGCCCCCTGCCTGGAAGCGGGTGAGTGGCTGTCAGCTGCTGCCGGAGCGCTCTCCGTCCCGGCCGTAGCCCCCGGTGGCTTCCACAGACAGCCGTTGCTCGGGCCGGGCTCCTGACGCGGCCTCCTCTGTCCACAGTGTGCAGTGAGATTGACGAGTGGCCTGCCCCTGTGCCCGGGCAGACCCTGAACCTGCCCGTTATGGGCGTCGTCCTCCAGGTGAGGGCAGACCAGCTGCGGAGGGAAGGCCCCAGTTCACGGAGACACCCACCCCATCTAGCCGCTCCTCCCTCTCGTCCCTCAGGTTCACATCCCGTCCAGGGTGGACAAGCCTGAGTACAGTCCTCCGAAGCCGTGTAGCCACGAGGTGGGGACCCACGAGGTGGTGCCGCCCCTCCCACCTGCTCTGGCCTCCCTGCCCTTGCTGGGGGCCCTGTGGGGGTCCAGGCAGAGCCCAGGCAAAGCTAGCGGCCAGCATCTTGCTGTGGGGTTGCGTGCCCCCTCCCCAGTGCTGTGAGGAGGTGTGCAGGGTGGAAGTCGCAGCGCCCAGGGGTGACAGGTGCTGCTTGGGGTCTGTGGGCTGCCAGCCTTGCCCTCGGCCTCACTCCGTCCACCCCCAAACCTCAGAATTTGCTGCCTGCCCCAGTGATCCTTAGCAGCGTTCATGAACTGGACCTGTTCAGGTGAGCCCTATTGGCCGCTGCCTGTCGCCTGCACAGGTAGTGTGGGGACCCCGGGGGGAGGCATGTGTAGAGCCGGGGCCACTAGCGGGACAACCTAGCAGAAGTGAGCCCTTGGCCGGTTCCACGAGGGAGAGTTGGACCGAAGAAAAGCCCAGGGCCCTCCTGCCTCTACCTAGAGGAAATGGGCGCCGTGGGCAAGAAGGTTCCAGAAGTCAGGTGCAGGGAAGGTAGCTGCTGTGTTGGGAGGTACTCGCTGCTCCCAAGGCTGTGTCTCTCCAGGCAAGTCTGGGAGGGGCCGCCCTGGGTGAGGTGTGGGGGCCGGGGCTGCTGGCTTCTGTGTGGGGATACAGGTGTGCCACCAGAGTGCGGGGCAGCCTGGATGCCGTCTCAGCATCTTCAGGTGTCCTCGCCGCCATCCCTCCGGGGCAGTGCCTGGCATGCACGGAGAGCTGGGCCTGCCTGGTGGGGAGGGAGGGGCTGGGACTGGGAGCTCCGCCCCTGCTGGGTGTTCTCTACCACCACCCCTGCCTGGCACTAGGTGCTTCCAGCCAGTGCTGACCCATGTGCAGACTCTGTGGGAGCTTATGCTCCTCGGGGAGCCCCTGGTGGTCCTGGCACCCTCGCCCGCCGTGTCCTCAGAGCTGGTGCTGGCCTTAATCAGGTAGGCGGGGAGGTGGGGGTGCGTCGGGGGCCCCAGAGCAGCCCAGGCTGTGCTTAGGGGCTCTGTTGCACCCCCACCCCACAGCTGCCTACAGCCCCTCAAGTTCTGTTGTGACTACCGCCCCTACTTCACCATCCATGACAGCGAGTTCAAGGAGTTCACCACGCGCACACAGGCCCCGTAAGTGCCCTGCCCATGCCCCATCCTCTGCCTGCCTGTGCTCCACTCCCGGGGCCTGCCTCTGCCGCTTCTCTCTCTCTCTCTCTCTCTCTCTCTTCTCTCTAGACCAAACGTGGTCCTGGGAGTCACAAACCCTTTCTTTATCAAAACACTCCAGCACTGGCCCCACATACTCCGTGTTGGAGAGCCCAAGATGGCGGGTGAGGTTGGCCTGTCCTTTGCTCAGGGGACCCGGGGGCTGGGGCTCAGGGCCCCGAGGGTTCTAAGCTGTGGCACTGAGGTTCAGCACCGGGTGTGTTCCGTAGGGGATCTTCCTAAGCAGGTCAAGCTGAAAAAGCCATCTAGGCTGAAGACACTTGACACCAAGCCAGGTGTGTGCCCCTTGGGCCAGAGCTCCTCCTCACCTCCAGAGCCCGGGCCGTGGGCTCTGAGTTCTCGGGGAACCTTCTGTGCTTCCCCCAGTTGGAGGTGGGCGTAGAGGTGCAGTCACAGCTAGAGGGGGTGGGGCTGTGGGGGGAGGCCCTTCAGGACAGGGCCAGCTCTGTCCTCCTGCCAGGCCTTTACACCGCGTACTCGGCCCACCTGCACCGGGACAAGGCACTGCTCAAACGGCTACTCAAGGTATAGGCTCGGGGGGTGGGGGGGGCTCAGGAGTGGGTGCTTGCTCTCTGTAAAGGGCTGCATTGGAGTTGAGCCCATGCCTCCCCTGCCCTTAGGGGCTGCAGAAGAAGAAGCCGTGGGACACACAGACGGCACTGCTGAGACGGCACCTCTTGGAGCTCACGCAGAGCTTTATCATCCCCCTGGTGAGGCCCAGGGCAGGAGGGGGATGGGGGCAGAGGGCCGTGGCCCAGGCTCACTCCCCTCCCCTGCCAGGAGCACTACATGGCCAGCCTCATGCCCCTGCAGAAGAACATCACGGCCTGGAAGGTGCGGTGCAGCTAGTGGTCTGGGGTGGGCTGGGAGGTGGGCTCCTCTCCTAATTCTAGAAGAAGGGAGGTCTGCAGGGGAGGTGGGGAGGAGGTCATTGGGTGAGCAGGAGTTTCCAGGGCTCTAGGCTGTCCCCACATGTGCCAGACATCCCTCGTAGGACAGAAAAATGGGGGCCGCACCTGAGGAGCTCTTGTCCCAGGAAGGGCGGGGGCTGTGGGTGCTCCCGTGGCTGCACAGCGAGGCCCTTATGGCCAGCTGAGGGGCAGAGCTTGTGAGGCTGTGTCCCCCACCGACCTGGGCTCACTGGGCTCCCATCTCAGACTCCTCCCCAGATCCGCCCCTTCCGCCAGGATGACTTCCTGCGCAGCCTGGAGCACGCAGGGCCCCAGCTCACCTGCATCCTCAAGGGCGACTGGCTGGGCCTCTACAGGTGGGTGGATGGTGGACGGGGTCCTGAGGCTCCTGCAGGGCTTGGTGTAGGGTCATGGGGTCAGCCCACAGTGGCTGCCTCTTGCCACCCATAGGCGGTTTTTCAAGTCCCCCCACTTTGACGGCTGGTACCGGCAGCGGCACAAGGAGATGGCCCAGAAGCTGGAGGCCTTGCACCTTGAGGCCATCTGTGAGGCGGTGAGGGGGAGCTGGGGCTGCGAGGGAAGAAGGGGGGCACAGGCCTGGGGCAGAGGGAGGGCCCTGGGGATGACTGGCTCCATCTTGTCCCCAGCAGAACATCGAGACTTGGATGAAAGACAAGTCTGAGGTGGAGGTCGTGGACCTGGTCCTGAAACTTCGGGAGAAGCTGGTGAGATGCCTCCGGGCCCTGTCCAGCCACCCCAGGCAGATGGAGGTCACCTGCCCCTGACCACTGCTGCCCCTGCAGGTGCAGGCACAGGGCCACCAGCTCCCGGTGAAGGAGGCAACGCTACAGCGGGCGCAGCTGTACATCGAGACGGTCATTGGCTCTCTACCCAAGGACCTGCAGGCCGTCCTGTGCCCTCCTTAGGGCAGGGCCAAGGGGCAAGCTCCAGGGGCCTGGGTTCGGCCAGGCGGGAGCTCCTCAGCCCAAGCCCCCTGCTGCTCTCTAGTCTTGGCCCCCCATCAGCTCCACTGTTGTTTCAGCAGTAAAGGTGGCATTTGGAACCACAGCCTGGCCCCTGTCTACTGCGGATCACGTATAGGCCAGAGCCTTACCTCCCCCTGGGTCCCACCTGCCCTCTGCAGGGCCCCGGGGCTGGGAGGCAGGGCTGGCTGGGAGCCCTCATTGCTCTGGCACGGGGCCACCCGTCCCCTGCAGTGCCCACCTGCCCAAGCTCTGGGGCCCCAGGCCTTGTACTTGCCGTGTCCATTAGCCCCACCAGGCTGCCCAACCCAGGACAGAAGGGGGCAGCTGTTGGCAGACTCCTCTCCTCACAGCCAGCCAGCCGTCTTGCATGGGGACCGAGAGACTTGGCTGTTACGGTCACTGGCTGGGGAGGGGCCAAGGCCTCCTTGCAGGGGCGGAGTTCTGCCCTGTAGTACGTTGGGGGGCTGCCAAGAGGGTCGTCCTGGGTCCCACTCTTGGAGCATCCGGCTGGGCGTGCTTCTGTGTGCTCTGCCCAGTGATGCTGCTTGTCTGATAGGCTGTCTCCCTCCCATGTGTCCATCCACCCCCACGAGTAGCCCGAGGGCCATGGGACTCTAGTCTTACTGGACGCCCTCCATAGCCCTCGATAGCTGCTGCAGCCTGGGAGCAGTGGGCTCCTTGGCTGGAGCGGAAGGGCCCTCAAAGGTGCTACATCCCCTGTGTGACACTGTGGAGTGCTGGGCCCAGCGGTAGCCAGTGGCTTAGCACAGGGGGACGGCATTGTCAGCCGGCGGGAGGGTGGGCGTGAGGGATGGACCCAGCGTGGTGAGCGTGCAGGTAAGTCTCCGACCCTCAGCCTCAGCGCAGACCCCTCATCTGAGAGGTGAGGATGGGTAGGTCCCTGACGGGGCTTGGCCGTCTCCCTGAGCGCCGGCCATCGGAGGTGCTGTTTCCGCGAGCGGCCGCAGCGGATGCTCTTTGAGTGCTCTGGTTGCTGTGTGCTGAGTTGGGCAGAGCCGCCCATGATGGTGGCCGCGGCTCTTGGCGATGCTGTCAACTCGTGTGGTTCTGATAATGGCCTAGGACAGCCTGTTACTGTCACGGCTCTGCAGACTGCTGAGCCCAGTCTGATGCGGGGTCCAAGGACAGGGCTGTTAATGAAACAGAACCAAATAGAGCTGGACAGGAGCAGGGGGTCTGTGTTTGCAGAAGAAACAGGCTGGGGCTGGAGGAGTCGGAGGCCCCACGTTGGCCCAAGATGCCGCCCTGGGCAGCCTGCCCTGGCTGGCTGGTGTGGAAGGGTGATCTCCTCACCCAGGGTGTGGTCTTGAAGGGGGTCTGCAGAGATGCCAGCACCTTCCTTGTGGCTGGCTTCCATACCCGTGTGCCTGGTAGGGCCAGGGCCGGTCCCAGGCCCCCTGAGCACTACGGTGCAAGGTGGGTGGGTGGCTTGGGAGTTGACCTGGACCCCCCATGACGGTGACTCCACATGTGAGGGCCGGGCTCCGGGTGTCACTAGCCTGTGCTTGAGTGTGCGAGCAGTGGGCAGCCACTTCCTACAGTTTCCAGAGGGGTGCTGCAGGGAAGGGGCTGTGAGGCCTCCTCAAAACCACCAGGGGCCTTGGCCACCATCAGTCCAGGATGGCCCAGTCAGGTCCCCCCTATTCCCAGAGTCGCCCCCTGGGGACTTGAGGGCTGTGCTTGGGCCCCTGTGGCTCTCCATCTTGAGCACCACGTGGGCAGGCGCCCTAGGGAGAGATTCCAGGTGGAGTGGGCAGTGCTGCCGGGGGAGGTGGGGAAGAGTCTGACCCTGACATGGAGAGATGTGCGGAAGCACCTCTCCTGGGGCGCCTGGAGCCAGGAAGTGTCCATCTCCCTCACAGGCTGACCTTGGCATGGAGGTGGCCTCTGGTGGGAGGGCTCTGTGGGAGCCCCGCATGAAGTCTCCCAGCTCCATCTCCCCCACAAGGTCCCTGTTCCCTCCTAGGACCAGACCAGTTCTGGTTTGGCTGAGCTTTCCCCCCAGCGGGCCAGGTCGCAGCCGCCAGTGAGGAGGAAGGGGCCAACAGATAAGGCCCTCCTGCCCCTCACGCTGATCAGAGCCCCAAGGGCGGGGGTGGGGCACAGAGGCAAGAGCTCACTGGTCCAACAGGGTGTTGTGCTTGGTCGCTGAGGCTTCCTGAGTTTGGAGGGGCTGTGTGTGGCCGTGGGGATGCGTCAGCCCCACCAGGAACAGGAAGGACAGTCTTCACCCCCTTGCTTCCTGTGCTTTATTTAAAGATGCCCTTTTAGTCTGGGAGAGTGGCCTTCCCACATTTCTGGCATTAAAATGTCCTTCAGTGACAATGCTTGTCTTTTAACATCCTCTTTTGATTAAAACAACAACAAAAAGTAAGTGCTCTTGTCAGGCCCTGCTAATTTTAGGGGTCCTCTGCAGTGGGATTGGGTGGGCCTCTGTTGTAAAGTGTGGTTCGGGGCTGAAGGAGAGGAGGTTTGGCCTGCCTGGCTGGGGTTGGCAGGCAGAGAAGCTGCAAGGACTGACATGCTCCTAAAGCCTCCAGACCTAGTGCAGGTCTCAGGGCGGAGAGCGCCCAACGGGAGGAGATGCGGGAGGGTGCGGAGGCCACAGGAGGAAGTGAACAGTCTGCAGGGAGGGGGCGGGGAGGGGTGCAGGGTAGGGTTCAGGAACTCCGCTCTTGTCTTCCATGGGTCCCCAGCTGCTGCTCACCACCCCGCCCCCCATCCTGTGACTGGAGACTCCTCCCAGGGGCAGCAAGAGCTCCCAGGACCGCGGGCCCCACGGAAGGTGCCCACCCCTTTTCCAGTCAAGGCGCCGACAGCCCTGGGTGCTGGTCCTGGGGGCGGGTCCCCAAAGACCTCTGGGTGTCAGCAGGCGCTCCTCTAACGCTAAGAGGTGGGGGGTGAGGCTCCCGGCAACTGGTCAGGGCGCAGCAGTCCCCGCGCCGGGGATGTGGCAGGCCTGAACCCAATCTGGTGAGGGCCCTGGCGCTCAACGGTGCCTGAACCGCGAGGTGGCTGGGGCAGGTGAGGCCGGGGGCGCTCCCAGGGTGGGGCCCGGCCCAGGGGCGCGTGCTGCCCGCCGCGAACCTGGGCCCGAACCCGGCCGAACCTACCCCGCGACGCGGCGGGCTCACCGTGGGGCACCAGGCACGCGCGGGGAGCGCCCTACCCTCCTGCCCCACGCTCCCCCTCCTCCCTGCCCGCCCCTCCCGCCGCCGCCGCCCTCCCTCTCCTCCACCCGGCTCTCCCCGCCCTCCCCCTCTCGCCGTCGGGGGCGGGGCCGCTGCTCCCGCGCGCTCCGGCCCCTCCTCGGCCACACAAAGGCCCGTCTCCATGGCAGCCGCGCGGGCCGGAGCGCAGCGCCGATCGCGGCCCGGGCGCCATCGAGCCTCGGCGGCGGACGTGCAGGTACCGCGGTGGGGGTACAGGGCCTACGGTGGGCCCGCGCGAGTCGGGGGGCTTCGGCGTCAGCGCCGCTCCGTTCCAGTCTGCGCGCTCTGCGCGCGGGGGACCCGGGGCAGCTGCCGGTCCGCGGACGGCGATCGGGCCTCGGCCGCGGTGCGTGTGCCCTGGACACTTCCAGGTGGCCGGCGAGGCCCGCGGCGCTCGGGCGAGTGGGGGGAGGTGCGGGCCCGGCCCGGCCGAGAGTCCCTGGGACCCCCTTCTGGTTCCCGATCGTCCCTACCCGCCCATGCCTCCCACCTCCCCCGACTCCGATATCCGTGGGCAGGGCTGCAATTGTCCCTGCTGTGCAAGAGCTCGGGGCCCCCACCCACCTGCCCCCAACCCCGCAGCAGTTCGGGGTGGCTGAGTCCAGGCTTCCCCGGGGGGGTGGACCGGCAGTCCGGGTTTAGCGGCACTCTTCCTCCACACCGCCGGGGGCTCCTTGCGAGGAGCACCCTGGGATCTCCCTGGTCTGTGCTGGGCTGCGTGTAGAAAGTGGGAGCAAGGGTTCCAGGGTGGGTCTGGGGGCGCTTAGTCCTGGTCGCCGGGGCCTGCCTGCTGCTCCACCGGGCCTGCTAAGGCGGTTCCTCATTTGCTTTATCGGTGTCCTGGAGCCAAGAAGGTCTCAGAACTCTGTGGGTCTGGGGACATACTCCGTGCCTGGGCTTTCCCCTCAGCCTCTGACCCTACACCTCTTCATGATTCTTCCTGCGGGAAGCCCTCCTGGCTGGGCTCTTACCACCCCCTCTGTGTTCAGGCTGATTAGCAGATTTCTGGGGTTCCCGAACTCAAGCGTGCCGGAGCTTCCTGCCACGTCACTGAAGCATCTTTCCAGCAGCTTGGAAAAGAAAGGAAAGGGTCTGTCTGTGTCCACTGTGGCCTGTGGCAGTGCTCAGGACTGGGGCAAAGTTGGGCCCCAAAGCTAGTGGAATATATTGAGGCTTGGAGGGTTTTCTGGCCTGTGCCTCCCTTGGGGGAGCTCCCTCGTCTCTGACTTCAGGTGGGCCCTGTGGAGAGTCGGGGAGCAGGAGGGTTGGGGGGGGGTGCCGCATGCCCCATGCCCAGATGTTACCCTGGCATGGCCTGGAACTGCCGTCTGAGAGAGTCGAGCAGCTAGTGGAGAGGCCATCCCCTGTCCTGAGGTGAGGGTCCCTAGGAAGGACGGCCAGCGTCACCCCGGCTGCGTCTGCTGGGTATTTTTTGTGGTGTGTCAGCTTTCAGGAATTCCCAGAGAAGATTAAGGACAGACAGGTGGGCTCCGCAGATAGGAGCCTCCCACCTCTTCCCAGCATACTTACTGAGTCCGGGGGTGGGGGGGCTCCTTGGCCTAAGGAGTGGGCCCCTCTGGAAGGCCTGAGATCTGGCCAGGGGTTCCTTCCCCAGGAGGGGAGGGAAGTTACTGAGAAAAACAAGGGTTTGGAATGTAAGTCCCCCCTCCCCCGCCGGCCTCCTGCCAAGAAGGAATTATTTTGGGTTATCCAGCCGTGTCCAGCCACCCAAGGGGGGAGGCTGCGGCCCTGGGAGAGGGATCCACTTCCGGGGCTGAGGGCTGAGAGCACCGGGAGGGAGGGCCGGGCAAGTCTGGGCAGCTCCGCCACCTCCCAAGGCTGCTCAGACCGGTCCACGGCGGGGTGGGGGGGGGGGGGGACACGTCACCCCTGGGTCAGAGATCGCAGATGCCCTAGCTGGCCCTGCCCAGCTAGCCTGGGGTGGACCCAGGCCCCTCCGTGGGAGGCCGCAGGGGTGGAGGGGCCCTAGATCCTGTCCTCAGGGCCTGGGCTAAGGACCCAGCCAGGGAGCCCCTTCAACTCCAGAAGGTTTAGGACTCTGACCTGAAAGCCTCCGAGGCTGCTCTCATAGCCAGCTTCAGGGACACGCCTTGGTGAGTTACCCACACCTGCTGCTTCCCAGGGAGGACAGAGAGCAGGTAGGGGTGTGGCTTGGATTGCTCAGGGTAAGGCCCTGGAGTCTTCTCAGGCTGGACCTCAAGCCACCTTCCTGCCCCCCCACCCTGCCCCTCTGACAGTCCAGCCAAGTGATGTGCTCCCCAGGTGAAGAGATCAAAGCATTATTAATGGGTCCTTGTGAGGAGCTGTCTGGGATGCTGTCTCCCCCTGTGTGGGCTCCCTGGGTTTGTGCCTGAGTGTGCCCAGCAGTCCCTGTGGGGACCACATTGGAGACGCAGAGCCGGCAACTTGGCCAGAGTGCAGGAAACCCAGGATCCTGGCCCTAGCCCAGGGGAGTGGAGCAGAAGAGATTGGATTGGACGGCACTGGGGTGGGCTGGCAGCCTGGGAGGGTCCATACGGCATATGCCCACCTTCCCCAGGAGGGCACGGTTGCAGGCACTTGAGCCATCCTGGGACTGAGGCCACTCTGGGAACATAGCATCCTCTTCCCTGCCTCAAACCCACGTCCTTTTGCCCAGAGACGAAGTTCCCCCTGGGACGCTGGGTGTGGGCTGGGGTGTACTGGTAGGGAGAGGCTGCAGGGGCCAGCACCTGTGGCCCCTTCTCTGCTCCGGGCAGGGCCACGCCGAAGAGTGGCGCCCTCCGCCACTGAGTGCTGTCTTGCTGTGAGACCTCTGGTTCTGGGCCGGCCTCCCTTGGAGGGGAATGACCTTTTTCCTCGCGGTTGAGGAGCCTCCTGTGTCCAGAGCCTGCCTTGGACGCAGGTGCGCGGCTGGGGAAGGCAGGGGAGGTGAGCAGGGCAGACCTGCCGCAGCACAAGGCCATTTAGGGGGGCTGCAGTGGTCCCCTGGCCACAACCTGGGAGGTGGACAGGCTTCCCTGGGGGCTCCCTGGGGGCCAGGCTGTGGCTGAGGGTGGGGCAGGGCAGAGTCCCGCCTTCAGAGCCTGCGGGGTGTTTGTGTTTGGGGTGGGGCTGTGGGGTGGGGCGGGGCCAGCCTGTGGCTAATTGTCTTTGGACTCAAATTACAGGCTGAGGGGGCGGGATCAGGGGCCCGTAATTGACTGGTGGGGTGGGGGCAGCTCCCTGGGGCAATGGGTGGGGTCACTGAGGGAGCTTGTCCTTCCTCCTGGGGACCCTACACACCCTTCTCCTCCGCAGTTTCACATCTCCTGGCAAGCTCCTGCTTCTCTCTGCGGCAATGCCAGGAGGACCCGGTCCCCTCAGCTGCCCAGGCAAGAACCCTGCCCCCACCAGCCCTGGGTCAGGCCCGCACAGAGCTCATGGTGCCTCAGGGAGTCACCTCGGGCAGAGCATTTGAAGCACTGGGCCAGCCCTTTGCTGTCCTGCCCGAAGGGCCCCCCGAGGTGGCTCCACATCCCCTGTTCTGTGGTT
This sequence comes from Mustela nivalis, assembly GCF_964662115.1. Lineage (NCBI taxonomy): Eukaryota > Metazoa > Chordata > Mammalia > Carnivora > Mustelidae > Mustela > Mustela nivalis. Next base: position 320,005 of record NC_139026.1, read on the forward strand.
GATCACAGACTTGTGTGACGGTGACTGGCCCCAGGCCCCTGGTGGGAGCCTGGTGTAGCCACGGATGGAGACCAGGCTGGTCACAGGGACACTTGCAGGGCTGGCCCGGGCCTGGAGCTGGGCTTCTCTTTCCCGCTTTGTCTCTCTGTGGTCTCCCCACCCCACCTGCCCACATCTCCGCTCCCCTCCTGCACAGAGACGGGCCCGCTCACTGCCGCTTCCCTGGGGGGTGGGCGCAGGTCCGCCTGAGAGCCTGGTATCTCACCCCGGGCTGGGAGTGGGTGGCCTCTGGAGGCAGGGCCTGGCTCAGCGCCCACGCCCATGGCCTCAGCCTCTGAGGGGCATGACTGCTGAAGCCTGGCAGTTTCCCATGATGATGGCATGGAAGGCCTGAGATCTGGCCAGGGCCACAGGGAAGGACATGGAAGCCTGTGTTCTGACCTCAGCTCTGCCGTCAGCCCTGCCCTGACAGGTCACGTTCCGGTACAGACACCAAACCCTTGCAGTCGAGGCCCCTGGCACCTCTGGCAGAGCTGCCCAGCAGTTCCCATGTGAGGCTTGGGATGGAGAGGCTCAGTGGGGAGCTCAGATCTCTGTGCCCAGCACTGCCCCCACTGGACCCCTTTTCAGGAAAATCAAGAAAGAGAAGAGGGTTTGATGGTTAGCCTTTGAAGGTGCCACTGTGTCAACAGAGCAGCAGGGCTGGGGCGTCTGCCCCTGAGGCCGTTCTGGCTGGCCCTCTACTCTGGTCTGTGTCCCCTGAGCTAGCATGCCACCTGTGCAGGGCATGGGCCAGGCATTGGATGGGCCTTGTTGTGGGGTGCCACTGGGGCCCAAGCTGGCTGCGGGAGGCCGGAGGCTGGAGGCGGAAGCTTGGAGGCCAGGGCAGAGGGTGCTGTTCTCAGCGGGGTCCTAGTGATGCAGTCAGGGGTGCCTGTGAAATGTCACACATATTACCAAGGGGAGTGGGTGGAGAGGGGGTGCAAGGTGCTAGCCCCTGCTCCGTTCTCAGCCAGCCTCCTGCTCCCTCATCACTAGTGCTGGGAGGAGGGGTGCCAGCAGGGGCCTGGGAACAGCCCGGACAGACCAGGCAGCATGGCTCTTGAGTGCAAGGGGACCTGTGGCAGTTGCAGTTCAGAGGCTCCAGGGGTGGGGGGGATGGGGACCCGGCTATGGAGAGGTCAGGCTCGGGGCTGCCCGTGGATTCTAGGCCCCCACCCCCATTCCAGGGTGGTTTCGGAGCTGACGCCTGCTTTGGAGGAGCGCCAGGCCACAGGACACTGCCTGAGGTGAGGCCTTCTGTGAAGAAGCTGGGGCAGCCCCTCCTGCCCAGCAAGTAGGAGCCGCCATTGTAAGTCAAGCTGAGCGAGTTGGCAGGGCTGAGTGATGGTGGGTGGGGGGCAGGGAGCCAGCGTGGTCCACCTGCCCTCCTCTTGGACATGCTCCGCACAGGGGCCAGGAAGCCTGAGGGGCTGGCCTACTCCTCCCGCTCTTGGCATCTGGACTGATTTGGGAGCCACCCAGAGGGACCTCAGGAACCAGGAAGGGATGTCAGGACTGGGGGTGGGAGGCCAGGGAGAAGAAGGGGGCCAGCCTGGCAGTGCCGGAGGTGGCCCCGGTCTGACCACTGGCTCGGCACCTTGCTGAGCTGAAGGGGTTGGACTTGGCCGCAGGCAACTGGGCCTCCTTCCTGGGTGCGTCCCAGGGAGGATAGCTCCCCCCCCCCAGCCCGCCCCAACCAGTCAGGCTGGGCTTGCCTCCGACCCCTGCATCACACCCCTGCATCACGTCACTCCGCCCCGCCTTACTCTGACCTGGGGCATTTCCTTACTGGGGCCTCCTAGGCCCTCTGTCCTCCCCAGACCCTGACTGTTTGCTATTGTGGGGTTCTGGCTACTGTTCCACCTTTAGTCTGGCCCCCAGACCCTGCCCAGCACCCAAGCATTGTGCATCTTGCCAGGCCCCCAACCTCACCTAGATGGGGCGCTCAAGTGGCAGCAGGCAGTGTGGAGCCATTCCCTGTACCTGCATAGATGCCCCCCCCCCACGCCCCCACACGTAGTCCAACTCTCCAGGCCAGCTCCAGGCCTGCCCAGCTCTGCCAGCCCTTTTGCTCCCTCTGGGCAGCCTGGGCTACCCCAGTGCTGGGGCCCCCAAAGGCCCTCTAACTGCACACGGCCTTTCACAGCCCCAGAGCTGGAGTCTAGGGGACTTCCCGTGGCCTGTTCATCCTGGGGACACTCGCTGGGTGTTGGCAATATCCTTTACTGGCATCGCAGATGTGGTGCCTGCCCGTGTGTGGTCACGTGTGTGAGTGGGGGCTGGTTTGCCGGTTTGGCACAGTGCCCCAGACTAATTGTGGGGTTCGGTAGTGATTGGGGAGGCGGGACTGGGGTGGCCGCCGCGGCGCTGGCAGACTGACGGGGAGATTACAGGTCTTGCCTGCTCCTTGCTTGCTCAGGCCCTCACCCGTCCGCCCCCCATGCCCACTCCCACCTCCTGCACACGGCCTATGGAGGGGGCTCTGGGTGGGGGCTGGTCCGGGGCCAGCTGCAGCTGCCCGGAGTTGCAGGCTATCCCGGCAGCATCCAGTCAGCAGGGAGGGGTTCCTGCAGTGGGGAAGTGAGGGGGAGCGGGACCAGGGGGTGGGCAGGGGGCAGTAGGCTCAGAACCAGTGGCTCCCGCCTGTCCCTGAGCCCCAAAGGCCCACAGGACTGCCCTCAGCCGCCTCCAGCTTGGATGTGGGGGCTGCTCACGTGGGACCATCTGTGTCTGCATGGCCGTCTGAGCAGGTCTTCTTCCCCCAGGGGGTGGCTGGAGACTTTGTGCTCTGGACATCCCGCAGTGTCCGACCCCCAGCTGGCCCAGCCTTTAATCTGCCCGTCCCCGTCTCTCAAGCCCTCTTTCTCTCTCTCAGTCCTGCCATAGTCTGGCCACTGGAGAGTTACCTCAGGAGGGTGTCCGCACGGGCCTCCAGGCACGGGCCATCCCTGCATCTGTTCACGTACTAACCGAGGCCACATGCGAGCTGGGCGCGGAGGTGCAGTCCCGGGTCCCCAGCACACCGCGGTTGGGGCACACAGGAGGCTGTTTGGGGCTCTGGGCCAAGCAGATGGGACAGGTCAGCGGGCCCCCGCCTGGGCTCCCCGGGAGCACGGGGCTGCCATTGGAGTGTTGAGCTGTGGAGCGTTCTGATTCAAGGACTGCTGTGCAGAGGAGAGAGCTGGGGCAACCCCAGAGGGGCCTAAGCATGCCCAGGGAGGGACATGGTGGCTGGGACTCAGCAGGGAGGCATCGGAACCTAGCAAATCCCACCCCTGTCCTGAGGGCCTGGGAGGCCAAGGAGGCAGCAGTCCTGCGACAGGGTCCGCGCACTGTCATTTTACTGAAACTGTTCTTGGGTTTTCCTGAGCCACAGGGTTAGGTGCAGGGAGTGGGGCCAGAGAGTGGCCAGCTTGCTGACAGCACGGGGATCCCAGTGTACGCAGACAGTCGCGAGGGACAGACAGGGTCGGGGCTGGAGCACACACGCCCAGGCTCTCTTGAGCAAGAGACGCCAGAGGGCACGGGCTGAGTGCAGATATCCCTGGTGATGGTGACCTCCGACCTTAGAGTTGCTGAGCAGGGACTCCGATGCTGGGGATGGGGGGGGTGGGGACCGGAGCATCAGAAGCCTGAGTGGGAGGCTGGTGGGAGGGGGCTGGGAGCAGAAGGGGCTGGGGTTTCTCTGGGCACACTCTCCTCAGCCCTGGGCTCTGGGCCTGTGACCTCCTTACTGCCACCAGCCAGTGGCGACTTAAGGCTGGGAGCCAGAGTCCAGGCTTTGGGAGGCTGGTCACTCCCCCCAACCCAGGCTGGGCGTGGGCAGTTGGGCCACAGTCTAGGCAGGTAGGAGCCTGGCCCCAGGAGCCAGGGCTGGTGAAGAGGGGTCCTGTGGGAGGTTCTGGTGGCGCTGACGCAAGTCTGGGTGTGCGACGTCAGTCTGTCCCTAGAGCCCCGCCCCGCCCCACCACGCCCCACCCCTGCCCTAGGTGCCTGCGCCGGGAGAGCTCAGCCTTCGCCCGGGTCGGGGTCACGCGGGCCGCCGCCAGGGCCAGGGTGGTGCGTGACGGGCCGGCGGCGAGGGGGGAGGCCGAGCCCCGGGCCGGGGCCGCTGGGCCGGGAGGCCTAAGGCAGGTAATGGCCGGCCGTGCGCTGGGCTGAGCCCGACGCCAGGTGAGCGCTCCGCGGCGGCTGCTCCGGTGCCCACGTGACCGCCGCCGCCGTCATTGTCCGACCCGCGGCGCGTCCCGGGGTCCCCGTGAGACTCGCGCGCCGCCCACGTGCTCCCCGCCGAGGGTGTCCGCGGGGCGCGGGGCCGTTCCCGGATGACCCGCGGGCTCCGGGGACCGGCGGGGACGAGCCAGGGCGGTTCCCAACACCACCCCCCACCCCCCGCCGACCTCGGACTCGGGTCACCGGGCGGGCGGGGCCGGGCGCGCAGGACGGCGGGGGGCGCGGGGCGCCCTGGGAGCCCCGGTCCCGGGCAGGTACCCGCCGCCGCCGCGCCCCTCCCTCGCGCTTGTTTTGAAAACAGCCGAGGCTCGGATTTGCCGGCGCTTCGGCCTGTTTTGTTTCCCCTGATTTGTTTAACGCTCCCGCTAATTGCAGATTTGCATTTTCGTCGGGAGCGCTGCGGCCTGGTCCCCGGGCTGCCAGCTGCCCGGCGGGGGAGGGGCGGCTCCCTGGCTCCTCACGTGGCGCCCAGAGGCTGGCTCCCCGCCCGACTGGGGGTTCCCGGGTCGCCCCCCATGGTCGGCGCGCGGGGGGGACGCGGTGGGCGGGATCTGTCCCACCTGGCCCTGAACCTCCCCCCAGATCCTCCCTCCCTCCGTGTCTGCCTGTGCCTGAGCCCTCATCTTGGTCCCTGGGCCCCTCTTCCGTCCCTCTGTCCTGTCCCAGCCGCATCCGGGTTCCCTTCAGGAGCCCACAAGCTGGCTGGCCCGGCGGCGGGGGTGGGGGGGGGCAGCCCTCAAGCTGGACCCCACGTCCGCTGGGCCTGGGGGCTGTGTGTGGTTCTAATGAAGTCTGTGTTTACTGGAGGGCCGTGGCCTGGGAGGCAGCGCGGCTTGGGCCCATTCCCCAGACAGAGCCTTCCCTTAGGTGGGGCTGAGGGCTGGTGGGGAGCAGGAGGCTGACAGGCCCCCTCCCTCTGGAGGTCGGTCTGCAGTGAGAGCTCTGCCCTTCTTCCTTAGGGGCCTTCTGTTGACCTTTCTTGGGGTAGGAGGTGCCGAACCTGCCCATGCAAGGCGCCCTGTGTCCGTGGCTCAGAGGAAGCTAGAACCTGTGAGGAACCACAGGGAGGCATCTGGCAAGAGACTGACACTGCTTCCTGCTCCAGGGCAGGTGTGGAGGGGAGGCCTGCCCCCCCCCCCAGTGCCTGTCTCTTGCCAGCGCTCGGGCTGGGGGAGGAACGAGCGCCCTGTGTCAGGCTTGGGGATCAGCTGCGGGGGCACCTGTGTGTTCAGCCCCTCCATTTGTGACGCCACCAGCTTCCTGGTTGACCACACTCAGGCGCACAGGTGCCCATCCGGCCGGCTCCTGTGTTCACATGTGTTCCTGGTAGGCCCATCAGCGGGCTGTAGGCCACACAGCAGGAGTGACTGTCCCACAGGACCAGGTCAGGGTGGGTGTCTTGAGATTCTGAGGGATGTGTAGTTTTCTGGGTGAGGTGTGGGGGAGACATCACAGAGGACCCCAGACTACCCCCACTACTGTAGGCACAGCCGTGGGATTTTCACACGTGGATTTGCTTACACTTTGCAACAGTTCACGGAGATGGATGTGATCACCTCTGTTTGCATGGTGTAGCCTGGTAAGTAACCCACATGACCAAGAGGGAAACCAACAGAGAGTTGGCATTTGAATCCAGAAGTCTGGCCCCAGAGGCACCTGGCTAGCTCAGTGGGTGGAGCATACAACTCTTGATCTCAAGGTCGTGAGTTCGAGTTCCATGGTGGGCTTAGAGAGAGCTTAAAAATGAGAGCCAGAAGTGTGGCTCCAGAGTTGTGCTCTTGAGGCCCTTCCGTGTGGCAGTGTTGCAGGTGTGTGACTGTCGGGTTGAAGGGCTAGCCGTGGCCTCAGTGGCCTGCGGTTGCACAGAAGAGTGGCTGTCTTCTGAAGGAAGTGGGAGTGGCCTTCTGAGAGGCGAGAAAGCCTGGCTGTTGGGAGACAGACGGACAAGCTGGGAGAAGCTGGGGGCAGCACTGGGTGGTTGAGAGAGGCATCCTTGAGTTAGGAAAGGCCCCAGGACTTGGAGGGATCTGGGTTTCATTCTGCAGGAGGTTTTGGCTGGAGGAACTTGATGTTGGGAGAAGAAATCAATGGGCTGCCTCTGGGAGGGTCTGAGAGCAGGACCCAGCATGGTCAGTAGGTCCCTGGAGGCCTGCAGCAGACAGACACACACACCCCACCCTGCCTGGGGGCTGGGGATTAAGTCATGCCCTGGGTTGAAGTTCAGAGGCTAGACAGAGGAGCTTGAGGCAGCAGGCATCAGGGCACGTGGAGGCTGGCATGCTGTCCCTTCAGGGGGGGATGTCCGTGTGCTGTGGACCCCAGTGCAGTTTCCACCTGCGCTGGCCACAGCCTCAGGCCAGGCCAGCCCCTGCTTTCTCAAGAGACTGCATCATACTGATGCCCAGGGGTGTAGCCCCTGAATTTGCCTATGGAGTGGCTCTTGCTCCTTTCCCAAAGGCTCTGTTCAGTCCCTGTGGCAGAAGGACATCCCTCATCCCTGCATCCAGGGCCCTGAACCCCTTGGCCTGTGCTCAGGTGTGTGCTGCCCTGTCCTCCTCGCCTCGGCCGGTCTCCCTTGGGTCCGCCATAGGTCCTGCCCAGGACACCGCGGGATGGGCATGGGAAGGGCCTGGCAAGGGCCTGGGCCTTGTAGAGAAGGAGGGACAGTGGCAAGGGGTGGGGAGCAGCCAGTCTGGGAGCCAAAGTGGTAGTGCAGGAGTGGCTGAAGCTTGGACGTGGGGAGGGTCTGGGATCGGCCTGGAAAGATGGTTGAGTCCATAAAGCCACATCCTAAAGCAGAGTGGAGCTGGAGGGGGTGGGCTGTGGGGGGGGGCAGTCATTATCATTAGATACATACCCCTTCTTATTTAGGAAATATGTGAATATATCCCACTAAAAAATTTTCAAAAATTGGTTAATGAGGTTATTTTGCTATCCCGGTCCCTTCCTCCTGGCCCCCAGGCTTTACTACTATTTTCAGTTTGAAAGAAAGCTTCCAGAACTTCTCAGCAGTTAAACTGATGTCCACACACAGGTCCATGGAGACACATGTCCGTCCCTGACATGTCTAGGCTCTGTGGGGCTCAGCATGGACCACCCCCTGTGTGGGCCTGGTTGTATTTTTGTTTTGTTTTGTTTTGTTTTGCTTGTTTGTTTGCAGCGGTTGGGGGGGTACTCTGGTTGGCGACTGGGTGGTTGTTACATTTTCATCATCCTCAACCATGCCAAGAAGTATCCTTCGACAGGTCTCCCAGGGGATAGACTTGGGTATTTCTGGAAGATGATAGGCTACAGTAGCGAGCTTCACTGAGTGCTACAGAGTAGCAGGCTCTCCTGAGGCTTTCTTGAATGCATCCTTTAGTCCTTACAAACTCTGAGGGGGGTTCGCTATGACTGTCTCCGTTTTACAGATGGGGAAGTGAGGCAAAGAGAAGTAACTTGCCCAGGGTCACACAGCTAGTAAGTAGAACTTATTTTTCAAGAAAGCAGTTTACTGTTTAATCAAATCTATATCCCTAGTTTAAAAAAGACAGCCGGTAACAACAGAGTCTTAACGAAAAGGAGCTGTTCTCACCCTTTTCTTCCCCGGGCCTTTTTGAATGGAGTGAGGGATGTGTCAGGCTTGTGTTCTGGAAAGGCCAAGTGGGTGTGTGTGCATTGGGATGCTGGACTAAGAGACCCAGAGGCTGGTGTTTGAGGGACGGACTGTGATGGGGGCAGGATGGAGGAGGCAGAAGGTGTTGGGGGTCTCCTGCTCAATGATGGCAGATGCCAGGTGGGGTCGCTACAGCTGCCCCCCGCACCCCAGACGTAGCGCAGAGGAGGCAGGTGGAGGCAGGCTAGGCTTGTGGTGAGACCGCTGTTGCTCCTTTGCTTCCTAGACAATCTTGATGCTGGCCCAGAGCAGAGACTGAGCTGGACTACTGGAGCCTCGGTGAGTGGAGGCTGGGCCCCACCTGGGGAAGGCAGTGGGGGGCTACAGCCACACGGACAGGCTGGGGCGCCTTCCACTGGGTGTGGGTGGTGACCCTGAAGCTCTGGTCTGACTGGGCCCAGTGTGCACAATCCCAAGTGCCCTGGGACGCCTAGGTGGCTCAGTCGATTAAGCCTCTAACTCTGGATTTGGCTCAGGTCACGATCTCAGGGTCGTGCGACTGAGCCTTATGTCAGGCTCTTTGCTCAGTTTGGAGTCTGCTTGACACTGTCCCTCTCTCTGTGTCCTCCCCAAGCGTGTGTGTGCAGGCTCAGTCTCTCTCAGATCTTAAAACTAAAACCCCCAAACCAGGTGTCCTGCCATGGGAGCCACTGCCAGCCAGCCCCCCCACCCCCTGCCCCCAGCTCTCTGAGACCAAACTTTCCTTGGGAGGGCAGGCTCTACAGTGGGACCTGCAGGAGAGCTGGATTCTGGAGCACAAGGACTGGGAATTCAGGTTTGGGGTAGGAGTGCCTGTCCAGACATTGTTCTGGGCCAGCAACAGGCCAGAGTCTGTGCAACTTTTTGGAAGTGCACCTCCAGGCTTCAGCCAGGAAGAAGGCCATCTGATGCCCTTAAGGAAATCCCCGCCAGTCCCGGTGAGCCAGGGGTCCTGGGGCTGCTTTCAAAACAGGAAGCGCCCGTTCCAGGAACGCTAGAACACTAGCGGCAGGAAGCTTTGCCGGCTGTGCCTGGCGCCTCCCGCACCGCACCTCACCTCGGCTTGAGCTCCCCAGTCAGGTGGGTCACCCTTTGCTCTGGGACCTGGCCAGGCAGGTCACCTGAGGCTTTGTTTATCCAGGAAGTGGGTGGGGGAGCTGCTGCCTCTGGAGTGTGACCCAGGTCCCTCCTGCCACCCTGGATGACTTGGGCTCAGTCTGGGGTGGGGATGAGTTTGGAACACTGGGATCTGAGTCACTTTGCCCACCACCTCGGGGTTCCTGGGGCAGGAGTGTGGGTGGTGGGCAGCACAGGGTGGCTGGGAGGGCTGCATAGCATCGGGGCCAGTGTTAATGCTGCTGGTGGGATCTGGGCCAGCTCTCCTTGATGCCGTACCCAGTACTGGTGGGCCAGACCTGGGGGGCTCTGGGGCAGAGGACCAGGCTGAGGGAGGGTCCAGGACAAGCTCTTTCAGAACAGGAGTGCCCCAAGAGTTCCCCCACTGGGTCAGCTATGTCTTCAAGTCCCGGCCCAGCGGGTGGACCAGCAGAGGGGCCCTGGGCTCCTTGGGTCCACGTGGGTCTGACTGCTGCAGGGGTGGCCAGGGCTCCGGCCCCGCCCCCGCGCCCCGACCCCGCCCGCCTGCACTCCCTCCCTGGGCCCCGGGAACATTCCATTCATTCCGGGCTCCAGCAGGCGGGTGGGAGCCGAGAGGGGCCAGGGTCTTGGCGGCGACAACGGGGGAAGCCGGTGAGCGGGGCCGGTTGGGGAGGGCCAGCTTGGGCCCGAGGCCGAGGCCGAGGGGCCAGGAGGCCCACACCCACACCCCCTTCGCCCTGGCCGGCGCCACTCAGTGGACTTTGGGCCGCGACACCGCGCTTGGCGCAGGGGCGGGGGGATGGGGCGAGGGGGCGGGTCCTTGGGCGCTTCCCTTCCCGGGGAGGGGCGGGGGAGGGGCGGCGGCAGTGCCCAAACCGTGGGTGCCTGAGCCAGCCGCCAGGCCCTGGTGCGCTTGGTTCTGCCAAGTCTCAGGGTCAGGGACAGTCAGGCTCCATGCCTGGGGACCTCCCAAATGGCTCTCTCCTCCCTGTGGGAGCCACAGGGGCAGAAGGGACCCCCACCATTCAGCGGGGTGCCCTGAAGGGCTGGTGAACTCTTCCTGTCCCGGACTCAATCCCCAAGCGTCTCCCTGGCTCTCCCTGCTACTGCCCTGCCTTGGGCCGCCTTCGTTTCACCCTGGTACTGCCCAGCCTTCTGCCCCAGGCAGCCAGGGGTTCCCTGCCAGGTCCCTGCGGTGTCCCCTTCTGGACACCCTCCAGCTCACCCATGGGTGTGGTTGCTGGGGGCCAGGCAAGAGCTTTGCGCCCGAGTACAAGGGGGGGTGCTCTCCGCAGCGGCGGCCGCTGCCCTGCTGAGGGGGCATCTTCCCCAGCCACTGTGTCCTGCTCGGGCTGGAGCCTTGCCGTGACCTAGCGGTAGAGAGGACTTTGTCAATGCTTGCTTCTTGGTTGTACTTCCTCAAGAGGTTTGAGGAAGGTTGTGGATACTCGGAACGGCAGGATGCCAGGGGGACGGTGAATAGCCACGCTGGGCAGGGGCTTCCTCGTGGCCCAGGCAGAGAAGGACATCAGCTTGACGGAAGACTCACGGAAGAATCATAACAGTAAACACAGCTTTGCCCAAAGCCAGTGCTCCAGAGAAATGTCTCCTCTGGCCAAGGAGCAGAGCAGATGCTTTTCTGCTTTCCTGGGAGAGAGAAACAAGGATGCGTGGCAAGGCAGGATGTCGGCGGGTAGTAGAGAGGCAAGAGCGGGTCCAGGGAGGTGGTGTGTGAGGAGGCCCCAGGGGGAGAACCAGTTCCTCCGCGAGCGCGGTGCGGTCTGTTCTGGGGAGTCTGGGAGGCCAGGGTGGGTTCCTCCATCCCTTCTGCCGTGTCTGCCCCACTCAGGCGTCGGGAGAGGCAAGAGGGCCATCAGGGTCCTGCCAGTGATGGGCGTGCTCAGGGAGGGTGACAGCTGCGGGCGCTCATGCCCGCGTCTGGAGAGGGCAGTTGGGGGGGGTGCCAGCGGAGGGTGGCACTGGGGGTTCTGACCAGGACAGAGCAGGGTCTGCAAGCTGGGAGGTCTGGGATAGCCCCCAGGGTGAAGAGGCCTAGAGGCAGAATGGCCCTGCCTGAGTGGGCCAGAGATCCCTGTGTCCCTGAATCGGGGAGGGAGAGCCACATAAGCGCTGGGTCCTCTGATTTGGGGACACTGCGTCTCACCATGGCTTCAGCAGCTCATCCTCATACACACGGATACATGTGCGGGAACGTCCAGAACATGTTCTCAGAGGGACCCCTGCACACCGGCTGGCCCAGCCCCAGCCCTGCAGGCAGCATGCCCCTGTAGTCTCCTGGCTTTTCCCCTCTCAGAGAGCTGGTGGGTTCTGGAAACTCCTCCCAGGGCCCCACACCTGAGGGTCTCCTGGGGAGAGGGGAGGCAGGGCAGATGGAATCTGCTGGGGAGGGAGCCCAGAGGTTGGAGGAGGGAGGGCTGGGCTGGGCTAAATGCGTGTGTCAGGAGAGTGTGCAAGTCTTGACCCCGGGTCTGTGAGTTAAGCCGCATGTTGGTGTTGAGACTACTTTAAAAAAAAAAAGTGTGTATGTGCCTTCGCTGGCCCACACCATTGGTTCCTCCTCTTCATCAGCTTCCTCTGTCTCCCTCGAGGTTGACCCGTCTGTGGAAAGTCACCTGTCAGGCAGGGGCGTGCCCTGTGCCCTGTCAGCCTGGGCTTGTGCTTGGGGCTCACGGAGCCCCGGGGTCTCACGGTGTGGGCGGACACATGCGTGAGTGCCCAGACACTGTCTAGAGGGGCTGCTCCGTTCCCTGGGAGGTGGGCCTGCAGGTGCTTTGAGACCCAGGAGGTGAGATCATGGCCATGCTGGGGGCAGCCACCCCTGTACCTGCCCTGCTTAGTGGCGGTGGCTGGGCTCTGGTCGGTAGGTTGGGTTACAGGTCAAACCTCTTGAGAAGGACTGGGAGTCGGTCTCCTTGGAGAGGAGAAGGGCAGGTGGGCCTGGTCAGAAGTGGAGGAAGGCAGAGGAGGGCCGGGCACTCCTGGCGCGTCCTCTGAGGCCCTGAGCCCCGCTGGCCTTTGTTCTAGTTTCCCAGGCAGGTCTAGAGAGACCCTCAAGGGGGCGCGTCCTCTGCTCTGGGTGGCTCCTCCGGCCTGGGCTCCCCTGACCCTTATCTCTCCCCACAGGGTGCGAGGGGTAATGGCTCTGCAGCTCTGGGCCCTGACCCTGCTGGGCCTGGTGGGCACCGGGGCGGGCCTGCGGCCCCGCAGGCTGGATGTCTTCCGCAGCGACACGGAGCTGAACCACCTGGTTGTGGACGAGGCGTCGGGCGTGCTGTATGTGGGAGCTGTGAACGCGCTCTACCAGCTCAGCGCGGATCTGCAGCTGCAGCAGCAGGCCACCACGGGCCCGGCCCTGGACAACAAGAAGTGCACGCCGCCCATTGAGCCGAGCCAGTGCCACGAGGCCGTTCAGACCGACAACGTCAACCAGCTCCTGCTGCTCGACCCACCTGGGAAGCGCCTCGTCGAGTGCGGGAGCCTCTTCAAGGGGATCTGTGCCCTGCGCGCCCTGAGCAACATCTCCACACGCCTCTTCTACGAGGACGGCAGCGGCGAGAAGTCCTTTGTGGCCAGCAACGACGAGCGCGTGGCCACGGTGGGGCTGGTGAGCGCCGCGAGCCCCGGTGGCGAGCGGGTTCTGTTTGTGGGCAAAGGCAATGGACCCCATGACAACGGCATCATTGTGAGCACCCGCCTGCTGGACCGGGCCGAGGGCAGGGAGGCCTTCGAGGCCTATACCGACCACGCTGCCTACAAGGCCGGATACCTGTCCACCAACACACAGCAGTTCGTGGCCGCCTTTGAGGACGGTCTCTACGTTTTCTTCGTCTTCAACCAGCAGGACAAGCACCCGCCCCGAAACCGCACGCTCCTGGCTCGCATGTGCAAGCAGGACCCCTTCTATTACTCCTACCTGGAGATGGACCTGGAGTGCCTTGACCCCAGTGAGCCCCAGACCCCGGCCTTCGGCACCTGCTTGGCGGCTTCTGTGGCCGGGCTGAGCGCCAGCAGGGTGCTGTACGCCGTCTTCAGCAGGGACGGCCGGAGCGGTGGAGGACCCCACGCAGGCCTCTGCCTGTTCCCGCTGGACGAGGTCCATGCCAAGATGGAGGCCAGCCGCAACGCCTGCTACACAGGCACCCGGGACGTGGGCCGCGACACCTTCTACAAGCCCTTCCACGGCGAAATCCAATGTGGTGGCCACGGGCCGGTATGTGACCTCAGCACCTCCTCGCAGAGGCCTGGCTCACCTGCGTCCCTGCGGGTCTGTGTGTTGTTGCTCTCGTGGGTGTGTTCCCCTCCCCTGCTCGGGAGGGCCCGGCGAGAGGGTGTGTGTGTGTGTGTGACGTGTCCCTGTGTCAGGTCCCACCCATGGGCCCTGCTTCTTCCTGGTGTCTGCCTCTCTGCCCTCAGCCTAGTCCCGCAGGCAGGTGCTGTTGGGTCTTGGGGTCTCTCCCTCTGGTCTGGGCTCTGGGCACTGAGCCAGAAGACAGGGAACCTGGGAGTCGGGCGTGCATCACTGCCTATCTGGGTGGTGTCCCTGATTGTGGCCCATGGTCCTGGGGACGTATGTGGGGACTGCATGTCCTGGGAGCCCTCGTAGGGGGGGGTGTCCAGAGCTGGGGGATCTGTGCCCAGAGCTGACCCCTGGTCCACAGGCCGCCAGTGAGAGCTTCCCGTGTGGCTCTGAGCACCTGCCTTACCCGCTGGGCAGCAGAGATGGACTCACAGCGACGGCCGTGCTGCACCGTGGTGGCCTGAACCTGACGGCTGTGGTGGTGACCGCTGAGCACGGCCACACTGTTGCCTTCCTGGGCACCTCGGATGGCCGGGTCCTCAAGGTGAGGCCTGGGCTGGGGCTGGGCCGCTCCCTGGGGGGCCATCCACGCAAGACCCGCATCTCACACTCCTGCCCTCGCCCCGCAGGTGTACCTTGCCCCAGATGGCAGCTCTGCGGAGTACGGCTCCATCCTTGTAGAGATCAACAAGAGAATCAAGCAGGACCTGGTGCTGTCCCCGGATCTGGCCTTTCTCTACACCATGACCCAGGACAAGGTGGGCCTCGGCAGCCCCTGGGGGAGGGGCATCGCGGGTCCAGGCCACTGTCAGAAGCCTGGAGAGGTGCGGAGCGGGACGGGAGGAGTTCCCTCGTCCCCCTGGTGCCGGCCTTCTGTCGGAGACTCGCTTCGTCTGTGGCCCTGCCCCAGTTCCATGCTGACAGAAGGGGAAGGGGCCTGTGCAGCCCTCTGAGCTCAGGGAGAGCTCATGGGCGAGGCCCCCCCAGTCCACTGGGACCACAGTTGGGACCCCACATTATCCTGGGCCAATGACAGCCACAGGGCAGGCCCACCAGAGCCTGGACCCTCACCAGTAAGCCTTGCATTGGTATCAGGCTTTTAAAGCTCAGAAAGGTGCGACCAAGGAAGACCGGGCCGAAGAGCCAGGCCCTGGTGGCTGCTGGCGTCCCACTCACCGTCCTGTTGCCCTCAGGTTTTCCGGTTCCCCGTGCAGGACTGTCTGAGCTACCCGACCTGCGAACAGTGTCACAGCTCTCAGGACCCCTACTGTGGCTGGTGCGTCATTGAGGGACGGTGAGTGTCCAGGACTCCAGGGGTCTCGGCCCTGCCCCGGGGGGGCCTGGGGGTGTGGCTGACAGGGCCCAGGACTAAAGCTACCCCTTGCCCCCTAGATGCACCAGGAGGGCCGAGTGCTCACGGGCCGAGGAGAGTGGCCACTGGCTGTGGAGCCGGGACGAGTCCTGTGTAGCCATCACCGGGGCCCAGCCACAGAACATGAGCCGGCGGGCCCAGGGGGAGGTGCGTGGTGCGGTTGGGCCCTGGTGCTGGGCAGGGGTGGGTCTCCTGCTGGCCTGGGGCTGTTGGGTCCACGGGGAGAACCGCGGCGTGTTTTCTCTCTCTGGCCTGGGTTCTGAGCGCTGAGCCTGAGGACAGGGAGCCTTTCCTTTGTTGGGTTCCCTGGCCCCTGTGACCTGGGGGGCCCTGCTCCCAGTGCGACGGAGTCTATTCCAAGGGATCAGTGTGTGCACGCACAGGAGTGCTGGAGAGCAGGACGTGCACATGCACCCTGTGCGGAGAGGTTCTCGTGTGAGCCGTGCCCCTCCCCAGGTGCAGCTGACTGTCCGTCCCCTCCCGGCCCTGAGCGAGGAAGATGAACTGCTGTGCCTCTTTGGTGACTCTCCCGCGCACCCGGCCCGCGTGGAGGAGGATGCCGTCATCTGCAACTCCCCACATACCATCCCTGACACGCCACCCGGCCACGGTGAGGCCCCCATGCAGCTGCTGGGTGGACACCTCCGGTCCCAGCGGTGCAGCCTGAGGCCGAGACACCCCTGCCTCGGTCGATTGAGGTGGAGGGCCCTGGAGCCGTGGGAGAGGGGGCCGTGTGCTCTCGGGACCACAGGGGTGCCCAGCTTTAGGCTTTGCTGTCCAGGCAGAGACCCCTTAGGCCTCCCCAGCCCTGTCCGGCCTGAGATGGTGGGGGCTCTGAGGGCAGCTCCCTGGTGCAGGCAGGGCCTTTACAACTGAGGATCCACGAGCCTTTGTGCCTCCCGGGACAGAGAGAGGGTGGAGGAGCGCAGAGCCCTGGGAGCCGGCCCCGGAGCCGAGATCTGAGAGCATGGGCAGGCCTGGCTGAGCCCAGGGCAAGTCACAGACCAGAGAGCTCCCCCGGGCCTGTGGGCGCTCCGATGGGGCGAGGGTTTGGCTGCAGAGGCCCCGTGCCCACTTGCCCTGCCCCGCCCCACCAGCCTCACCCTGCGCGCTGAGGCCCCCACCTGATGCTGCCCTGGTCTCTGTCCGCAGACCACGTGGCTGTGAACATCCAGCTGCTGTTCCGACGCGGCAGCGTCTTCCTCACGTCCCACCCGTATCCCTTCTACGACTGCCGGGAGGCCATGAGCCTGGCACAGAACCTGCCGTGAGTGTCTCGCCGGCCTGGTGCGCCTGTCACCCGGTCCCTGCTCCGGGCCCTGCGCCCCTCACCGCCCCCTCCCCTCTCGCCGGCCTGGTGCGCCTGTCACCCGGTCCCTGCTCCGGGCCCTGCGCCCCTCACCGCCCCCTCCCCTCTCGCCGGCCTGGTGCGCCTGTCACCCGGTCCCTGCTCCGGGCCCTGCGCCCTTCACCGCCCCCTCCCCCGGGGCCCGGTGGGCCCCGCGCTCCTCACCACCCTCTCCTCCAGGTGCATCTCGTGTGCAAGCAACCGCTGGACCTGCCAGTGGGACCTGCGCTACCACGAGTGCCGGGAGGCCTCCCCCAACCCCGAGGAGGGCATCGTCCGCGCCCACATGGTGAGGGTCGTACTCCCCGTGCGGAGGCTGCGTTGCTTGGCTGTGGCCACGCGGCCCCTGACCAGCTTTCTTCTCTCCAGGAGGACAACTGCCCTCAGTTCCTGAACCCCAGCCCACTGGTCATTCCCATGAACCACGAGACGGACGTGACCTTCCAGGGCAAGAACCTGGACACAGTGAAGGTGGCAGGGCTTGTGGGGTACCGGCCAGGGAGCCCAGCAGGGGCCGTGGGGGTTGGTGGAGAGTCTGTGGGGCTCCTTCAGAGCATTTTCCTGCAAAACCGAAGTTCAGGTGTCTGGTGCACCTTTGAGCTTTCCTGGGCTTGGGACCCGGCACACAAGGGAGGTGCTCCGTGTGTGTCTGGGCCCAGAAGGCAGCAGAGAGGCCAGAATGGGGTGGCGTTCAAATGGACCTCGAGAACAGAGAGAGCAGGAGACCAGTGGGGTTCAAGCTGGGCACATCGAGTGGCTGGGACGCTGCTTGGTGAGGGGGAGTGGGCCGTGCTCTGGGTGTCAGCAACGTGCTTTGGGTCTCAGCAAGACGGGCACATCCGGGAGCAGCCGGTGGTCAACCCAGTGGGTGGCCGTGGGCCCCCAGAGGGCTGGGAGGTCTGTGGGGGTTCCTGACCACACCACCTTGCAGGGGTCCTCTTTGTACGTGGGCAGTGACGTGCTCAAGTTTGAGGAGCCGGTGAGCACACAGGAGCCAGGAACCTTCTTCTTTCGGACCCCAAAGGTGCGGCTCCCAGGGCAGGCAGGCCACGCTGCTGGATCCCGAGGAAGGGTCTCGGGGGCACAGGCGGGGTAGGGGTGCACGGGGGCTGGGGCGCCTTGGGACGTTTGTGTGATTCCCACCTCCCTGCAATCAGTGATCGTGATCGGTCTGAGGCCACAGCTTGCTGCCCCTGGAGGCCTCCCCCTGCTTCCCCTCAGCTGTGGGGGAACTGTGTGGTCCAGACGCGGGGGGTGGGGAGTCCAGCGGGTCCATGCGTGTTCCTGCAGCTGTCCCACGACGCCAACGAGACTCTGCCTTTGCACCTGTATGTCAAATCCTACGGCAAGAATGTTGACAGCAAGCTCCAAGGTAGGCGGGGCGGTGACGGGGGTGGCCGGGGAGCAGGAAGTAGGTGACCCCCTGACACCTGGCCACTTCGTTCGCAGTTACCCTCTACAGCTGCTCCTTTGGCCGCAGCGACTGCAGCCTGTGCCTGGCCGCAGACCCCGCGTACAAGTGTGTGTGGTGTGTGGGGCAGGGCCGCTGCGTGTACGAGGGCCTGTGCAGCAACAGCACCTCCGAGTGCCCGCCGCCCGTCATCACCAGGGTGAGCCCCCACACCTGCCTGGCGGGGAGAACCTTGGCCTGGCCGCTGCCCCGCCCCTCCTCCGCCCGAGCGGCTGGGTCAGCTGGGCTCCGCCAATTCCAGATTCATCCTGAGACGGGCCCGCTGGGCGGCGGCATCCGGGTCACCATCCTTGGGTCCAATTTGGGGGTCAGAGCAGAGGATGTCAAGACGGTCAGTGTGGCGGGCCGGAACTGCATCTTCGAGCCGGAGCGCTACTCCGTGTCCACACGGTGAGTGGCTCGCCTGCAGTCTGGAAGCGCTGGCTGTGCTGGGGGCGCAGGCGACCGGTGCTCGGGGGAGGGTGGGAGGCGGACATGCGTGGGTGCCCAGGATGTGCACACCCACTGCGCACTGTGCTGCCTTGTCTGGGAGTCCAGGATCGTGTGCGCTGTCGAGGCAGCCCCGGAGCCCATCACCGGGGGGGTCGTGGTGAATGTCAGCGGGAAGCTGGGCCACTCGCCCGCCCACGTCCAGTTCACCTACCAGGTAGGGGCCTGGCCTTTTGACCTGGAGGGTTGTGTGTTGACGCGGGCTGGGGTGGGCCGAGTCCCCAACGCCCCAGCCCAATCTGAGTGCATCCGTTGCTCTTCTAGCGGCCGCAGCCTCTCCGCGTGGAGCCAAAGCAGGGGCCCCAGGCAGGGGGCACCACACTGACCATCAGCGGCACCCACCTGGACACAGGCTCTGCAGAGGACGTGCGGGTGACCCTCAATGACGTCCCTTGTAAAGTGTGCGTGTCATCTGCAGGCTGGGGCTCTCTGGCCCTCAGTCTGGCCGGAGTGGGCAGTGGAAGTAGCCTGATCTGCTGACCCCCACCCCGGTTTGGGCCTGGGGTTGACAGTGGCTACCCCCCCCCCCACCAGGACGCAGTTCGGGGCCCAGCTCCAGTGTGTGACTGGCCCCCAGCCCGTGCTGGGCGAGCTGCCGCTGGAGGTTTACTACGGCGGCTCCCGGGTGTCCAGCCCCGCTGTTGTCTTCACCTACCGCGAGAACCCAGTGCTGCGGGCCTTTGAACCGCTGCGAAGTTTTGTCAGGTGTGGCCTCCTCCCCTCCCTGGGGACAGTGGTGCCAGCTGGGGGACCCCACCCCACACCCACCCCCTTCCGCTACTTCCCCAGGAGTCCTCTGCCCACCAGGCTCATGAGGACATCATGGGGCCGGTCCATCAGAGAACCCACTGTGTCCCCAGATCCGCTTCCTCCTAGAAACCCACGTGGGCAGGCCCCCCCACTTCTGACAAGCGATGGCAGTGCCCGTGGTCCTGTGCTCAGAGCTTGACCTCCCACTCTACCTCAGAGCAGAGAGCGGTCGGGGCTCCGGGCCCTGCCCTCCCCCAGCCAGCCCACTGCGTGGCCGGAATTTGGGTGGGGGAGCTGGCTCACCACGCCAGGCCCGCTCAGGCACTGCCCACCCCTGTCCCTAGTGGCGGCCGCAGCATCAACGTCACGGGGCAGGGCTTCAGCCTGGTGCAGAGATTCGCCATGGTGGTCATAGCTGAGCCCCTGCAGTCCTGGCGGCGGCGGCGGGAGGCCGGGCCTCTGCAGCCCGTGACGGTCAGTCCTGGTGTTGGCTCTGCTCCGGCGTGGTCCCCTTGGGAAGTGCAGGGTAGGGACGGGGCCTGACGGCCTGGCCTCGGTCTGCAGGTCGTGGGCACGGAGTACACATTCTACAACGACTCCAAGGTCGTGTTCTCGTCCCCCGCGGTCCCCGAGGAGCCCGAGGCCTACAATCTCACAGCCCTCATCCAGATGGACGGGCACCGGGCCCTGCTCAGGACCGAGGCCGGTGCCTTCGAGTACGTGGCCGACCCCACCTTTGAGAACTTCACGGGGGGAGTCAAGAAGCAGGTCAACAAGCTCATCCATGCCCGGGTGAGGACTGGCCGCTGCCCGGGGGTTGGTAGGGGAGGCGGCTGGAGGTCTGGGCCAAGTCGGCCCCAGTGGCCCTGCCTCCCTCCCGGTCATTGTGTTGCTCCCCATGACCCCCACAGGGCACTAACCTGAACAAGGCAATGACGCTCCACGAGGCCGAGGCCTTCGTGGGTGCCGAGCGCTGCATCATGAAGACGCTGACCGAGACGGACCTGTACTGTGAACCCCCAGAGGTGCAGCCGCCCCCGAAGCGGCGGCAGAAGCGGGACACGACCCACAACCTGCCGGAGTTCATTGTGCGTGCGGTCGTGCGGGTGCAGCTGGGGCGGGGCAGGCCAGATGCCGGTCGGTTCCCTGGTGCCCTGGTGGAGCCGCACCTGGCCATCTGAGCCTGCCCTGCCCCGCAGGTGAAGTTTGGCTCCCGAGAGTGGGTGCTGGGCCGCGTGGAGTACGACACGAGGGTGAGCGACGTGCCGCTCAGCCTAATCCTGCCGCTGGTCATCGTGCCCATGGTGGCGGTCATTGCCGTGTCTGTCTACTGCTACTGGTGAGTCCCTCCGGCCACACACCCAGCACGCCACACAAGCTCTGAGCCACCAGGTGGCCTGAGCCAGGCCAGGCCCTGTTAACCTCCCTGTGCCCACAGGAGGAAGAGCCAGCAGGCGGAGCGTGAGTACGAGAAGATCAAGTCCCAGCTGGAGGGCTTGGAGGAGAGCGTGCGCGACCGCTGCAAGAAGGAGTTCACAGGTGGGGCGGCCTGGCCGGGGCGGGCAGGACCCTCGGGCTGCCTGGACCCTGGAGTCCCCAAGGACACCTCTTGGGGACTGGGAGGGAGGACGTTCTTGAAAGAAGCTACATTGGAAAGGCAGAGGTGGGCGGGGTGGCCAGCGGCTGGGATGCCTCACACTGGCCTCCCCTCAGACCTGATGATCGAGATGGAGGACCAGACCAACGACGTTCACGAGGCAGGCATCCCCGTGCTGGACTACAAGACCTACACCGACCGCGTCTTCTTCCTGCCCTCCAAGGACGGCGACAAGGACGTGATGATCACAGGCAGGCTGGACATCCCAGAGTCGCGGCGACCTGTGGTGGAGCAGGCTCTGTACCAGTTCTCCAACCTGCTCAACAGCAAGTCCTTCCTGGTCACCGTGAGTGGGGCCGGTCCACAGGGCGGCTTGGGGAGGGCCAGGCAGAGACCGGGCTCAGGTGCTCACGGAGGCTTTGCCTGGCGACCCTCGCAGTTCATTCACACCCTGGAGAGCCAGCGTGAGTTCTCCGCCCGTGCCAAGGTCTACTTTGCGTCCCTGCTGACCGTGGCGCTGCACGGGAAGCTGGAGTACTATACAGACATCATGCGCACGCTCTTCCTGGAGCTCATGGAGCAGTACGTGGTGGCCAAGAACCCCAAGCTGATGCTACGCAGGTGTGTGGGCTGCGGGGGTGTGGGCGGGGCACATGCCCGAAGGATGGCGGAGGGGCGGGGGCACGTGGATGGTTGGGGGCGGGGCCTGCATGCAGGGTGGGTGGCCACGGGGTTGGTCCGAGTACACGGATGACAGTGCGGACGGGGCAGGGGCACGCAGAGGGCAGTGGGGCGGGGCGGGGGTGACCCCAGTACCTGGGCTGCCAGCAGATGCAGGCAGTGCAGATGGGGAGGAAGGATATGTGAGCTTCTGCTGGTCCCCTTGGCGTCAACTCTTGGTGGGATGGGGTGGATGGGGAGGAGTCCAGCGCTAGGGTCACTGTAGGCTGCGTGCGTCCGTTCTGACGGGGACCCAGGGCCTGGATGCACGTGCTATGGGTGCCTGGAGGAGCTGGCTGGGCCCAAGGGCACTGAGGGGTCCCTAGGGAAACACTTCTCGGCCCCTGCAGGTCTGAGACGGTGGTAGAAAGGATGCTGTCCAATTGGATGTCCATCTGCCTCTACCAGTACCTCAAGGTGGGCTCCGGGGGGGCCTGGCCAGGGTCGGGGAGGAATGTGGTTGTGCGCTCCCCGCCCTCCCCACACAGGTCCGCCTGCCTGTGCAGCATCACCCACGGCTCTGACGTGGTCGTTCCCACCCATGGCTGAGCTGCTCTTTGTCCTCCCAGGACAGTGCGGGCGAGCCTCTGTACAAGCTGTTCAAGGCCATCAAGCACCAGGTGGAGAAGGGGCCAGTCGACGCTGTGCAGAAGAAGGCCAAATACACCCTCAATGACACGGGGCTGCTGGGGGACGACGTGGAGTACGCGCCCCTGGTGAGCCCTGGGGCCGCGGGCCGGGGGGCTGGGGGTGCTCAGAGACTGCTCTCCGTGGCGCTGGGCTCTGGGCCCAGCCGCAGTCCCAGAAGCTGGATGGTGTTGGGGGATTCACGTGGGCCCAGCTGAGTTCGGACAGGGGTTGTGGGTCCCTCGCAGTTGTCTCTAGAGAGAGGCTCTATGTGTCCTGGGCACCTGGGTCTGCCCCAGGTCTGTGTGGGGCCTGGGTGTCCGCGTGTGCCTGGTGTTGAGCTTGTGTGCACAGGTGGGAGATGGCGTGGGGCACGTGGTGCCCGGGAGCCAGCCAGTCCCCGAGCTGCTCTGTTCTTTGTCCTGTGGAGCCCGGGATTGGGACAGGGCCAGGCCGTGCTACTCTGAGTGCTCTAGGGGCTCAGAGCTACTCCCGCTCCACTTGATGGTGTGGCCGTGAGTCTGCTTCCACACTGGTGGCCCGTGAGAGCAAGGGCCCTTATGCTGACTCTTCACCGTGTCCCCCGGCAGACGGTGAGCGTGATCGTGCAGGACGAAGGGGCCGATGCTGTCCCCGTCAAGGTCCTCAACTGTGACACCATCTCCCAGGTCAAGGAAAAGATCATTGACCAGGTGTACCGGGCGCGGCCCTGTTCCCGCTGGCCCAGGGCTGACAGTGTGGTCCTTGGTGAGCAAGGCCCTTGTGTTCCCTGGAGAGGGGTCCTGCCCTCAGAGGCTGGTTGGGCAGGGGGCGGGTATCGGGACAGCCCCAGGGAGCTGGGTTCCAGGTGCCGGGCTCCAGGTGCCGGGCTGTGTCCTTCCAGAGTGGCGTCCTGGGTCTACAGCCCAGATCCTGTCAGACCTGGACCTGACGTCTCAGCGGGAAGGCCGATGGAAGCGCATCAACACGCTGATGCACTACAACGTGAGTGCCGGTGCGCGGGGGCGGGCGGGGCCGGTGAGCGCAGGGAGAGCCTGCTCCTTGCCTAGCGACACCCGCCCTCATGACCGCGTGCCCCAGGTCCGGGACGGAGCCACTCTGATCCTGTCCACTGTGGGAGTCTCTCAGCAGCCTGAGGACAGCCAGCCGGACCTGCCCGGGGAGCGTGAGTACCCCCGCCCCTGCTTTTGCCCTGGGCTCCTGTCGGCTCCGGAGGTCTGCGTGGACCAGTGCCCACCCTCGGCCGCCACGGCGGGGTGGGGGGCTGCTGAGCTCCAGCCCTCGTCCTCCAGCACCGCCCCTCCCTCCCCTCCCCAGGCCACGCCCTCCTGGAGGAGGAGAACCGCGTGTGGCACTTGGTGCGGCCCACAGAGGAGGTGGAGGAAGGCAGGTCCAAGCGAGGCAGCGTGAAGGAGAAGGAGCGCACCAAGGCCATCACGGAGATCTACTTGACACGCCTGCTGTCCGTCAAGGTGGGCGTGGTGGCCCGTGCGCCGGCGGGCTGGGGCGGTGCGGGTGGGCGAAGCTGAGCGCCTCCCCCACCCCTGCAGGGCACCCTGCAGCAGTTTGTGGACAACTTCTTCCAAAGCGTCCTGGCACCCGGGCTCGCCGTCCCGCCGGCGGTGAAGTACTTCTTCGACTTCCTGGACGAGCAGGCAGAGAGGCACGACATCAAGGATGAGGACACCGTCCACATCTGGAAGACCAACAGGTGGGTGCTGCTCCGTCCGCGGCCCCCTCGCCCGGGCCTCAGCCGCCCCTCACTCCGCCGCTCTGCCTCAGCTTGCCGCTGCGGTTCTGGGTGAACGTCCTCAAGAACCCGCATTTTGTCTTCGACGTCCACGTGCACGAGGTGGTGGACGCCTCCCTGTCCGTCATCGCCCAGACCTTCATGGACGCCTGCACGCGCACCGAGCACAAGCTGAGCCGCGTGAGTGGGCACCGCGAGCCGGAGGGCGGGTGGAGCCGGGCCCCGGTGTGGCTGTGGCTGGAGGGCCCCGGGGACGCTGGTGCCGGGCTGGTGCTGTGCTGGTGCCGGGCTGAGGAGCCCAGCGGGGAGGAGGCTCCCTGCGGTGTGCGGGCTGGGGGGAAAGGGAGGCGGGCAGCCTGGGACGCCCCACCTCTGCCTCACGTGGGAGCCCACAGAATCGGAAGCTCCCCCTGTCTGGGGCTGGGCAAGGGTGGCTCCCCGGTCGGACCTCTGTTCCCACTCCCCTTCCCTTCTCTGTTGTGTGTTCGAGCTGAGCGGCTGGACACCTGGCTCTGTCCCCCGCAGGACTCCCCCAGCAACAAGCTGCTCTACGCCAAGGAGATCTCCACCTACAAGAAGATGGTGGAGGAGTGAGTGGTCCAGGCCCCCAGCCCTGACCCCACCCAGTGGGCCCCGGGGTGGGGGTGGGGTTCAGGCCTGTGACTGGGAGGGGGCCCTGCAGCCCCCAGGACCCGTGGCCGCACCCCTTCCCTAACCGTACCCCACACCCTTGCAGTTATTACAAGGGGATCAGACAGATGGTGCAGGTCAGCGACCAGGACATGAACACATACTTGGCAGAGATTTCCCGGGTAAGAGCAGACGGAGGGGCTGCAGCAGCCGACCCCGCCCCGACAGAGCCGCCCTGCCCTTCCCCTGATGCCCCCTGCCGTGTGGGGGCAGGAGACTGTCCTTGGCGGGGGGTGGCCAGATGGGCCGCCCCCTACGTGGGACTGCGGTGCCCTGGGGAGAGGGCTGTGTGAGCAGTGTGCCTGTGTGGATGGGGGGGTGTGCCCGTCTGTGGACGTCCCACATCCCTCCGACACGCCCAGGACCCCGTGTCTGTAGCCATCTGCTCCTGCGCGCTGGGTCACACACCCTCCGTCCCTGTGTCCCCAGGCGCACACAGACTCCCTCAACACCCTGGTAGCTCTGCACCAGCTCTACCAGTACACGCAGAAGTACTATGATGAGGTACGGGGTATCCTCCGGGGGAGGCGGCACTTGAGAGGTCCCCTTCCCTGGCCTGCGCTCTGACGTGGCCCCCCTCTCAGATCATCAACGCCCTGGAGGAGGACCCCGCCGCCCAGAAGATGCAGCTGGCCTTCCGCCTCCAGCAGATTGCGGCCGCGCTGGAGAACAAAGTCACAGACCTCTGACCTCTGACCTCTGCCACCGCTGCCTCTGGGCGCAGGTGCGTGAGGCCCATGTCAGGCATCGGGTGACCCCTGGAACCTGAGGCCCAGTGGTGAGGCCCTTCCCTTTCACCAGCAGAGGAGGAGCCCCCAGGCATCCGCGTGTGGGTGCCTGCGGGTGCCCTCGCCCTTGGCGTCTGGTGGCTGTAACGTCCTTCTGAGCCACAGCGCCTGGCAACCTCCGGCACCAGCCCCCCCTGCAGCACCAGCATCGGTGTCTGTGTCACACCTCCCAAGCGATTCGCGAACGTGCCTTACGCCCCCGGCGCTGCGCTGAGTCGTGCCTGAGCACCAGCAGCCGCCTCAGATCCCTGGGTTTGGCCTCCTGGGGGTGTGCTGGGAGTGCCCGCGGCCCCCGGGGCCTAGCGCCCAGACCGTGTCTGTCTGCCCCACTGGGGCAGGAGAAGTAATGCGGTACTCGCCTTCCTGACCTCACCTGGCCTGTCCTGTGGGGCGCGGGCTCTCCCGGTGGACTCCCTGTCCCGGGCCCCACCTCCAAGGTCAAGCTGGACGTCAGACGTCGAGGCCCAGGTGCCTGTCAGACAGGCTGTCCTGGAGGCCCTGGCCAGGTCTGAGGGGTCCCTGCAGTGCCGCCAGGACCACCCTCACCCCCACCCCCTTTTGTAAATTTTGTTAATTATAAATCAAATACAATTGTTTTTTTCACTCTGCTGGTTGGCTGGCTTCCTCCTGGGGGGCCGCAGATTCGTGGCTTGCCTCTTCCCCCGCCTTCCCAGGCTTGTCCTGCTGAAGGTCTTTCTGTGGACACTGGCCCAGGTGGGCAGGGGGTTCCTCTGGGCCACAGGGTGGCCGTGGGGGCAGGAGAATGTGCCCCGGGAGTCCACAACCTCCCTGCCCCGCCCCCCTGCTCCAGGCCTGGGCCACGAGGTCTGGATCCTGGAACAGTTTGGCTGCAGACGGGGAGGTGGGGAGGGTCGGCTGCCATTGGGTGGATCCTGCGCCATCTGCTGGTCGGACAGCCCTTGCCTGTCTTCCTTGGGCTGAGTGACAGGTCCTGCCCCCGGATTAGGGTAGGCGTGGCTTGGGCTTACTGTCTGGACCCTGAGCACCCAGAGAGGGTGTCCTCTTTTCTAAGAAGGGGTACTTCACAGACATGGTCCAGCCAGCACACATTAAGTTACTGCTGTGTGCAAACCGCAGCACACACTGGCATGCCTCTGGGAGAGAGGGCCTGTGTCCCCCTCCTTAGGCTGTGGGGCTATTGGGTCAGCTCTATGGTCCCAAGAACAGCTCCAGGATGACTTAGGGCATAAGTCAGGCTGAAAGGTCATGTAAGGGAGAGTGAGGGTACCTTTGCCCATGCCTGAGGGAGGGGGTTGTCTTGGATTCTGGTGATGGGGGAAGGGGTTTGCTCCCAATCCCCGTGTTGCATGCAGGGGTGCAGCAGTGAAATGTCCCACCCCACAGCCTCCAGGCACACATACATGTCCAAGCATACACAGCATCAGCATGTCCGGTCGCTTCATTTGATAAATACACACTGTTCAGAGCCTGCCCTGAGAGAGTTCTTTTGCTTCAAGGACACCCCCCAGCAGAAAGGGGATTTTGTGATCCATCCAGCTTCAGGTAAGGCTGGGTCCAGGTGCTCACACATTTCCATGTGTCTGAACTCTTCCCAGCATGCGCTGCTATGTCCTCGGACCGGGGGGCTGCTGCTGACAGGCTCCCCAATCCTCCACTCGGGGCATCGCTGTGGCTGTGGCTGGGGATGGGTCGGGTGCACAGGGGGCAGCCCCACTCAAGCCACGTGGAACAGGTGTGGGTATCCCCCACAAGGAAGGGGTACTAGGCAAACAACTGATATCCCCCATCACAGGACCCCAAAAATGACATGGTTATGACCCGTGCTATGTTCCCCAAGATTCAGCTGTTCAGAAGCAGGTGGAAAGTGCTAAGCTGTGGATGCCTGGGGCAAGGAGGTGGGAACCGAGAGGCCTGGCTTCCAGACTGAAAGTCCACAAGCCACTCTTCCCTCCCTCCCCATGCTGGACAGGACAGCCAGGCAAGAGCTGAGTCACTGAGGACCACCTATATTCTGTGAAGCTTAGAGAGGAAAGGCTGCAGGTCCCAGAGATGAGGTGACCTCCCTTGGAGGACAGGAGTGTGAAGGGATCCGGGGGGGCTGTCCTATCATGGGGCCAGTGAAGGGTAGACACTGGGCATGCATGTTGGGGTGCAAGGCACTGTGGGGGAGGACAGGCCAGCCTCAAGTATTCAGGATGCTGACAGACGGGGGGGGGGGGGTGACCCACCCTCCTAGTTCCACTTCCCCATTTCCTCCTAATGTGGGGATCAGGGAGGCAAGGATGGGAGGAAGCCGCACACAACCTCAGTGACCTTCCAAGTTGTAGAAAACAGCCCCAAACCATGCACTGCTTGCTAAACAGCATGAACCCCACCCCACCCCCGCCCATCCCCTGGCCCCTATGACAGGACCACAGTAGGAAGTTCTTCTGACCTCAGAAGTACAGCCAAGAGACCAGCAAGTAGCCAAAAAAGGGTGGCCTGGGCCAGTGGAGGGGAGAAGTGGACATGGAGATGAGGAATGCAGTCTTGATTTTGACGGCTACTCGAGAATCCCGGGGCGGGGGTGTGGTCAAGAGAGCTGGGGATGAGGGTCCTGAGGCCGCAGGCTGATGTCTGGGGAGGAAGCTCTTCTGCCTGGGTTCCCCACTTGTGCCTGCTCACACCTGAAGCACCTGCCGCCCCCCACCCCTGCTGCTCTCCCTTCCAAGCCACCACCACCTCCGGACTCAGGCCTTTCTCACTCGCACCATGCAACAGTCGTTCTGGACCTGCTGGCCAGGGTCGTGCTGTGAACATGTCCAGCAGGGCTCCCTATCAGCCTGAGAACAAAAATGACATCCCTGCCATGGCCCCACACAGCCAGCCACAACCCCCCAGCCCAGCCACCATACTTATCTGTGACCCAGCTCAGTCCTGGAGAGGGAGGACTGTGGACGCTTGCCCCAGCTCCACCGGTGTCCCCTCTCCAGGGGACTTCCTGATCTGTCTGGCCCTGTGTCCTCTCCCCACCCTAACCACCCAGGAAACCCCCTGGTTGCTGCTCATCAGTATTACAACCGCGACCCTGCCTTCTGGGTCCTGAGGACCAGGTGGGCACCCGAGGATGAATCATGACCGAGGGTCTCTGCTGGGCCTGACCGCGAGGAGGGGCCCGGGCTCCCCTAGGGGCGGCACAACCCCACCCCTCCGGCCGGGGCGGAAGGGCGGGGCCTATCGCCAGGGGAACCTCCGGGGCCCCGCCCGCCCGGCGCAAACAAAGGCCGCCCCCCTTCTCCCGGCCGCACGGTCAGCGCCCGCCGCCCGCTGCTGGACGAGCCTCCTGTCCGGCCTTAGCTGAAGCTCCACGGACCCCGCACGGAACCCCAGCGCGCCTCAGCCGGCCCGGAAAACACAGCGCAGGGCGGGGACTGCCGAGGAGGCGCGGAGTGGGGCGGCTGTGGGAGGGGCCCCCGGTGTCCTCACCCCAACACCGCCCGGCCTACACCGGCTCCTAGAGGGGAAACTGAGGCTGGGGACGGCTCGGGACTTGGCCGAGGTCGTGCAAGGCTGGCTGGCGCGACTGGGACTCGGCCGACGCCACGGTCCGGGTTCGCTGGGTAGTGACGTTTGCCTGGTACTGCGTCGACGGGTTTTGTTTTCATCTCGCTGCCAGTATTTGAAAATCAGGACATTTCCCATAAAAACTCAAGCTTTGGTTTGTTTGGAAGAGGAAGAAGATCGGGCAACAGCCCGACTGCCCACTTTCCTGGGAGACGCAGCCCCCCAGCGCTCTCCCGACACAGAGGGCCCCGGGACACCTGTCAGGGGGCAGCGCTGTCTCCGCACACTTGTCACTGTTAAGGGGGAAAAGACGAGGCGCGGGCCCCGAGCGCTAGAGAGATGCGGGGAGGCCTTCTTGCTGGCACGAGGAACATTGCCCCGTGAGGAATCCTCCTCCCGGGCCGTGAGAGGACGCGAGGAAACGTGCCGTGCGCGGAGGAGGAGCTGCGGCTACGTAGCTGAGGAGCCCCCCAGTACCTAGAAAAGTCAGGGTGGGCTTCCTGGGAGAGGTGACAACTGGGGGATTAGAAGGAGGAAAGACACCAGGAGCCAAGAAAGACCCATTTGGAGATGGCCTTTTATGGGTACAGCCCCTCAAACGTCCCCCCATGCCCCGTGCCGCCGCTGTCCCTGGTCCTGACGGGGCTGGTCCCCAGGCCGGACCGAGGCGGGAGGCCGCTGCTGGTCCGCGGAAGGTTACCAGGGGACGACCCGCACCGCCAAGGCCGCAGCGGCCTCCGAGAGCCGGAAGCCCGGCGAGCGCAGGATCCGGAGCGCGTCCATCTGCCCACGCCACAGGGAGGCCTATCTGACCAAGTGTCCAGTTTCTCTGTAGTGATGAAAGAAATCTCTGCCCTGGCTTCTTCGATTTGGAGGGTTCGCCTTCATTTCAGAGGGAGCAGCCTGGTGGGGAGTCTCGCGCAGGGCCCGGAGCAGGGGGCGGGAGAGGAGGGGTGCGTGCACCGGAGGTGCAGGCTCGGGTGCTGGCAGGGTTGGGTGCGGGGAGCAGAGGCTGGTGAGAGGCGGTGGCGTCCTGGATGGGGCGGTGCCCGGCCGAGCACAGATTGCGGGCGGGTACTTGGGGAAGTGCGGGCCCCAGGAGGTAGAGGCGGGCGGGGCGGCGAGCTGGACGCCGGCCGTCCCTCCCCCAGCGCGGGCGCAGCGGCCCCGGACGAGCCCAGGAGGGGACCGAAGGGCTGGTTTCCGCCCGGCCGCCGCTAGGCAGGGGCAGGAAGCCGCGCGTCCGTCCCCGCGCACCACCCACCACCAGCCCCCCGGCCCCGCCCCGCGCCGCCGCCTCCTCCCGCCGCCTCCTCCCGCCGCCGCCTCCTCCCGCCGCCCTCCGTCCTCTCCGCTCCGGCTCCGGCGCGGGGCGGGGGCGGGGGCGCGGGGCGGGGCGCGGGCCGAGCGGCGGCCGCTTCGGACATGTCGGGCCCGCGCGCAGGCTTCTACCGGCTGGAGCTCAACAAGACCGTGTGGGAGGTGCCGCAGCGGCTGCAGGGGTTGCGCCCCGTGGGCTCCGGCGCCTACGGCTCGGTCTGGTAGGGGCGGCGGCGAGAGCGGGGAGGTGCGGGCGGGACTGAGCGCGCGCCCCCTCCCCTCCCTCCGCGAGGTGCCGGCGGGAGGGGCCTCGCCCTGCCTCCGCCCCCGGGCCTCTCGCGGATCGCGGCAATGAATGGGGGGTGGGGGGCGTGAAGGAAACTTTCCCACCGTTCGGGTTTGGGGAGAGGGGTCGCTCCTCCGTCCTGTCCCAGCCGGAGCATCCCCCACCAGGCCCAAATCCTGCGGCGTCGCAGTCGGCGAAAGGGCGGGTCTCATGCGCCCCTAAATGTGCAAGCATGCGTCTAGGTTGCCCCCCCCCCATTCTCTCCGTCAAAGGTCTGGCATCCCTGGGGTCGGGCAGATGCCCAGGTACTACGGTGGGTAGTTTTGTTTGCCAAAGAAAAAGCCTAACTTGGGGGAGGGTAGGATCAAGCTCCATGGCGGGTCCTGCCCCTCCCCTGTTTTCCAAAGGGTCTCAGACTCTGGCCAGGGCTTAGGCCTGAGCAGAGATGCCTACCATCCCCCTGCAATACTTGTGGGGGTCTAGACCCCAGCCCATTTTTTTGCCCTAACCAAGATAGCTCAGACCACAGCCCCACAGTTGGGCTCTGGGGCTCAGACAGAGCATAGTCTGGAATAGGAGAGAGGGTCAGGATTTGGGTGAGGCCCGTGTGGGTTTGGGGAGGGTCTAGGGTAGGGTGGTTGTAGGAAGTTGGTTGCAGGTGCCATACTGATGGGCTGAGTGCGGATGTGGGTGTTGAGCGGTGTCCCCCCCAAACCCACTGGGGTCATTACAGAGGCCTGAGCCAGGTGGCTGCTGTCCACTGAGGGAGTCTTGGTGGTGGGGAGGCCAGAGCCCCTAGGGGATGGGGCATTGCTCCTGGCTCTGACAGAAGTTAAGACTGGGACTTCCTGAAGCCCCCAGAGGTCCAGTGCTGGAGCCTGGACCAAGGGTTTCTGCCCACCCCCCATCTCTTGTCATTGGCCTGCTTGTCAGAATCGTCGGGCTGGCCATCTCCTCCGTCCTCGCCTCAGGTCTCTGTCTCCATCTCCAAGACCTCGAGGGTGGGAAGAGGGTCAGGATAATAAATGAGTGGTCCCTGGGGAATATAGAGTCCTTGCTGGAATCACCTTGGGTCTAGAATCACCTTCTGGGAGTTCCTAGAGAGTATCAATCTCCCCAAAGGAGGCCTGGGCCCCCCACTGCACTTAGTTGATGGGGACCAGTGCAGGTGATTGCCCTCTCCTGGGCTCCTGTGTTCTCCTGATGAAGCTGGTGCCCCAGTGCCAGATTCCTGTCACTTGATTGTGCCGACAACTGGGCAAAAGGATCCGCTGCCCGCATGAGTGGACATTCCCCTACCTGCCTCCCCAGAAGTGACAGACCTTTCCCCACAGGCCACTGCGGGGGGGGGGGGGCGTGGATGCCCCAGGCACCTAGCTAGCTTTCCTGCACTGCCACCTGGGCCCCTGGGCATCCCGTGCTGCAGACACTGCTCCCAGGGCCGCGTGGACCCCACTCGTTGCTGGGGAAGCGGCATTCTAGAGAGTGGAGGTAAAGGGAGAGGGAGGAAGGACAGGAAGCAGTCTGTGTGAAGGCATGGATGGCTCTTCGCAGGGCTCCAGTGTTGGGCCAGTGGGACTCCGGGGTGGGGGGGGCAGCCTTTGCATTTGAAGCTGA
Organism: Mustela nivalis; assembly: GCF_964662115.1. Taxonomy (NCBI): domain Eukaryota; kingdom Metazoa; phylum Chordata; class Mammalia; order Carnivora; family Mustelidae; genus Mustela; species Mustela nivalis. The sequence goes on from NC_139026.1 coordinate 351,680, forward strand.
TGCCTGTGGGCCTTGTGTCTCCTGTGAAGAGCAGATGTGTGGGCATCGGGACCTCTGGGGAATGGGGTGGACCAAGGGGAATGTTCGTGGGCCCAGACCTTGCATATTGTCCGGTTTGTCACTCTTAAAAATAATAACGCGGTAAACACCTTTGGCCAGTTTTTCCTCCGTATTTTGTCTCTTCAGAGGTGTTGGGCACCCAGGGGCTTTGAAGGTGGCTCTGGAACCCTGCGGGGTGGGGGGGCCCTCCTGGAGCTATGAGCCAATAGGGGAGCCAGAGGGCTGTTTGGGGCTGGTTTAGCAATGGCTGTTTTCCTGACCTGGTTGGTGGAGACTCTCCCTCAGCCCCATGCCGAGTTGGGGAAGAAGATCCAGGTTAGGACTCCCCGGTGGCGCAGGCCCGGCCCCTGTGCGTGGGAGGGTGGGCCCCTCCTTCTGCCCCGTGAAGAAGGAGAAGGCCCCAAAGAGGCACAGAGGAGAGGCTTCCTGGGTGCCGGTGTCGCCGTGTCCCACCCCCCAGCGGCCGTCTGAGCACGCGCGGGGGCGGGAAGAAGAGCCCCGCGGGAGCAGGGCCGGGGTGCGGGGCGCGCCGCCGGGGCCCCCGCGCCGCCTCACTCCCCCCGTTGCAGCTCGGCCTACGACGCGCGGCTGCGGCAGAAGGTGGCGGTGAAGAAGCTGTCGCGACCCTTCCAGTCGCTGATCCACGCGCGGAGAACGTACCGCGAGCTGCGGCTGCTCAAGCACCTGAAGCACGAGAACGTGAGCGGGGCTCGCGGGGCGGGTCCGCCGGGCGGCCGGGCCTCCCGGGGCGCGCAGCACGCAGGGGGCGTCCAGGCCTAACTCCCGGCCCCACGCAGGTCATCGGGCTGCTGGACGTGTTCACGCCGGCCACCTCCATTGAGGACTTCAGCGAAGTGTGAGCGGTCGCCGGCGGGGCCACAGGGAAGCGCGTTGGGGGTGGGGGGAGAGGCTGCCTCTCGGTGCTGACCCCCCCCTCCCAGGTACCTGGTGACCACCCTGATGGGCGCCGACCTGAACAACATCGTCAAGTGCCAGGCGCTGAGCGACGAGCACGTCCAGTTCCTGGTTTATCAGCTGCTGCGCGGGCTGAAGGTGGGCGCCGCAGGGGCGGGCGCGGGGCGCGGGGGGCGGTCGGAGCCTGACCCTGCCACCGCATCCCCCTCTCCCTCTCGCAGTACATCCACTCGGCGGGGATCATCCACCGGGTAGGTGCGGCCGAAGGGTGCGGGTCGGGGCTTCCGCAGGGCCCGCACAGGGGCTCCTCCTGCGCTCACGCCCGCCTGCCCCGCAGGACCTGAAGCCCAGCAACGTGGCGGTCAACGAGGACTGTGAGCTGCGGGTGAGCCGCCTGCAGGTGAGGGCCTGCCGGGCTGCGGAGGGGTCGTCCGGGGAGGTGCTCACAAGCCTGCTGGTCGCTCTAGATCCTGGACTTCGGGCTAGCCCGCCAGGCTGATGAAGAGATGACCGGCTACGTGGCCACTCGCTGGTACCGGGCCCCCGAGATCATGCTGAACTGGATGCACTACAACCAGACAGGTGACATCTGCCAGCCGGGCAGGTGTGCGGGGTGGGGCCGGGGTGGGCTGCAGTAATCACACCAGGGCCTGGGGACTGAGGGCGGCGGGTACAGGGCCAGGAGCCCAGGCCCCTGGGGTGGTGTGTGTCCAGTCTTGGAGGGCAAGCATTCAAAAATGGACCGCGGAGGGTCCAAGCACCATGGGTCCTGGGCTAACTGTTCCCCCTCCCCAGCGTTGTACTTAGAGGAGTAAGGGGTCTGCTGTCTGGGGGCCTGGGTGCAACAGAGAGCCCACTGTGCACAGTCTGGGCAGCACCCTGATTCTCGGAAGGGCCCTTGGGGAGGGTGGACTGATGGAGCCTCCTTCCCCAACAGTGGACATCTGGTCTGTGGGCTGCATCATGGCTGAGCTGCTCCAGGGAAAGGCCCTCTTCCCAGGAAGTGACTGTATCCTTGGCCCAGGTGTGGGAGGAGGGTGAGCCAGGAGCCCCTTGTGCTGGGTGGGGCGCAGGGGAGGTGGGCACTGGCCCTTTCTGGCCGGCCTTGCCTTCTCTGCCCCATGCGGGGCCCCCTTGGGCTCACTGACTCCAGCTGTAGGAGAGCAGGTTTTGGGTAGCGCCCCCAGGTCTGGGATCTGAGGGCCTGGGAAGGGTCTATTCCTGGCCAGTGGGCATTTCCTCAGCCGGACAGACATCGACCAGCTGAAGCGAATCATGGAAGTGGTGGGCACACCCAGCCCTGAGGTTCTAGCAAAGATTTCCTCAGAACACGTGAGTCGCTCGCTGCCCGCTCTCTCTGCTGACCCAGCTCCTGGGCACTCCAGAGGAAGGGGCTCTGTGGGAAGAGACCGGGGACCATGCGGGAGACCTGGGTCACGGTGGACTAGAGCCCAAGGCAGGTACCTGAGCCCTTCAGGGAGAAACAGGTGAACAGGGAAGGCGTTCCCGGCACGTGGACAGTGAGGGTACACCCTCAGCACTGACAGACGGTGGGACAGTGAGGGTACCGTCTTAGCACTGACAGACAGACATCGCCTTTGCCAAGGACAGGGGGTGCCCCGGGCATCGGGAGCCAGGTAAGCCGCGGGAGCCGCCGCATCCGTGGTGGCAGGGGCCCTATGGTGTGTGCGGGCTCTGATCCAGGCCTGTCAGAGCGGGTAGGTCTTGTCTCAGCAAGTCCTTGCCTGGCTTTGGGCAGGAGGGGGCCGGTGCATGAGCCGGCCCCCTCAGGCCCTTCCTGTGTGCCCCCAGGCCCGGACCTACATCCAGTCCCTGCCCCCCATGCCCCAGAAGGACCTCAGGAGCATCTTCCATGGGGCCAACCCCCTGGGTGAGGACGGGCTCCGGGGCTGGGCTGGGCTCCCCGTCTGGCCCTACGTGCACGGCTGACCACCCCCTCCCTACGGACCGCTCCATAGCTGTGGACCTCCTGGGAAGGATGCTGGTGCTGGACAGCGACCAGAGAGTCAGTGCGGCGGAGGCCCTGGCCCACGCCTACTTCAGCCAGTACCATGACCCCGATGATGAACCTGAGGCCGAACCCTACGACGAGAGCGTTGAGGCCAAGGAGCGCACCGTGGAGGAGTGGAAGGGTGAGATGGGCCAGGGCCAGGGGTTGGGCGGGGAGGGGAGAAGTGGAGCCCAGGGGCCTGACGCTGGCTTCATTCCCCGGCAGGCTAGGAGTTGCCTGTTTCCTGCTGGAAGCATCCCACTCCTCCCCAGAGTGCTTCCCACACTGCCCGTGCTCCTGGGGCTGGGCTGGGTCCAGCAGAGGCTTGGGGGAGCACAGCGCCGGCTCTAGAAGGAAGCCCCCCGGGGCTGAGACTGCCCTCAGGATGGTGGGCCCGGTCTGGGCAGCCAGCACCGGACAGTCAGGTGGGGGCTGTGGGCCAGTGACGGCTCGAGTTCAGCCTTTCCCTTCACTCCCTAGAGCTCACCTACCAGGAAGTTCTCAGCTTCAAGCCCGCAGAGCCACCGCAGTCTCCCGGCAGCCTGGAGATTGAGCAGTGAGGACACGTGCCTGCTGGCCCCTGGGACTGGCGGACGGGCAGGAGCATGCCGGCTGGATTCCCACGAGGGCCGCCTCCCAGCACCACTGTGGCCAGCACCCTGAGCCTAGCTGGGGCTCCCTCGCCTGCACGCTGCCCTCGTGGGCAGTCTGTATACGCATGTGAACGCACAAGAGTGTGCATGGGTGCAAGCCGCGAGTGCAGGAGTCCAGACAGAGCACCCTGGACTTCCTCAGTCCTCTGCCTCCTCCCAACAACCTGGGTCTCCCGTAGGACCTCATCTGGATGCCTTGGGGTTCTCCTGGGGAGTATGTCTGTCTCCAGACCTCCTCGGTCCCAGAGGGTTGTCTCTGGAGGGCATGGTGCCCTGGGGCCAGGCCCTCTGGAGACTGAAGGGAGGGTCTTGGTTGTCAGAGCCTCTCAACCTGGAAGGGGCGGCTGTCCTGGGAAGTGCTGAGACCCTGAAGAGCTGAAAGCTGAGACCGTCACCACGTATCTGATGAGAAGACCATGCTGGAGCCCCGTGTTCCCCTGGGCCATACGTGGCATATGCATACTAATGCATGCTCCCGGTACTGACATGTCAAGGCGCGTGTGAATCTGGGGAGGCCTGAGAGCCAGCCGCCACGAGCAGCTGGAAGCCTGAAGTGAGGTGCCTCTGCTTTACTTCCGTTCCCTCGGTTCCTGGTTGGGGGTGGGCTGGGGCGCTGCCGCTGAGATCCTGGGCGCGCCATGCCAGGGGCTCTGGTGGACAAGGGACAACCAGGGAACAAAAGCCAGGGCTTTTCTCCTGGAGTGCGGGGGCTGCAGCAGACGTGAAGAGGTGGTTGGTACAGGGGGCTCCAAGCTTGATGCTGGCGGTGGTGGGGGGCACACCCCAGTGTGCCCTTGGACTCAGACCCTGACCTTGGCCAGGAGCTGATGAAGAAGCCTCTGCCTGCTCTCGCTCTACCTCTGCCCTCCTCCGGCCCTGCAGCTGAGCCCTGGACTGTTCTGCCCTGTGGGTCCGCTTGCCTCCCTTCTTCCAGAATGGAGCTGGTCCAGTAACCTGTGGACCTGACCCTGTTCAAGATGTTGGGGGTGTGGGTCCCCCAGCGAGGGGCTTCTCTTTGAGGAGGTGGTGTCCCGTGTGTCAGGTGGTGACCCCCCCACCTTGCAGAGGTCTCCATGTCAAGTGCCTGCACCGGGGTTTCACAATAAAGGGGGTTCTCTCCCACTCAGCTTGTGTCCGAGGCCCTGCTGCCTGGAGCCGGGGAGGTGGGAGCTGGATCCACGCCTCACATTCCCAGCCGCTCTGACCCCACTAGTCGCCAGTCGGACAAGCAGCCATATTCAGTCCAGCACCCTCCCTGCTCCCAGAGAGCCCAGGGCCATGGGGGGCGGGGCAGGGTGAGTTCTGGGTCCAGGCTGATAGGCTCTGATCCAGGACAGGGCTTGAGGCAATCCACAGATCAGCCCACTGCCCTGGGGGGGTGGGGGGCGGAGTCACTGGGCATGCCCGCCTTCTGGTCTGGTTGCAGCTCTGCCCCTTTGCTCAGTGGTCAGGAAAGCTGCTGGTGGACAACCAGGGCTCCCTGGGAGCAAAGGCTTGTCCTGCCCTGGAGCTGGGTAAAATGGGGAAAGTAGCTTTCCTTTCGTTCCTGTTTAAGGGGTGAGAGGGCCACTCCAGCCCTCGGGATGTCCACCGAGCTCCTGCTGCTCACCACGGCTGGGGAGGAAGAGCACTGGCCTCAACAGGGATGGGGCAGAACTTCCCTTGGATGGGGCATCTGTGCCCTTGCCCTGGGCCTTGGGGGTGGAGATCTTCTGGGAGCCCCACCATGGGCTGGTCAGTGTAGCTACGGGGCCTCAGGTCCTGGGGAATGGGAGCAGAGCTGGGACATGCCCTGCATGGGGAAACCTGCCAGACCTGTGGGCCCCACCATAAGTAAGTGAGCCAGCTAGGGGCTTCCTGGAGGAGGCAACCCAGGGCATGAAGGGCACAGGTGGTTGTGACTCTGGCGACCGGCCGCTCTGACTGGTCTCCAGCTGCTGGGTGCTGCGGAAGACCAGCCCGCAGCGCGGGTGTAAAGCTGCCCTGGCCGGCTCTGAGCTGCTGATTCATGGTGTCTGGGGCCAGAAGGGCACAGAGGAGCGGCGGGGGGCCCTGCAAATCCTGTTACCCCACTCTGTCTCCGACCTGCCTCATGGAGCTGGGGGAGGTCCCGGAGGGAGGGGTCTCTGTCTTCCAAGAGCGTCTGGTCCAGGGTGGGGCCAGACCTCTGGAAGGAGGATGCCGATGGCCCCACCGAGGGGTAAGGGGGGCACTAAAGGCCCAAGCCGGGCTCTCCTTCACCCCTGGGGTCAGGGGTGACTTTCTGCAGAGAGAGGAGAGGCTCAGGCCAGACTTAGGACAAATGAGGAGAAAGCTGGGAAGGAGGCAGAACAGGAAAGGGACCCCCACAGACTCGGAGCAGCTTCCCACCTGCCAGGTGGGTGCAGAGAAGGGAGCTGGGTGTGCACCAGGGCCCAGGGGAGACCTACAGGACCAGCTTCTCTGGCTCCTGGGGTTGGGAGGCCTGGGGTCGGTGGTGGTCACACGGAGGAGGCCCAGCTCCTCCACAGGGAAAGGGGGATGCAGGCGCTGGGTGGTGGGGGACCCCACACTGGGATGTGGATGGATCCGCCCCAGGGGAAGGGGGCGGCCTGGTGGGTGGGCGGTTGGCCTGGGGGTCACAGCATTCAGCTCCGGGCACTCCGGGGTGGGGGCCCGGGTTGATGGGGTGGAGCTGGTGAGGGAAGCGACGGTGACTTGCAGCTGGGAATAGAAGTGCTAAGGTCCGGGCTGCCCAGGATGGGCCCAGCTCCCCGGGCGCGTGGCTACTAAGGGGGAGCCGGAGCCCCACGGGACTGGTGCTAAGACACCCCCAACCCGGCCCCGGGGAGTCCGGCCCGGCCCGGGTGAAGAGGCGGCCGGGGTCTCCAGTGCGGTCCGGCCCGGCTCGGCCCCGGCGGCGCTCCCCTCCCCCGCTCCGCCCCTCCCCCAACCCCCCCCTTCCCCGCCCGCGGCGGGCGCCTCAGGTTTCCGCGGGGGCCGGAGGGCGGGCGGGGGCGTCACGTGCGCGCCGCCCGGGGGCCGGTTGGTCCGCAGGCGGGGGAGGGGCCGCGCGCTCCCCGGGCCGGGGCTGGGGTCGGGCCGGGGTCGGCGGCTCCCGAGTCCCTGGAGGGCGGCCCCGGGACGGAGAGAGCCGGAGGCCGGAGGGCCCCAGCGGCGGCCGGGCGACGGCGCGGAGCAGGCTTTGCCCACGCGGTGGCCCCGGCTGATCCCGGGCGCCCGGTCCTCGCGGTGCAGCGCCCACGGGGTCGGTGGCGGGGGCGGCGCCCGGGCCGGCCATGAGCTCGCCGCCGCCGGCCCGCAGGGGCTTCTACCGCCAGGAGGTGACCAAGACGGCCTGGGAGGTGCGCGCCGTGTACCAGGACCTGCAGCCCGTGGGCTCGGGCGCCTACGGCGCGGTGTGGTGAGCGCGAGCCGGGCGGGGCCGGGGGCGCGCGGGGGCCGGGGGCGCGCGGGCCTCCCGCTGACCCGCGCGCCCCGCAGCTCGGCCGTGGACAGCCGCACTGGCGCCAAGGTGGCCATCAAGAAGCTGTACCGGCCCTTCCAGTCGGAGCTGTACGCCAAGCGCGCCTACCGCGAGCTGCGTCTCCTCAAGCACATGCGCCACGAGAACGTGAGTCGCGCCTGGGGCCCCCCCAACCCCGCCAGCGCCCGCCCCGGCTGCGCCGCTCCCTCCCCGCCCGCGGACCCTGCCCCCCCCCCCCCGGCGGCCCCGCCCGTGCGCTGTCTGGAGACTGAGGGGCCAGGCCGTTGTACCCCGGAATTGGGGGGGCTCCACGTGGTGAGCCCTGAGCGCCGCTGCTTCCCTGGGGCCAGGCCTCCCTGCGAAGCCGGTGCCCGCGAAGGGCTGAGCTCCTTGGCTTCCTCCTGGGGCCACATCTGCCTCTTCACCCAGGCCCTAGTCGGGTCACGGCCCCGGCCCAGGCCAAGGGCACCCTCAGCGTCTCACCCCAACCCTGCCTCCAGCCAGGAGCCTAGAGGTGAGAGAGGACACGCACAGGCGACCAGCGGTTGTTCTGCAAGGGACGCTCAGCCTCTTCCCTCCTGCTGGGCATCGCCCGGGCCGCAGCCCAGGCCCCCTTCTCCAGACCCTGCCCTGAGCAGTCTGCTCCAGTCCCCCGCAGAGCTGGACACAGAGCAGGAGCCGGCATCCTGGCGGGGGCACCTCAGAGCCTTGCAGTCTCCCCAGCCGAGGGGTTGAGGGAGCTGTGTGGAGGGCACTAAGAAGAGTGCCCCCTCCCCCGCCCCCAATGACTTCTTCCATGGGGGGAGGGATGGCGGATCTGGGGCCCTACCAGGGAAGGGTCTCCCTTTTTTCGGGACCTGCCCATAGGACACCACGTGCGGCTGCTCCTGCTGGCTTCTGAAAGCCCTTCCTCCTCCTGGGAGAACTGCTGTTCTCCAAGTTCCTCCTACAGCCCTGCACTCTGCGTCTCCCACATACATCATTCCTGCCACACCCCTAGTTTGGGCCCCCTCTCAGGGCTGGTGGTTTGGGTACCCAGACCCTGGGCTGATCATGCTCTAGACAGGTGGTCTAGGCCCTCCTGGACCATCAGATCTGCCAGCCTCCATCGGGGAACATGAGTCCCATGTCTGCCAGGAAACCTGTTCCCTCGGTTCTTGGCTGACCCTAACCCTCTTAACCCCTTGAGTGGGTCCTTCGTTCCATCAGACTTTCCTTCTCTGACCTTAGCCTTTCCCCAGTGAAACCCACTCACGGTGGACACCAGCCCAGCACCGACCTCACCACGTCGTGGTTACACCCAGTCGTGCCCCTGGTTCCCATGGAGACAGAGTCTGCCCCCTCAAGGTTTCCTCCTCCTCCCCAACCACCCCCACTCCCACTCCCCACCCTGCCCATCCCCTAAGGTCTCAGGGCTTTCTCTTCAGACGCTGCTCACCCACGGCCCAGCCCCCTCCTCTGTGCCATCCTGACCCGCCAGCACAGGAGCCACTGCCTCCGGGGCCCTGCACACAGCTGGGAGGCTCTGCCAGTCAGCACCTTGCTTTCTTAGGTGAACACCGAGGCTGTGAGAGGCTGCGCGCCATGGCAGGGGCTGCCCTCCCGCCCTTCCCCTACTTAAGGCCAGAAGCCGCACTGCAGAGGCACAGAAGTCTCTAGCAACCTACCAGATCCCCCTCACCCTTGGCAACCCTGTCTTCTAACCTCTTCTTGTCAAGACACTGTCCCGGTTCCGCAGGCTTCCAGGCCCCGCAGTGAACATCCCTCTGTGTTCTCTCCTCCCCTGTGCCCATGACTCCAGCCCTGCTGGCCGCAGAGCTCACCTCAGTGTCCCTCCACCTGTGTCCACTCTTGCCTCCCTCCTGTCTGTCCCCACACAGCAAGCAGTGGACACACTTGTTTAAACCCTTGCTCAGAAGCTCTTGGGGTCCCAGCCAGACCTTCACCTGGCGCGCACGGGCCTGCTCGGGCTCCCTCTGGCCTCTCCTTGGCTACTCCCTGGCTTGGGCCTCGGCCACCTGGCCTTTCTCCCTGTGTTCCTCAAACACTCGGAGTGTTCTCCCTTCCGCCTCGGCCGTCGTTCACACGGCCTCTGCCAGGTGTCCCCCCGCTGGCACTTCCACCTGGCCACTCTGCTGTATAGGCCTCCCAGGGGTCGGCAGGGCGGGCTCTGCTGCCAGCCTGCCTGGGGCTCTCCAGCAGGGGTGAGGCCCCCTGATGGACCTGCTGGTTGTCGGCCCTCCCCCGGGAGGCTGTCCCCCCTGGTCTCGGGTCTTCCTGGGAGTTAAGAAGAGGAGGAGGAAGGGCCATGGGAGCTGCCCCTCCCCCAGGGGGTCCCTGTGGTCACCGTTCAAAAATAGCCTGTGTCTAGGGGCTTGTGTGCCAGGGCTGGGCCGCCCGCCAGCAGACGGAGCCAGGCCCTGCAGACATTGGGAGGAGACGGGGATGGCTGTGGGGGGCTTTTCTGCCCTGAGTGCAGTGCCCGCTCTGGGGGTGTACCCGAGCCGCCGTGCCCGCCGCCAAGCCCCCATTCCACACAGTCCTCTGGGTTCCTCCCCAGGTCATCGGGCTGCTGGATGTGTTCACTCCTGATGAAACCCTGGATGATTTCACAGACTTGTGAGTGTGGTCTTGGGCAGGCTGTGCCGGGCAGCGGAGTGTTGGGTGCTGACTCAGGTTCTGTGTTGGCGTGCGGGCCTCCCCGCAGCCCGGGTGGGGGTCCCGAACCCAGGACCCATGGCGGTGGCACGGCTGGGTGGATCCTGGGCCTCCTCCCACCACACTGGGGGCCCACCGCCCTGGGCACTGGCCCCCGCCAGAGCCGGAGGTACGAGTGTGGGACCCATCTGTTAGTCGGCAGGTCCCGTGCTCTCGGACCCTGGCACTCTGTGTGGCCTGTGTGGAGAGCTGCGGACCTTTGCTGGCAGGCAGGGGAGGGGCAGCAGTTGGCCTGCCTGTGGCTGCCGTCCCTGCTTTCATACTGCGGTGGGCCCAGAGCCAGAGGCTGAGCTGGGGAAGGGCTGAGGACAGCGCCTCACCGTCTGACCTTGCAGAGGTCAAGGACCTGCACAGGCCCCTGTCCTGGCGAGGTGCTTAATGTCTGTCCTCTGTGGCTCTCTCCTGCCACCTGTCCGGTGTGCTCCTCTGCCCCATGTGCCCTGCTGTCCCCACCCCTGCCCACAGGCCCTGCCCTCCTTTCTCTGGCCCCTCTTTTGCCTGTGATCCCTGGTGCTGCCCGGATCCTAGCCTCCGTGCGGCCCTGCAGGAAACCGTTCTGGGTGGGGCAGGGTGGGCAGAAGAGCTGTGGCTGGGCTTGGGAGAGGCGGGCGCTGCCCACGTGTGGAAAGGGGAGCCCGTGTGCCGTGGGGCCGTCTCCGGGACCCCCAGGGGCCGAGTGCGTGTGACACCAGGCATCTGCACGCACTCCATCCCTCAGTTACCTGGTGATGCCGTTCATGGGGACTGACCTGGGCAAACTCATGAAGCACGAGAAGCTGAGTGAGGACCGAATCCAGTTCCTCGTCTACCAGATGCTGAAGGGGCTAAAGGTGGGGGCATGCGGGGTGCGGCCGGGCTGGGGCTGCCGGCCCGTGGCTCTGGGGTCTCCGGGAGCTGACTGCCGCACTGTCTCTGTCCCTGTAGTACATCCATGCTGCTGGCATCATCCACAGGGTAGGTCCTTGTGGCGGTGGGAGGGCCCCCTGGCCTACAGGTGAGGGAGGGGCCTGGCTGCCTGGAGCCCCCGTCGCGGGGGCACAGCTGTTGGGGGTGAGGGACCAGTGCCCTTCTTGGAAGGGCTGTTGGGTGGGGCTGACCAGAGGCAGGGAACAGGGGCTCTGCTCTGCATATGCCCCCGTGGGAGGGGCTGCGCGGCCACCTCTCTCCTGCCCCCAGGACCTGAAGCCCGGCAATCTGGCGGTGAACGAGGACTGTGAGCTGAAGGTGTGTGTCGTGGGGGAGGCTCTCCCCACCCACTCATCTGCCTGTTGCCCTTGGCCCTCGGGCCAGGCAGAGGGCTCAGACCCCAGCCATCCAGGCCACAATGGCTCTGGATACTGGAGGGCACGGGGCATACTCCGTACCTCATTGAAGAGAAGGAAGGGAAGTGGCCCCAGTCCCCGATGTCTGAGCCAGGGTAGGGCCAAGGGTCCTCTCCAAATAGGCTGGCCGGGTCCTGGGGTGGGCAGGGAGTAGAGGAGCAGGGACAGGACACCTGCTGGGACACCTGCTCCTGAAGGTGCTAGAGGGCAAGGTCAGTGGGGCTGCGGGCACTGGCCATGGGGAGGGACTCATGGGGGCGCTCGGGGAGTCTGTGGCCATGACCTCAGGTCCTGGAGGGCTGGCGGGAGGCCCCGGTGTGACCAGTTCTCCCGGATCACAGGCTGACCCGGCTACTCCCTGGGGCCCCTCTGCCCCACCTTCTCGATTCTGACCGTAGATCCTGGACTTTGGCCTGGCGAGGCAGGCCGACAGCGAGATGACCGGGTATGTGGTGACCCGGTGGTACCGGGCACCTGAAGTCATCTTGAATTGGACGCGCTACACGCAGACAGGTGAGAAGCTGCCCAGAGACGCAGAGCCGCCCTGGCACCAGCCTCCTGGGGCACACCCTCTGGCTTCCAGTTCTTCATGGGAGTCCAGGGCCCGCTCCTCCCGGGAAGGCTGCTGAGCTGGGGTGGGAGCCGGGAGAGGGCGCGACAGGCTAGACACGGCCGCCTTGTCCGTGTCTCTCCCCCGCCCCGCCCCCCTCGACGTGTGTGGGCCCCTGCCCTCCCGGGCCCCCAGAGCCCTGACGCAGGGGCTTCTGTCTCAGTGGACATCTGGTCGGCGGGCTGCATCATGGCAGAGATGATCACTGGGAAGACGCTGTTCAAGGGCAGTGACCGTATCCTACGCTTGTCGGGGGGCGGGCAGGGCCTGGGTGGGGGCTGGGCATGCTGCCCGGGCCCGGAGGGGGCGCGCGCTGCTCTCGGCCCTGTTCTGTGCTCCTGACCTTGGCGCAGACCTGGACCAGCTGAAGGAGATCATGAAGGTGACCGGGACGCCTCCTGCTGAGTTTGTTCAGAGGCTGCAGAGTGCCGATGTCCGTTGGGAGCTGGACGGGGGCTGTGGGGGCTGGGCCTGGGTCTGGGGGTCAGACCCTTACCTTTGCTTCCCGAAAAGGCGAAGAACTACATGAAGGGCCTCCCCGAGCTGGAGAAGAAGGATTTCGCCTCCGTCCTGACTAATGCAAGCCCTCTGGGTACGACTGGGCCGGGGGGGCGTCGGGTCAGGGACTGGGGCGCCGCGGCCTGCGACCCTCCCTGAGAAGCCCTCCCTGTAGCCGTGAACCTTCTGGAGAAAATGCTGGTGCTGGATGCAGAGCGGCGGGTGACTGCGGCCGAGGCGCTGACCCACCCCTACTTCGAGTCACTACAGGACACGGAGGACGAGCCCACGGCCCAGAAGTACGACGAGTCCTTTGATGATATGGATCACACGCTGGACGACTGGAAACGTGAGTGGCGGCTCTGGGCAGGGCCCGTGGAGGGACCTTGAGAACCCAGTGCCGGGCTCCAGGGCTCAGGTTTGGGTCCCCCTACCTGGGGATGCCGGTCATATGAGGGATACACAGACGGTCAGAGGGCACTGGGGCTTCTTGCCAAGGTGACCTCTGGCTGAAGGTGAATGAGGGACGAGACAGTGACCCCGGCAGGGGGTTCAGCACTGACAAGAGCAGGAGGTGAATTCTGAAGACTGGGAGACAGCTCCCCGCTCAGGGGAGTTGTGAGCCCTAACGCTGTCCCTGCCCCGGCGGCCAGGCCCCGGCGCTGCCGTCCTCCCCTGTCCTGGCCAGAGACCTGGGCTGTTCTGGAGCCCCTCGGCACCCTCCTGTCCCCCAGACCTCCGCTGTTCCCTCTTGAGCTTGTCCTCGTCTCTGCACTCTCTCTCTCTCTCTTTTTTTTAAAGATTTTTATTTATTTATTTATTTGATGGACAGAGAGATTACAAGTAGGCAGAGAGGCAGGCAGAGAGAGAGAGGGGGAAGCAGGCTCCCCGCTGAGCAGAGAGCCCGATGCGGGGCTCGATCCCAGGGCCCTGAGATCATGACCTGAGCCGAAGGCAGAGGCTTAACCCGCTGAGCCACCCCAGCACCCCTGCGCTCTCTTTTTTTTTTTTTTTTTTTAAAGATTTTATTTATTTATTTGACAGAGAGAAATCACAAGTAGATGGAGAGGCAGGCAGAGAGAGAGAGGGAAGCAGGCTCCCTGCTGAGCAGAGAGCCTGATGCGGGACTCGATCCCAGGACCCTGAGATCATGACCTGAGCCGAAGGCAGCGGCTTAACCCACTGAGCCACCCAGGCGCCCCTGCGCTCTCTTTTTAAAAAAGGATTTACTCAGTCATTTTAGAGGGAGGGAGGGAGGGGTGGGCGTGTGCACGTGTGAGGGGGGCAGGGCAGAGGGAGGGAGAGGACCTCCAGCCGACTCTGCTGCGGAGTGTGCGGCCTGACACAGGGCTTGGTGTCATGACGCTGAGATCCCGACCAAGAGGCGACATTCCGCTGACTGAGCCGCGCAGGCGCCCCTCTTTGCCCCTTTCAGGACCTCTCGCACCTGGACTGCTTGCTGCACACCAGGTGGCAGGATAGGGCCCACCCTTGCCCATTCCTTCTAGTCCCGCTGAGCCGTGCAGACCCACCGAAACCTGAGCTTGGCACCACTGGGCTGGGCATTGTCAGGCGCCTTAGAGCGATGTCCCCTGCCCTCATCTTTCAGGGCCCAACCAGCACACGCTCAGGCTGGGCTCGGGGACACCTGCCAGGTGCTCAGGCTGCGTGCTGGGGCTGGCTTTGCAGGATGGCAGGCAGTGAGGGCTGGGCTCCGTGTCTTTCTCTTGGTGGCTGCTGGACCAGCCTGGAGGGTGCTGGAAGTACCTGCAGACAGCCTTCAGGTCCGGTCCTGGCTCTGCCTCAGACCTGGGGCCTTGGTGCTGCACATGGGGGTGGGGTGGACAGGACTGGTGGTTCTCAGACCCTGTTCCTTGGTCACTGGGCAGCTTGGTGCCTGCGCAGGGCCCCACTCTTATCTGTGCTTATATGTTGGGTTTGGTTTGATGAAAGTCTTCTGTTGCTAAAAAAGATAACATGAAAACCACGAGCCACAGAACCCTTTCTGTGGTCCCCACCCACACACAGTGGTAAGAGCTTTCACTTTTGCTGCAGACCATGGTGAACACGTGACCTGTTTGCGGCCGAGCCCCCGGTTAGGAATGCCAGGAATGCTGACTCTCTTCACTTCCCATTTCTCTGGGAACAGCCAGCTTCACACAAACCTCCCCTGTGGGGGCTGACCCCCAGGTTAGGGTTAGGTGAGGGGCCTGGGGGCCCCCGACAGACGGGGCAGGAGCACACAGGTGCCACAAGCAGGGCGAGCCACACAGAGTACCTGCTCTAAACACACAGTGTTTCCTGCGCTGGGCCTGTGGAGGACCGGTGTTCCCCACACAGGTGCTCCACTGGCCGGACTGGCCAGAGGAGCATGGGAATGACGGGGGCGGGGCTGTGCAGAGCTGTCCCTCTGCTGGCTGCTCAGGGGAAGCACATCGGGCCTTCTCCCTTCCTCTGGGATGGCTGGCCCTGGGCTCACATTTCAGGGACCATGAGCACCTGGCGAGGAGGGCAGAAGCTGTGGGTGTTTGTGGGAATTCTTGCCATTGAAGTGGTGGGTATTCGGGGCCCAGGAACCGGGCTGTGTTCTGGTGGGACCACTGGAGTAGACACATGGATTTCTATTCAGAGGACAGCGTCTCCTCATTATGTCAGGGTGTGGGGCCGGGGCCCACGTGGCCACTCCAGGGCTGCGGGAGCCCCATCAAGGCGGATAGCTCCTGTGGATGGACACAGGTGGGCTGAGTGTGGCCACAGCCTGTGATGAAGTCGCATGTGTGGGACAAGGGCAGCCTATCCAGCACCTGCACTCCAGCAGTGACTTCTGACCCTGATGTTTTTGGGGACCGGCTAGGCCCCTAGGTCAGTGGCTAACATCCTGTACTATAGGCCCGGGAGCTCTCCCCTCCCCCACCCAGAGAGGCAAGTACCAGTGCCCTGGGCCCAGTGCTCTTCCTGGGTCCCTGGCTTCCACCTTGGGTGTTCATCCTAGGAGGTGATTCTGAAGGGTGATGAAGTCCCTTCTCCCATGACAGTCTGTCTCTGTCACCCCGACCCAGGTGTCACATATAAAGAAGTGCTCAGCTTCAAGCCTCCCCGGCAGCTGGGGACCAAGGTCTCCAAGGAGACGGCTCTGTGAAGAGCCGTGGGCCCTGAGAGGTGGTGAGGATGCCTTGGGGATCCTGGCTGGGGCTCCTACCTGGAAGGGCAACCCTAACGATCACTGTGACTTGGCTGAGGCTGATGTCTCCGGAGACCTCGGGTTCCACGGATGCCCCCACCCGCCCAAGGCTGTTACCCCGCTCTCAAGGTTCCCACTTCAGTCTAAACTTGGGGGAACATCTGGACCTTCTGGACAGGATGTCAGCCTGATTGGGGACTGGCCTCTGACTCCCTGAGCGGTGGTCCCCTCCCCCAGGTGCAACAACAAGCCTCAGAGCCTGTGTGGAGCTGGGGGGTGGCCTCTGACCTTGCCTGCTCCAGCCCCAGCTGAAGCCCAGCTGAAACAGCTGAGAAAGGACAGGGCGGGCGCACAGTGCCTACTCAGGGATGTCTGTCCTGGGGGGTGTGGCTGTGGACTCCCCTGCACCCCCAGCCCAGAATGGGCCCACACAGCTGGAAGGAATAAACCCTTTTGTAGAGAGAGCACTTTGGCTTTTCCAATTCTCAGACTGGATCTCTACCTCTGGGCGTCTGAGCTGCAGCCTGGCACAGAGAAGCTGGCCATGGGGTACCAGGCCCTACTCAGCAGCTGGGCTGGAGCACCTCCTTCCTTCCAGGTCCACAGGGAGCCCAGAGCCTGAAGCCCCTGTACTGGGGATGGGCCCCGCCTTCCTCTAATGGCTCAGATTCGGGAGCCAGACGCCAGGCACGGCCTGATGAGGACGGGGTTAGGCTCCGACCTGGGGCTCAGTCCCAGCTGTCTGGGCTCCCTGTGCTCTCAAAGCCAGGCTCCTAGCGAGGAGGGGTCCCGCTTGGCGCTTTGAGACTCCTGTGGCACCCCAGCGCCCTTAGCGAGCCCTCTGCCAGCCAATGGACGTCGCGGAGAGCGGACAGCGGGGTCAGGGGCCCCTCCGGGGCTCCAGCGTCTGCCCTGGCTCCTCCCACCTGTCCGACGGCGGAGGCGCGAAAGCGGGGCCAGGCCATCCCCCTTCTTCCGGCCTGGAGCTCGGCCGCACACGCGAACCGCTGGCCCAGTCAAGTATGGTCAGACAAGTTGCCAAAGTGGACACGGGCTTCCTCCGCTCCGGGCTCTGCGACGGTCGCCGCCAGGAACGCCCCGCCCCGGGAGATCCTGGGGGGGAGGGGGCGCCCCGGGCCCCGCCCTAGAGCCACGTGACTCAGGATGGCCGCTCAGTGTGCGCCACTGCGCAGCCGCCGTGATTGGCGCAGGGGGGGGCACCGGACCCAGAGAGCCCGTCGGGGTCCTCCCAGAGCCCCGGTGGCGGGTGCCTGGGCCGGGAGCGTGGGGGCCCCCGCGGGGTCGCGCGCCGCGGTGGGGCAGGGCCCTCCCGGGGCCGCCGTCGGGGTCGTTCCGGCACTCTGGGGAGCCGAGGACGGGATTGGTGTCGCCCCCGCCTCAGGGGCCCCACTTCCAATACCCCCGGGCCTCAGGACGCGCGCTCCCGGCCCCGCCTTCTAGAAGCCCGCCCTCCCCCGCGCGCGGCCTCCCGAGGCCCCGCCCCCGGAACCCGCCTCGAGGCCCCGAGGCCCCGCCCCCACGAGGCCCGCAGAGCCGCGGGGTCTCCGGCCGGCGGCTCCCGCGTGCGCGTTCTGCCCCGCGGGCGGGCTTTGGGGCTCCGTCTGCGCCGCCCCCGGTGCCGGCCTCGTGCTCTCGTCGCCTCCTTCCTCCCCCGCCCGCACCTCCCTCCGCTCGGCCTCCCGCCTGCCTCGCCCCGGCTCGCCGCTGCGCCTCCAGCCCTGGCGAGGAGGGGCCCCTGCGCGGCGCCGGACGGGACGGGCTGCGGAAGTGTCTGACGCCTTGGCCCGCGCGGTCCGCGAGGGTCGGGTGACCTTTGGGGCGGACGGGGACACTCCGTGGTGCCGCCGTGACGGCCCGCGGGGCGCCCCTCCCTCCCGCCCCTTAGCGTAGCCGCGTCCGGCTCGGGGCTGCCGCGGGAGGTGGAGCCGCGGCCCCGGGCGTCAGGCCCGCCCCGCTCCGGTCAGGCCGCGGGGTTTTGGGCGGCGGGGGCAGGACCGTGCCGGGTCCGAGTCTCAAGAGGCCGGAAACCTGTGCCCGGGAGCCACCCCGCGGACTCCGACTGCGGCCGGCGGCTCGTGCGGTGCCTGGGTTCTGCGCGTTTGTGCCCCGGCTCCGCGAGCGCCGCCCCACTTGTGTCCCGGGGGTGAGCGGCTCCCCGGGGCTGCCCGCAGGGAACGGGCGGTGCGCTCACCTGCTTCCCGGGGCGGCTGGACCATGAGGACGGCGCTCGTGTACCACGAGGAAATGACAGCCGCGCGGCTGCTCTGGGACGAGTAAGTGTGAGCTTACACTTCAGGGAGCATGGGGAGGGGGCTCTGGTCGCTGAGCTCGGTGTCCACGCAGCCCCGAGTGTGAGATCGAGCGTCCTGAGCGCCTGACCGCCGCCGTGGAGCGTCTGCAACAGGGTGGCCTGGAGCAAAGGTGTCTACAATTGGCAGCTCGAGAGGCCTCAGAGGCGGAGCTGGGCCTGGTGCACAGGTCAGACCCCCCCCCCCCCCCCCCCCCCCGCGGAGCCACGCACCACAGAGGCCACCGCCTGGGACGTGCAAACGCCCAGCCCGCCCGGGTCTTGAAAACAGAGCTCCCCTCTCTGCCTCAGTTTCACTACTGGGTGGATGGGGGAGGGAACAGTGAGGAGGGCGGTCCCACCGGGGTCCAACTCCTCCCTCTCCTCCCCTCCCTGCTGGGTTGGGGGTGACCTAGTCCTGACTGCCTGCCCCTCTGCAGCCCAGAGTATGTGTCCCTGATGCGAGGAACCCAGGCCTTGAGCACCGAGGAACTACAGGCGCTGTCTGGACAGTACGATGCTGTGTACTTCCACCCGGTGCGGCTCTGGGAACATTCCCCCCCCCTCCCCAATGCACGTCTGCCTTTCTGTGCCTGTTTTATCTCCGGGGCCCCCCCAACGTTCAGGAATGTGCAAATGGCCTGCGTACCCTACTGGCAGCAGCTGCTGGGACCCGCACTGGGCAACAGCCAGGGTAGAGCCTGTGGTGTAGACGGCAGGGGCTCATGGGCACCCCCACCCCCACCCCGCAGAGTACCTTCCACTGCGCCCGGTTGGCCGCGGGAGCTGCGCTGCAGCTGGTGGATGCTGTGCTGACCGGAACTGCACACAATGGGCTCGCCCTGGTGAGGTGAGGGCTGTCCCCTTCCTGGGCTGCTCCTACCTGTGGGTGGCCCTGGGAGGGCACAGGATGAGCCCAATGGGTCAATCTTCACCCGCAGACCTCCCGGGCACCACAGCCAGAGGGCTGCTGCCAATGGATTTTGTGTGTTCAACAACGTGGCCATAGCAGCCAGATATGCCCAGAAGCGGCACGGTGTGCACAGGTGTGTCGGGGTGGCTGTGGGGTGGGGGCTGCGCCGGATGGAAAGTGGTGGGGTAGGCTGCTCCGAGACCCCATGTGGTGCTCTCCCGTGCAGGGGTGGGCTCCTCGCCCCCAGGTCGGAGGCCCAGCCCCTCAGTGGCCTGTGTACTCCCTATCCCAGGATCCTCATTGTCGACTGGGACGTCCACCACGGTCAGGGCATCCAGTATATCTTCGAGGACGACCCCAGGTGAGCTGGGGTCACCGGCCTTCCCTGCCACCCCTGGCTGGGAGCCATGGGGCTGAGGTCCTGACCTTTGAGCTCCAACTTCTGACCTGGGCTGACTGTCCACAGTGTTCTTTATTTCTCCTGGCACCGCTATGAGCACGGTCGCTTTTGGCCTTATCTTCGGGAGTCAGATGCAGACGCTGTTGGGCTAGGGCCAGGCCGAGGCTTCACTGTCAACCTGCCCTGGAACCAGGTGACCACCCCTCCCCCCAGCCCTGCCCCCAGGCCTTCCCCCTGCCCCACAGCCCCAGGTCTCCCGAACGTAGTCCAGGGCATCCTTCCAGGGTCACCCCCTGATCTTGGGCCCCAGGAGTGAAGACCCCAGAGCCTCCCACCCCCCATCCAAGTGCCCAGCTCTGATGCTCAGTGGCCGCAGGTTGGGATGGGCAATGCGGATTACATGGCCGCCTTCCTGCACGTGCTGCTCCCTGTGGCCTTTGAGGTAACTGCATGGGGGCCAGGCACGGGGTTGGTGGGGGGAGTGTGGGAGGGGGATTCTGTGCTCGGAGCCCCCCCCTTCTCTGGAGCAGAACAGAGCCCCGTGGGTGGGGGCCACTCTCTGGAGGGGCCTCCTTCACCCCCGCTCCAGGCTCTGTCTTGCCTGTCCTCACCTGGCCCTGTCCACAGTTTGACCCTGAGCTGGTGCTCGTCTCAGCAGGCTTTGACTCGGCGATTGGGGATCCCGAGGTGAGGTCTGGGCCTGGCTGGGGAGGGCGTCTGGGGTCTTGGGGGCCTGGCCCCCTCACATGGGGCTCTGGTTCCAGGGGCAGATGCAGGCCACTCCTGAGTGCTTCGCCCACCTCACGCAGCTGCTGCAAGTGCTGGCCGGCGGCCGGGTCTGTGCTGTGCTGGAGGTGACTGGCGGCGAGGGGGGCTCACTGGCTAGGTGTCAAGGTGCAGTCAGAGGGGGCCTGCTGTACGCGGCGGGGCGTCCTGCTTGGGCTGGTGGTGCCCCGGTCCGCTCACAGCCCTGTCCAGTCGTGTCTGTTTCCTCCCTGCTCCCAGGGAGGCTACCACCTGGAGTCGCTGTCTCAGTCCGTGTGCATGGTGGTGAAGGCGCTGCTGGGTGACCCTGCCCCGCCCCTGTTGGGGCCCATGGTGCCTCAGCACAGGTACAGGGCAGGAGGCTGGGCAGGGCTGGGGGTTCGTGGCCAGGCCTGACTGCTCCTGCTTCTCCCCATAGTGCCCTGGAGTCCATCCAGAGCGTCCGGGCAGCCCAGGCCCCTCACTGGACCAGCCTTTGGCAGCAAGGTCAGTGTGGCCCAAGCTGGGAGTGGGGTTGCTCCCACACAGTGGCTTTGACTCTGAACCACTCCCTAGGGTCGACACCCACACTGAGTCTCAGCACGTGCTCCCCAGAGAGGAGACCCTCCCCTGTGTCGCCTGGGGGACCCAAATGCAAGGCAACGGAGGCCCAGACTTCGGCTGTTCTGAGTTCACTCCTGGACCGGCTGCACCTCTGCGCCACACCCCCTGTCCGCACGGCTATTGCCCTGACTGCGCCGGCTGCTGCCATGGTCCTGCCCCCCGACATCCTCCGTCAGGAGGAGTCAGCCCCAAGGGAGGAGACACAGGCCTGGGCCAGGTGGGCAGAGCAGGCAGGCCTGGGGAGAAGGGTGGGGCTGTGTGTACATGGGCGCCATGGTATCTGTGTCACTTCCTGTCCACGTGTCCCTCTGGTTTCCCGCCAGGCTGCACGAGGCCCTGACCCAGGACACGGCTTTCACTGCACTTGGGAAGGTCCTGCATCTGTTGAATGGGATCCTGGATGGACAGGTGGGGGCTCCTGGGATGGGTCGAGGGCGGCCATGGAGCTGGGGGCAGGGCCCCTATCCGGGGAGGGCTGGATGGTGCAGAACCACATGGATCCTTTCTAGAACTACCCTTAGGGACGAGGTCACAAGTTCAGGGTCACTCAGTGTCCTCAACTACATGCTCTCCGACAGTAAGGGGAAGGCGGTGATTTAAAGTACAGTTTTAGCACCTTATTTCCAGAAGTGCAGCGGTCTGAGCTCAGGTCGCACAGACGGCAGCTCTGTAGACAGGGACTAAGAACAGGGGCAGATGTGACTCTGTGCCTGGCTGGGGGCTGCCCTCGACAGGTGAGCAGCGGCATCGCGACAACCCCAGCGGCAGCCTCCACTCTGGAGGTCGTCCTTCGACAGGTCTTGTCCCACGGAGCCCAGAGGTAAGCCTTCAGGGCATGGCCCGTGGGCACCCCATGCCTTCGCGGGGCCACACCTTTCCTGTTTCCCACCCTGTGAGGAGGGCTCTGGAAATGGATTCCTGGCTGGGTGAGTGCAGCCTGTCCTGGGGCCACCTTCTCTTCTAGGGTGTTCTGTGTGGCTTTGGGACAGCTGGATTGGCCCCCAGACCTTGCCAATGATGGGTAGGACGCTCAGGTTGTATGTGCGTCTGGTCCTGTGTGTGGGTGGGCACGCCATCCTGGGTTCCCACGGTGGAGGGTAGGCAGGGCCTCCGCTTCTGCTGTCTGGGCTCTGGAGGGTAAGCCGCAGCTCACACCTGTGCACGTGTGCTCACCCTTCCCTGGAAGGAGGACCCTGTGGCTGAACATCAGAGGCAAAGAAGCGGCTGCCCTGTCCACGCTCCACGTGTCTGTGCCGCTGTCAGGGGTGAGCGGTGGGGTGATGGGCAGGGCAGCTGCCGCTCATCGGCGTCCTCAGGGGTCCAGTTTCTGGCCTTCACCTGTCCTGCGTGGCTTCCTGTTGGGACTGTGGGCGGTGGGGTGATCGCTGGCTGAGGGGCTGGGCCGTGCTGCTGTCCTTCCCGCAGACGACGGGTGGGTTCTTGAGCTGCATCCTGGCGCTTGTGCTGCCCCTGGCCTATGGCTTCCAGCCTGATCTGGTACTGGTGGCGCTTGGACCAGCCCATGGCCTCCAGGACCCCCAAGCTGCACTCCTGGCTGCACTTCTACGGGGACCAGCGGGGGGCCGAGTCTTGGTCCTCGTGGAGCAGGTGAGTTGGGCAGGGTGGACGTGCTGTTGGGGGGTGGGGTGGGGAGAGACCAGTGACTTGCTGCTTCTACCTCTGCTCCTGGCCCAGGAGTCCACATGCCAGCTTGTGGGAGTCCTGGCCCGGGTGTTGCATGGAGAACCCCCCCCGAGCCTGGGTCCCTTCTCCGTGGCCTCCCCAGACGACGTGCAGGCCCTGGTGCACTTGAGAGGGCAGCTGGAAGCACAGTGGGAGATGCTGCAGGTGGCTGGTAAGGCTGGGGGGCAGGGCTGAGGCTGGACGCAGGGAGTGCAGGGGGACAGTCCTGCCATAGAGATCTGGGGAGAGAGGAGCTCTTGTCCTGGGGACTGAGGTGCCGTCCTGAACCTGCTCGTCGCGGTGACAGCGTGATTGTACTCTTCTTCCCAGCTCCTTCTGGAGTGCCGTGAGCTGGTAGCTCGAAGTCCACCAGAGAGGAAGTCTTCCCATCCAGGAGATGCAAACATTCGCCAGTACACCACGGCTGGAGGCCTTTGTGTGGAGGGCCAGGCCATGGAGCTGTGGAGAGTGCTGGCTCGGGGGCACTCTGTCCACGGCAGGGACCTGGAACCTCCTCCAGGGGCCCACCTCTTCACAGGTGGCCCCATCCTCACGTCCTACGCTTCTCTGAACCTTAAAAATAAAAGTTGTTTTACCAGCAGGAATGGGTTTATTCAGGAATAGCAGAGAATTGCAATTTGGGACAAGACTATGGCAAAACCATAGGCAAGTTCAATAAGTGAAAAGGAACGTCATTTTATGGAGAAGTAGGACGCTGGGGGGTTGCTTCTGAATGAGCGTCCACTGGAGAAGAGCCAGAGGTCAGGATGGTGATGATTTTCTGCACTTGATCTTAGCCAAAAGGCCGAGAAGCGATGGTGGTGATGATTTTCTGATGATTCTCTGCCGGTGGTTCTTCTGGTGGCCCTTCCTGTAGTCGCGTGGGGAGGCACCGCCGCTCCTCCAGCCTCCCCGTCTAGCACCCAGGCACACTTCAGAAAGTTTCCCTTTATTAATTTCCACATTTCCCCCCTTTTGATCAAGACCTTTCTTTCTTCGAAAGCATCACTGATCAAGAGTCAGGTTTTCCGTGTTGTTTAGGGTTGTTGTCTGTTGGTGCCAGGAAGGACTTTTCTGCCTGTCCGGTCCTACATCGGAGGGAAGATGTGTGCCAGTTGGAAACCACCTGAGGGCACATCTGAGTCAGGTGGGCGGTCAGGAGGGAGAAAGGCCAGGTACCTCCCGTCTAAAGTCTACATCTTCTCAAGGTTGCAAATATCATTTCCTTAGTGAGCACATGGGTTTTATAAAAGTTCTTTGACAGTTAACAAAATACGAAACTTAAAATAGCTACTCGAAACAGAAGAAGTGACATAACAGTCCCAAACTGTGTGAGGGTTCTAACCGACACCGTAGGTCTGTAGTCGCCAACTGAAGGTAGGTATTGGCACTTACTTCAATTTAGGGGAGAAAGTTCTTCCTGGGGCAGGGGTGGGGGGGGCGCAAGGTGGGCACTGAGAGAACACGGGACAACAGTTAGCTAAGTGTGTTGGGGAAAAACGAAGCAACAGCTTAACAAAAATAGCAAAACCTCAAAGATGCACTGAAACCGTACCGTTCTCTCGAAGAGCTGGAAACAACCCTCATCCGTAATACAGCCTGCGCGGTGCAAATTCACAGACTGAATTTGGGTAAGAATCCAGAGTAAGAGATCAGGTCAGGTGAAAGAGGGACTTTTGTGAACACGAACCTTCTTCCCCTTCAAAACAAGTGAGCGGAAAATCCATTTGTCCCGGCATCATGGTGCAGCTGCTCCCGCAGGGCCATAAACAAAAGGTTCCCCCGTCCCTGGGGTTTCGGAGACCCCCGCAGGGCACTGTCTTCCCCCAAAGGAAGGGAAAGGAGGAGACGGTGCACGGGCCTGCTCTGCACATCTCAGGAAAGCTGTTTCAGCGCGGAGGTCTTCACTTGTAGGTCGCCGGCTGGTGTGCGGGTCTCGTCAGGCTTGGGGCCTCTCCACTCGTCCGGTGGATCGGAGTATCTGACCTGGAGTTGGGAGGCACAAGGGCTGGTTAACAGATCCTGAGAGGGGCCTTCCTGGCAAGGTTGAAGCGTCTTTCTGGAGGTGTCTTTTCCGATAAACGCTATGTCCAGGCCGCAAGATGTGGCGCCTCAGGCCATCTCCATCTCCCAGGAACTCCCTGTGCACACTGTTCTCTTGAAGCGTGGCTACTTTTTAAAACACTTTTTTTTAAAGATTCATTTGAGAGAGAGTGGCGGGGGGAGGGGCAGAGGGAGAGAATCTCCAAGCTAACTTCCCCTGAGCTCCCCCACCCCGCTGCAGGGCTCGACCTCCCCACCAAAGAGACCACCTGAGCCGACACCAGGTTGGACGCTCAACCCATTGAGTCACCCAGGCACCACCAAAGCATGGTTACTTTTTAAAGGTTTTATTTATTTATTTGCAAGAGAGAGAGAACGTACAAGCAGGGAGAGAGGCAGGCAGATGGAGAAGCAGGCTCTCTGTGGAGCAGACAGCCCAACGCCGAACTTGATCCCAGGACCCTGGGATCACGACCTGGGTGGAAGGCAGATGCTCACCCAACTGAGCCCCCCAGGCGTCCCGCATGGCTACTTTCAATAGAAGAAATTAGACCCAAAGAACAATATGGAAGTGGATGTCCTTTCATTAACTTGGGTCAGAGGCGGCAGGGGCCCAGAGCATCGGACGTCCTGGAAATCTCCACGGGTTGGAGTCTGGCAATTCCCCAGGGGTGGATCTGAGGGTTAGAAGGACCAGCCGCAATGCTCTGGGCCCAGGTATTTGGAAGGTGTATGGACTTTGCCAGTTGAGGCTCACCAGTGCTGGTGGTGTGTGTGACTGGCTCGGGGACTGACGGGGGTGTGGGGGAGGACAGCGAAGGGCAGGCCTGCTGAAGCACCCAGCCAGCAAGAGTTCTCCGACCTCGAGGAAGTTTGAGGGGTTCCCTGGGTAGGGACAATCTTTCCTAACAGAATTTTAGTCACAGCAGCAGCACTGGCCTGTCCAGAAGAAAAAGCTTCAGTCGTGAGAAAACATAGGGGCTAGGAGCCATGGAAGCTGTAGGATCCCTTTGTGTGGACAGGTGGAGCAGAGGAGGGGCCCTTTCTGTGGCCTAATTATCTCAACGGTACTGGTTCGTGAACACTCCTTTTGTCAGTAGGCCAGTGGCTTAATGGTCTATGCATAGGCTGTGGTGAGTAGTGGGTATTTTAGGGTTTCTGGGAGGGCTGGTTTGTTAATTGGTCCAACCAGACTTCTTTTTTTATCAAACCAGCTATTACCAGATTTTCCTTTTTTGGGGCCAGTTTTTTGGATACCTCTGGTTGGTATTCCAAAATTATCATTTGGGAGAACGTTGCTTGGGACCATGACAGAACAGAGGCTTGGCTATTGGTTTTTTCTTTTCTTTCAATTTTCTTTTGAAGTCATCTCCACACCCAGCGTGGGGCTCGAACTCACAACCGGAGACCAAGAGTCCCACACTCCACTGGCCAAGCAGCATTTTGGCAGAAATATCAGCAGGATTATTACTCTGGCCTCCAGGGAGCGGAGTCCACAAGGCCCGGGAGCTTCAGCGAAACCCAGCTGAGGGCCGTCTTTCAGCGTATCCTTATTTCAGGTAAGGAAACTGTTGTTCTCATAATATTGCAAAGTCATGAGCTCCCCAAAGGCATCCTGACGACCGGTATAAATGTCTGTGGTTTTGTCCTTGGCCAAAATACAAGGATGGTTAGAGGGGACCCCGTGACCATTTCTGCAGGTGCCTAGCCAAGGAGGACATCCCAAGCTACAGGGTCTCGTTGTTGGCCCCAGTGCCTTACGGGGCCGTGATACTCCCTGTGTTGAACGCTCCAAGTCCTCCCCTTCGCCCTCATGTACAAAAAGGAAAAGAGGAAACCCACCATTAGGGTGTGTGGGACCAGGGGGCTTTATCAGGCTTTTCTTCAAAGTCCCCAAAACTATGTCTTTATGATCTTTCCAAATAATAGGGTTAGGTTTGCATTTTCAGCAAAGCACACAGGGGCTGAGCCCTAAGAGAGACGTATGGGACCCAGCTGTGACAGCAGCCAGCCAGTCCCAGGAAGCCTTGTAACTGGATCCAAATGTAGTCGTTCTGAAATGAGGCCCCATCAGTACTGTTACGGAGTTTGAGTAAACTGCAGCTTTCCTCCGGAGATTTTATGTCCTATTAAAGCTAAAATTTTTTTTTTTTAAAGATTTTATTTATTTATTTATTTGACAGAGATCACAAGTAGGCAGAGAGGCAGGCAGAGAGAGAGGAGGCAGCAGGCTCCCTGCTGAGCAGAGAGCCCGATGTGGGGCTCGATCCCAGGACCCTGGGATCAGGGCCTGAGCCAAAGGCAGAGGCTTTAACCCACTGAGCCACCCAGGCGCCCCTAAAGCTAAAAGTTTTAACAGGCGGATGCCGCCTCCTGCGCATGGAGAAAGGCAGAAAGTGCATCACGTGCGCGGTGTAACCAGGTGTTGTCTACAGAAAGCTTGGTACCTCGACTCAGCTTCTGAGGTTGTGAACAGTGAGAAGGGCTCCGGAACCCTGGGGCATTTCTGTCCAGCTGAAGGCCAAGCCATACTGGCCTAGCTCACCTACTGAAATCCTGGAAGATGCACCCCACAGGTCCCCTATGAGGAGTTCGCTGTGGGCGGGAGCGCATGTCCTAGCACCTGGGGTGGGAACTGCAGGGTGCTGCTTGGAGGACCTGGACAAAGCTCCATCCCCCCACAGGCTGTCTCGCAGGTCAAATGGGCGTTACAGGGACTAGTGCAGGGAATAACGAGGCTCTGAGCTTTGTAAGCCGGATGCCCTGAAGGGCTTCGTGGTTTCTAGAGTATTCTTTAATTCTGGGGAGAGGTCTTGAGGGTCTGTTTGCGACTTGATGGGAGGCTCATTGTCCATTCTGCGAAAATCAGCCAAGGACTTTGCCGATAACGAGCAGGGCAGCGGATCCAGGAGGAACAAGCGAGCAGTGTACCCGGACCGGGCCACGGCGCCGTCAGAGACAAGCACAGGAAAGATGCCGAGGGGCCGTGTACTGCCCCGGTCGGCCGCTTCGGGCGCAGTCAGTGCACTCAGTGAGCGAGGCCCACGAGCAGGCTCCGCGGGGTTAAAAACACAACCGGCTGCGTCTCAGGAAGGGGGTCCCCCGAAAGCACTGTGGTTTCGGGGCCCGCTTCTCAGCGGTGGTTCTCTAGAGCAGCGCAGGTCCGGCCGGGCAGTCCAGCTCTGAGAAGGGGACCTCGGCCAGGACAAGGCCTGGGGCGCCCGCACACCGCGCGCGCGGAGCTGGAAATCCGGGGGGAACTCACCCTCCAGCCCCGGGTCCGAGGCGGCAGCGGGCTCTGCGGGCTCCGGGCCGCCCGCACCTGTCCTCGCGGGCGCCCGCAGCCCGTGGGGGTCCGCGCCGGGGTCCACCGCAGGCCCGGCCAGCCACGGGGCCGGCACACGCGGTTCACTCGGGAGCAGGAGCCGTGCGGCCCGGGCCCAGCGAGCCGCGGCAGCGCCAGAGCAGGGAGCTGGGAGGTCCGGTCGGGGCAGAGAAGCGGGAGTCCAGGGCGCCCGGGGTTCTCCCTGCCGCAGCTGCAGGCCGGTGGGCTTCCCGGAGGAGACGCAGCGCACAGACCGCGGCACGCGCTCGGGCTGGGTCTGCGGCGGACGCGGCGATGACCGGGGTCCAGCTGCGGGCCCCGCTCCAGCCCCCACTCCTGGCGTGCGCGGTCCAGCCCAGCGAGCGCCCCCTCGGTCCGCTTTCACGCTCCCAAGCTCCGAAACCTCGCGAAACTGCGACCCGCACCCCCTCAGTCCAGCCCGCCGCGGGCCTCCGCTCCCCTCCGCGGCCCCGGCAGCCAAGCCGGAAGTGCCCTGCCCGCCGCCCCGCCCTTCCGATGACGCAATTCCGGCGCGACCGCTCTAGATATCCTAAGCGGTCGCGGGGGCAGTGACGCGGCGGGCGGAGATGGTGGTGGCGGGAGCGGGGGCTGCGTTCACGCTGCGGAGGGAGGCCTCGCCCCGGTACCTGCGCGCCGCCGCCCCCACACCGCCTCCCCCGGCGGCGCGAAGCCCGGGCGGTCCCTCTCGGGTCGCCGACAGAGCGTGCAGAGCGGGCCACGGCCGCTGAGTACGGCCCTCGCGGTCTCCTCGCGGTTGTCCCGCTCCGTGACCCCGGAACGGCGAAGGCCGGGGGCCGGGACAGGCGGCGAGCTGGCACGCTGCGGGCTGCTGCGGGCGGCGGGGCGGCGGGGCCGCCGGTGCTGAGCCTCCGGGTGCGGGTCTGGGGTCGCCCGGCTCTCAGCCCCGTGCGGTCCGCTCGCGCGTCTGCGTCCGCGAGGCCGCGGTGCCTCCCCGCCTGCTGGGGGCCGGGCGCTGAGAAGGGGTGGGCATGGCCAGCGTCCCGCAGCTGTTGGGCGACCTGTGCGAGGCCCTCCTGCCGGCCGCGAAGGCTCCCCTGGGCCAGCGCGGCGTGAGCCGGCAGAGGGCAAAGCAGAGCCTCAAGAGGGTGGCCTACAACGCCCTCTTCACGGGCCTTTTTCAAGACGAGACTCGGAGACTGCAGCCTGATCTCGCGAAGCTCCCGGTGAAGAACAAGGTCCTCATGCTGTCCTTCGACTTGAGAGTGGGCGGCCTGGGCCCCGAGGCCGACCGTCTGGAGGAGCTGGTGGAGGAGCTCCTCGCGGCCCCTCGCGGTCCGCTGCTGGAGGTGGGGTCTGTTTTGGACCTCCTGGTGCAGCTGGCAGGGAGCGGCCCCCCTCAAGTGCTGCGGCGCAAGAGGGACTACTTCTGGAACAACAGGCATGTGGGGCGAAATGTGCCCTACGGCGGCTACGACTGCTACGACCTGAGTGTGTGTGAGTTGGACGTCCAGTCTTTGATCTCCAGGGAGGAGTACTTATGTCAGGACATGATCCAGAAGGCGCTTCAGGTGATGGAGGCGGCCCCAGGCACCGGCCTGCCCACCACGGGGCTCTTCTCCTATGGGGATCCTTGCAGTGACAGGTTTGAGAGAGACACCCGGGTCTCGCTCTTCGGCGCCCTTGTGCACAGCCGCACATACGACATGGACGTGCGGCTGGACCTGCCCCCGGTGCCGGACAGTGCGGACCTCTTTGGACTGGCCATTAAGGTAGAGTGTGTGCTTTCCTGCGTCCGGCTCCTCCGCAGCTGGAAATGCCTCCTTTGACCTCCCCTTGGTCATGCTAAACGTAGGGTAACACTCGAGTCCCTGTCACTTGGTGGCCGAGCTGTGGCGAGGCAGGGCTGCTGGCCTGGGCTTCACCTGGGTGGGCGGGGCCCCGCTGCAGCGCCTGCAGACTCTGCTCTCTAGGGTTGCTGTTTACATTTGATTGCAAGGAAGTGGCCACCCACAGCGGAGCCCTCCTACTGTGTGCGCGGTACTGTGTCCTTCCTCCACCTGTAGCGTGGGGTATTTCCTACCTTAGTAAATCACTGTGGGTCTTTGTGTTTTGCGGCTTTATAAATGTTGCTGAAACATTTCAGTGCTATCATTACTCATTTATTCCCTTACTATGAAAAATTCTCGCTATAACACACTAAATTTTTCTGTTTACTGTGATTTTTTAATTTTATTTTTTTTTTAATTTTTAAAGAATTTAAAGAATTTACTTACTTATCTGAGAGAGAACGCACACGAGCATGGGGCAGTGGCAGGCAGTGGGAGAAGCAGGCTCCATGCTGAGCAGGGAGCCCCACGTGGGCTCCATCCCAGGACCCTGGGGAGTTCGGCAGATGCCTAATGGACTGAATGCCCCAGATGCCCCTACTATGATTTTTGTGTGCTGGGTTCCCCAAAATGGATTTTCCAATCAGAGCCATTTCTTGAAAAATTCCATTTTAAGTTATATTGATGCCTTTATGTGTCCTATGCAACTGGAAATTGATCATCTTACTTGATCCCTTAAATCACTCGGTGGGAGTAAAAACATTGTGTAGTAGCTACGTGCTTGGCAAAAGTAGAGGAAACATTCTGCTGGGTGTTTCTTGGGGGGAGTCCAGGAATTCTGACCACACTTGGGTGAAATTTAGATCCAAAAGCTTATATGATGTTTCCTTCTCTCCTGTGGTCTCCAGGTTCCTCAGAGTGTGGATCAGTCTGATGATGAAGGGTTCCAGTCGGCATCTAATTTGACTCCTGACTCCCAGTCTGAACCAGGCATGACTCCAGACATCGACCTGTGGGACGCCGTGCTCACCTACGAGGCCAGCAAGCGGAGGTGCTGGGAGCAAGTTGGATGGTACTTGAGCCTTTGCCCCTAATCACAGCCCTTCGCCCCCACAGGATGTGAGCATGGCCTTTACTCAGGAGAGCTCAGGCCATTGTTTGTAGAGCAGCTATGATGGGATTAAGAGCCGGCAAGTTTCAGTCAGGCTTGTGTGTGGCCTGACCTGGGTCCCAGGACATGAGAGAGATGCTGAGGGACAGACTTGCAGGCTTCAGAGAGGTTTATCAGAGAGTCCGTTGGCAGCGGAGTAATGTGCTACCGTGAGAGCCCCCAGTCGGAGCTGTGGAGGGCAGCCCGCAGGCTGAGCAGTCAGGGCCAGGCGCGGTCTTCACATCGAGGACTGACCCTGGTGCTCTCTGGTGGACAAGTTCGGTCATCACAGTGCTCCCCTGGGCCCACCCAGGTCCAGAGGCCTCTGTGCGGAGGACTCTCAGAGTCTATAAGGCGCTGGTGTCGCTCAGAAGCTCCCAGACTGGGGCTGGAGGACACATATTTCCCACTATCTGCTCCTGGGACCCTCTTGCCCTATCTCATGTGCTGGTAGTTCTGTGGAAGACCACTTTGGGGAGCACGGGATGGAAGAGGCAGGGTTAGCAGGGGTACAGTGCCTTTGGAGCAGCGTCTGGGGGCCAGCAGGGTCTCCTGAGGATGGACACGTGCCAGGGTGTAGACAAGTACCAGTCATGTTCGGGCACCGCTCCTGCTGGCGAGGTCATCTACCCTCCCTTACCGCCCTCCTGCAGTGGGTTCCTCTGCAGTGGATGGCCAGCTGCCTGCTTCTCTCCGCACCGCTGGTGGAGGTTGCCTTGTCTTTCGTGTCCTGCAACTTTCTGTCTGGTGTACAAAGCAAGTCTAGCCATCCCGCTTGCCGCTAACCCCTCACGTGTCTCAAAAGCGGGCCAACAAGTTAGCACTTTCTTTTGGAAATACTTGCTCAGTGGTATTTCATTCATTAGTTCCTGCTTCTCAGGTAACTGTTGAGGAGATAGGGTTGCTCACCAGACCTCTGTCCTTGCCTCTCCTCACCTCCCCCAAGCGTCATCCTCTGCCTGCTCTGGTGCGAACCTGATCCCACAGGGCCCTGAGCCATGAGGCTTTCTGTTCTAGATCCTTTGGCAGATCTTTTGAACTTGTTTCAGTTTAAACCCAGCCATCCGCTGGTTTCCTACCATGATCTCTGGCTAGTGAGCAGTTGGGGAAGCTGCTGCCCTCCGCAGCCCAAGCTGCCTGTGCGCCCTCAGCCCTAGGACCGTAAACTCTATCCTCCGAGAGCCTGGAGGACCCCTCTCGCTGCTTCACCCTGAGCACCCACGGAGGTCTGAAGGCCGCCCTGCCTGCTGCTGGCCTTCCCTGCCGTTTCTCTGTGGCTGTGCTCATTCTGCGGGGGCGGGGGA
Organism: Mustela nivalis; assembly: GCF_964662115.1. Classification (NCBI taxonomy): domain Eukaryota; kingdom Metazoa; phylum Chordata; class Mammalia; order Carnivora; family Mustelidae; genus Mustela; species Mustela nivalis. The sequence goes on from NC_139026.1 coordinate 383,416, forward strand.
GTTGGTCTCATTATGTTCACGGCTGAGTTCTCCGTGGGGACAAGGGGAGTTTGGTGTTTTCCTTCATGGGATTTTCTGCCTTCGCTCTGTTCTCAGAGGGTGCACGCGTGGCCTTAGTGGTGCTCGTGCTGACCCTGGAAGAGCGGGCGCAGGAGCCGCTGGGCTGAGAGATGGGACGGCATCTGAGGCGTCCGCCTGCCCTCCGCGACTCCCTTGAGGAACCTCAGAAGGACTTTGGAACCTGAGAGGCCTTTCCTCATGCTTTTCTCTCCCGAGGGAGTGAGGGCAGATGTCCGTGGTCTGGCCACGGCCCACTTGCCAACCTGGACGCCTTGGAACTGGCCTGTCTGTCCCCCGCGACCCTCCTTCATCCTCCACACAGTGGGTGCTGCCCTCCAGGGACGAGAGCCGAGCACATCGTTGCTCTGCCTGCGACACCGTGGCTGCCCGGGTCTGCAGCGAGGGCCAGTCGTCCCGCGAAGTCCTCCCCGCGGCCCCCCAGCTCCGCTCACACTGACTCTCCTCTTCTTGCTGCTCCCAGGGCCTCTTGGAGCCCCGCCCTGCCCTGGGATCCCAGTCCATGCTTCCTCGTGCGTCTGGTCCAGGGCGCCTCCTCCGTGAGGCTGGGCGTGTCCTCCTCGCCGCCCCCTGCACTCACAGACTTGCTGGATGAGGGGAAGGAGGATTGACATGCGTTGTCAATTAAAAAGGAGTTTTGGTTTTTTTTTTTAAGATTTTATTTATTAGCGAGAGAGGGACAGCTGGGGTGCTCAGTCAGTTAAGAGACTGCCTTTGGCTCAGGTCATGATTGCAGGGGCCTGGGATTGAGCCCTGCATGGGGGGGGGTCCCTGCTCAGTGGGGAGCCTGCTTCCCTGCCCCCCCAATCCCCACTCCCCCTGTTTCTTTTCTCTCTTTCTCTCAAATAAATAAAATCTTTAAAAAAAAAAAGGTTTTGTTTATCTGCGAGAGAGAGCAGGAGCAGGGGAGGGCCGACGGAGAAGCAGACTTCCTGCTAAGCAGGGAGCCTGATGCAGGACTTGATCAATGTGGGGCTTGATCCTAGGACCCCAAGATCATGACCTGAACTGAAGGCAGGCGCTTCACCGCATGAACCCCGTAGGTGCCTCAGAAGGGCTTTTGGTTTAATAGGTTCTGAGATGTATTGTTCTTGTATCTTGTGTCTCATGCCTGATGGGGATATACACGTGCTGGTGGTCAGACGTGTGTCTTGATGTTAGACTGTCCTCAAGCTTGGAGCTGTTACACCTTCAGGAAGTGACTTTTGTCTTTGAAGAATAAATGATACTCTTTGGAGATGCTAGACCTAAAAATAAGGTTTTTGTTTTTTGTTTTGTGCAGAGGAAGGGAAAGGAGCTGGTTAGGTATTAAAAATGAGAAGAAAAGTTTTACTTATTTTTTATTTTTTTAAAGATTTTATTTATTTATTTGACAGAGATCACAAGTGGGCAGAGAGGCAGGGAGAGAGGAGGAAGCAGGCTCCCTGCCAAACAGAAAGCCTGAGGAGGGGCTCGATCCCAGAACCCTGAGACCTTGATCTGAGCCGAAGGCAGAGACTTAACCCACTGAGCCACCCAGGTGCCCCAGAAGAAAAGTTTTAAAAAGGCTTGTGTTCCCTAAGCTCCCCTTATTAAGAAATTAGTTTTTCAATGGATTTTAAAAAAACAGCTCTTTTAAGTTTTTTCAGTACGGGTTGATGTTTTTCAAAGGAATTTTGAAAAAGTGATACTGGTTTTTTGGGCTGCTTTTGAGTGATGTGGCTGTGAGTTCCTAACACAGCACCATGTGGAGGCAGAGCCCCCGGAGGTGTGCTGGGAGACACCTGCAAGACCCAGCAGGCATGTTACATCCGAAAATTTGTGAGACTTTTTGTTTCTTGAAACTGAATCAAGGAAAGCTCAGCAGGATATCTGGAGGGCTGGCGGGGCTCTCACAGCCGGTCCTGTGCTCCCAGGAGGGAGCTGGGGCGGGGAGTCCCCTGCTGGGAGGGCCTGGTCCTGCTGGGGCCGCGCCGGCCGGGAGCTCCCCCTGCTGGCCGCCTGGTGCCGTCCCGGGACGCAGGAGTGGCATAAAGTTTGCCCTCATGCTTATTTGGCATGTACAGTTTTGTATGTGGCTTCTTTAACTTAGTGTAATGTCTTCGAGGTTCAGCAGGTGTTAGTGTCCATTTTAGGCCTGAGTCATCGTCCACTTTATGGACAGGCCATGCGTTGCTCACCCACTTGTCCGTCTGTGGACGCCTGGGCTGCTGCTGCCTTGGGCTGTTGTGAATCGTGCTGCTGTGGACGCTGTGTGGTGGTCATGCTGAGGACCGGCGTGTGGCCCTGGACACTGGGCAGGCGGGGGCGCTTCCTGCTGCTTCGGGTCTTAGTCCCTCGCCCCAGGCTTCTCTGTACGCGGCTGAGGTGTCCGTGTCGCTCCGTCCGCTCAGTGCCCCCTCCTCTGTCTCCCACAGCCCCCCCGGCCACAGAGAGGAGCCCTACCTCACCGAGGCCGGCAGGGACGCCTTCGACAGGTTCTGCAGGCTCCGCCACGGGGAGCTGCAGGTGCTTGGCGGGGGTCTGCTGCAGGCCCCACAGCTTGTCCTGGCCAAGGAGTGTGAGCTGGTGAAGGATGCGCTGAACGTCCTGATCGGGGTCGCGTCGGCCACGTTTCCCCTCTGCCAGGTGAGCCGGCGCTGGCGTGCGGGGACAGCCCCGGCTCCGTCGGGCAGCCCGCCGTCGGCCGGGCACTGTGCGGGGCAGAGGGGAGCCCAGTGCGGTAAGTGGGCGGCTGGGTGCCGGCCTCAGCGGTGGGCGGGGGGAGGGTGCCGCAGGCCGCCAGGGAAGCTGGCTCCGTGGCCTGCCTGGAGGACGTGGCCATGGTCTTGCTTCAGTTCTAAAAAGTACTCGTTGATTAGCGTCCTTCTAGAACTGAACAAAAGTGAGACGTTTATGCTATTGGTGGAGCCGTAGAAATGTGCTCCCCGTTTCCCTGACCATCCTCGAGAGGCACCGAGTGGCCCTCGGAGCCTTCCCTGTGCTTGGCGGGGCGCACGTTCGGCCCCGGGGCGCACCTGCCGTGCAGGAAGGGGCCTGCGGTTCGGACCCAGTCGCTGGCTTTACTCAGTGCTGCGGCTTCTCTCCTGGCGGTGGGGGGACTGGGCTCCTTCTGAGCAGCCGCGGCTGGTCTTACACCGTCTGCCTCTCACAAAGCGAACGAGTGCACTCGTGAGCCCAAAGCCTTTCCTGCGCGCTCTGCGGCCGCCTCTGGGGTCAGCGGCCGCCTCTCCAGCTCTTCAGCGTCGTGACCAAGTGGCTGTTCTCAAACTCGAGTATGTGCTCAGTGCGCGTCCTGGGGGTTGCCCCGGAGACATGAGGTCCCGCCTCAGGTGACTGACGGGGGTGCTGGCGTGAGGGCCACCCTCTGGAGACTTTCTAGAAGGCCGTTTTGAGGCCTTGTACGAATGACCTTACTGCGAAGCAACCCCCCTCCCTTTTCTTTTCAGTTTCAGTAAAATACACATAAGAGAAAATTTACCATCTTAATCACTTTTTTGGGGTAAGATGTATTCATTTTGAGAGAGAGTGCACGTGTGTGTGTGCTTGTGAGGTCGAGGGAATGACTCCTCACGAGTGTCGAGCCCATCGTGCGGCCCGAGCTCACGATGCTGAGATTAGGACCCGAGCTGACACTGGGAGTTGGACGCCTGACTGCCAGCGCCACCCAGGTGCCCCCCACGGTTTTTTTTTTTAAACCAATTTTAAGTATGCTGTTCAGTGGCATTGGCTACATTCCCAGTGTTGTGTCATCCTCACCCTCCCAACCTGAACTTCCCAAACTCTGACCCCACCACATACTCTCCCCCTGCAGCCCCCTCCCCGGCCCCACTGTCTGCTCTGAGTCTGACCATTCGGGTGCCTCCGGGAAGTGGGGCCAGACAGGACTTGTCCTTCTGTGTCTTGCTGGTTTCACTTGGCACTGTGTCCTCGGGGCTCCCCAGGCATGGCAGGTGTCTGCTGCTCCTTCCTCCTCTCTCTGTTTTTTAAGGTTTTCTTTTTTTATTTGACAGAGGGCGAGATCACAAGTAGGCAGAGAGGCAGGCAGAGGGACAGGGGAAGCAGGCTCCCCGCTGAGCAGAGAGCCCAATGCGGGGCTCCATCCCAGGCCCCTGGGATCATGACCCGAGCCGAAGGCAGAGGCTTTAACCCTCTGAGCCACCCAGGTGCCGCTGCCACTGCCACTGCTATTTTAAATGGAAATGGTGAAAGCCGACATTCCGGCCTCCTGTGTCCTAGGGGACAATCTTGTGGTCTTTTACTGTGGAGCATGGCGCTAACCGTGGGCTGTCACATGTGGGTTTTATCTTGAATGTGCTGGAATCTGTCAAATGCTTTCTCTGCACCAGTTAAGGTAACGTTATTGTTTCTTCATTCTATTGTGGTTTATAGCGTTATTGTTTTGTTTTTTTCCACTTCTCCAGTGAGTATTTACTGGTAGCCGAGCTGTGGCGCAGGGTCCCAGGGTGGGAGAGGGATGGAGGACAGAGGGCAGGGGTGCGGCCGGGTCCCGCCTTCCCAGGAAACAGCCTCTTGCCTGGTGGTCGTCCCAGGCTGACACCCAGGATATGGCGCTGGGGGACGCGGACAGGTGCTGGTACCGTTCGCGCACGGAGCTGGCTCCCCTGTCCGTGGTCATGAAGTCCTGGAAGTTCTTGGTTTCGGTCTTGATGTCTTCTGCCCTGGTGCTGAAGCAGCTCGCAGACCAGCGTGACCGTCGGTGAGGGCCAGACTGATTGATTCCTGGGTGCCGAGCTGCCCTTTCTTAATATGCCACAGGGTTTGACTTGTTAGTAGTTTCTTTTTCACATTCATTTATTCATTTTTGGGTGGGTGGCCCGGGAAGCTGGAGAATCTCAAGCAGAGACTCCCTGTCCAGGCTGGTGCCTGTGGGGCTCCGCCCCGCGACCCTGAGACCGTGACCTGAGCCGAAACCAGGAGTCAGACGCTTCACCAGCTGAGCCACAGGCGCCCCGATTTGTTAGTATTTTGTCAGAGATTCTTACATTTATGTTCATAAGAGATGTTGGCCTGTAGGTTTTTGTTCTTATAGTGTCTTTATCTTGCTTTGGAATCAGGGCAATACTGGCCTCTTAGAATTGGGAAGTATCCCCCCTTTTGGGTTTTGGAAGAGTTTGAGAACAATTGGTGTTAGTTCTTCAATTGTTTGGTAGAATTCACTGATAATGCCATCAGGTCCCGAGTTCTTCTTTGTTGGGAGGGTTTTTTGTTTGCTTAAATTTTTCTTTAAATTGCAATAAAACACACAAAACATTTATCATCTTTTTTTTTTTTTTAAGATTTTATTTATCCATTTGACAGAGATCACAAGTAGGCAGAGAGGCCGGCAGAGAGAGAGGGGGAAGCAGGCTCCCCGCTGAGCAGAGAGCCCGATGCGGGACGCGATCCCAAGACCCTGGGACTATGACCTGAGCCGAAGGCAGAGGCTTTAACCCACTGAGCCACCCAGGCGCCCCAGAACATTTATCATCTTCACGTGTTGGGAGGTGTTGTGTCTGCTGGAGCCTGTGGCTAGAGCTGCGTCGGCTGGGACGTCTGGGGCTGTCTGTCGGCCTGCCCGGCAGGCAGTGATGCAGAACATGCTCTGCCGCAGCCCTGCGGTGCCCTGCGAGCCGAGTGACCAGATCCGGTGCCTGCGCCGTGTTCCCCTGTGCCCTCTCCCGCAGTGGGCGTCACGTTCTGACATGCACTCTGCAGTGTGGTCCGTGCGAAATCCTGCTTTGTTTCTGCAGGCGTAGCTTCTGTTGCTGAGTGGGGGACAGTCGGGCTCTGCCTGGTGGCTGTCTGCTCTCCGCTCTCGGTGCTTCCCGTCTGTGCGGCGTGGTTTTGGGGACACTGCGCCGTGCTGAGGGGGTGGAGGGGGGCAGCGATACCATGTCGGGCTCTGGGTGCCTGACTCAGTAGCCTCTGTTCTGCCCTGTCCAGCCGGCCCAGACCTTCACGGTGAAGCGAGGTGTCCACGTGTCCGGAGCCTCTCCTGAGAGCGTCAGCAGCCTCCTCGCCGAGGTGGCCGTGTGCGGGACGCACTACGCACGTCTGAGCCAGTTCTCTCTGCAGCCTGTGCTGGACTCCTCGTGTGGCAAGGGCCTCGTGTTCCAGGTGTGGCCCTCTGCCTTGTGGCTGTCCCAGACCTTCCCTGGAGCCTCAGAATTCTACCCCAGGACCACTTTTTGTTTCCTTAGCAAGGTCGAAAAGCTGACAGTCACTCTCTGGGAACAGGATCCCCGGGATGATGTTTTAGCCCCATGTCACTTACCGGCAGACCTGGGGAGAAAGGCCATGGGACAGAGGTGCCCCCAGCATTCGGGGCCGGGGCAGTATGGGGTGGGCGTGCGCTGCCTGTCCCCTGCTCGGCCCTCAGGGAGTCGCACTGTGTCCTCCCTTATTTGGGACATTGGGGTTCTGGGCCCGGGCTGAGCCATCTCTTCTGGAGAACCTTGCAGTCGGCCCATATGCTGGGTAGAGCACCCCCAGCCCTGGGACAGCAGGTGTGGGCTGCGGGGAGGGACAGGCCTCCAGACGCGGCCAGAGCTTTGGGAGAACAGAACAGCAGAGGGAGGCTGAGCAGAGGAGACAGGGTGCTGGGGTCCAGCGGGGGCACTTTGGGCCCCTTCACTTTGGGGCCCAGTGGCATTGCCTTTGGCCGACCTGATGAGGTCAGGTGTGAGGCGCACGGGGCAGCTGGTGGAGGCAAGTAGGGAACCGACGAAGATGGGAGGGCCCGCCGTGTGGGGTGGGGGCCATGGCTGGTGGGTGAACTGACTTTTGTTCCGGAGCCTTCCATGCAGGCCTCCCGTGGAGGCGGAGGCTGAGGTAGGGCGCCGTGGCTGTGGATGCAGCCCCGGACGCACGTGTGGTCGAGGCCCCAGTGGTTCAGAACTCCCCCTGGGACCCCCAGTTCCAAGTTTCTTGGTGTAGCTGGTCTGGGCCCTGGGATTTCGTGAAGGGTCCTTGCTTCCAGCTGGGCGGGGGTCTCTGGGCACGACCCAGACATGGCCGTTCCACAGATGACGGAGCCCCAGGGCTTTTCCTCCCACTCCGATGGAGTCCTCCGCATTCTGCGTGCCGCAGCAGTGTCCCTGTGTGCGGCCGCCCTGCCTCCAGCCCCCTCTCCCCGCAGGCCTTCACCAGCGGCCTGAGGAGGTACCTGCGGTACTACCGGGCCTGCGTCCTCTCCACGCCGCCCACCCTGAGCCTCCTCACCATTGGCTTTCTCTTCAAGAAACTGGGCCGGCAGCTCAGGTGAGCCCCGGCGGGGGCCGCTCTGGGGCTTGCGGGGCTGCAAAGGGCTGTTGAGAACAGGGGCCTTTGCCCCCGACGGGCTCCCCGGGTGCTGTGTGCTGAGTATCTGTCGGTGGCCTTCCGTGGCAGGCCCTGTCTGGGGTTGGGGGCTCCTGCCTGAAAGGCACCAGGGTCCCCACAGTCCTGGCCCCTGGCGCTCACGGGCCAGTGGGTAAACAGCGGGTGGAGTGGTGTGGTGGGTGCCCTTGGGAGAAGGGAGCCTGGGGCCTGGGGGTGCTGGGGAGGGAGGTTCAGTGGGAGAGGACACCTCACGGGCAGAGGGGCTAGTGGCGGGGTGTGGGGGGGGGTGGGGCAGGCGCACAGTGCTGTCTTGTGGACGTGGACTGCAGCAGGGCGGAGGCCGAGGGGTCTGGGCAGGGTCAGCCCAGTCCGCGAGTGAGAGGAGATGTCACTGGGCGGGACGCGGTGGGGTGCGACAGGTGCAGGGGAAGGGTCACAGACTCAGGGGGGCTCTGAGTCTTGTCCGAGCCTGAGAAGGGGGTGGGGGTGCACGGGGTGTGCAGGGAGGGGCCGGGCAGGAGGCTCTGGTCTGGAGTCCCCGTTCTTGGTGAAGGCAAGCAGATATGTGCCTGGGGGACATTCTGCTCCGGTGTCCCTGGTCCTGGGGGTGCGGTGTGTCTGCCCACCTGGTTTCATGCAGCCTCCGCATCTAGGTACCTGGCCGAGCTCTGTGGCGTGGGCGCTGCGCTCCCAGGTAGCGGCAGCGGGGAGCCCGGGGCCGCCTTCCCCACCGTGAGTTCTGGTTCTTCCCGAGGGGCGGCTGAGCGGTGGGGCTGCGGCTAGGCGTCAGGGGCGTGTGGTGAGCGCCCCAAACTTCCCCTTGCTGTCTCCAGGGGGTGAAGCTGCTCTCCTACCTGTATCAGGAAGCTCTGGATAACTGCAGCAACGAACACTACCCCGTGCTCCTGTCCCTGCTGAAGACCAGCTGCGAGCCCTACACGAGGTGGGGCCCGCGCAGACCGTGAACCCCAGGCAGTGTGCCCTGTGCACTCCGCATACCCTGAGCAGACAGCGTATCCTGCGCAGACCACGAGCCCTGAGCAGACTGCGAACCCCGCGCAGACTGTGTACCCTGTGCACCCCACGTACCCTACACAGACCGCCTACCCCGCGCAGACCGCGTACCCACCGCAGATGTACAACAGCAGTCTGTTGTCGCACACCTGCTAGTGGTGGAGGTTGTGTGGGAGGAGGGGAGAGCTGCGTGGGGGAGGCAGGGGGGGGTTGGGCTGTGGCCTCGGTCAGAATACACATGTGGCTGCCATGACCCTTCACTGTGGGCCCATCCGCTGTGGCAGGTTCATCCACGACTGGGTGTACAGCGGCGTCTTCAGAGATGTCTGCGGCGAGTTCATGATCCAGGTGAACCACGAGTACTTGGGCTTCAGAGGTAGGCGGCTGCTGGTGGCTGGGCTGGGCCTCGGCCATCATGTGGCTCAGGGCCAGTGCTCGACCCCGGCCGGCCGTGTGTCCTGTCCCCAATTCAGATAAGTTTTACTGGACCCACGGCTACGTGCTCATTTCCAAAGAGGTGGAGGACTGCGTGCCCGTGTTCTTGAAGCACATCGCCCACGACGTGTATGTCTGCGGGAAGACCATCAACTTGCTGAAAGTCTGCTGCCCCCAGGTGAGGGGGGCCGCCCTCCTGTCCCTTCGTCTGTAGTTTGTGGTCAGTCTCATTTTCCCCTGAATGTCACAAGCAGCTTTGTCGAGTCTCTGGGAGCTTGTCCAGAGATAAGAGGAGAAGCAGAGGCGTTTCGGAGCGGGGGGCGGCTCCTTCTCTCCTCCCCCCTCTCTCCGTGCGGGAGACTGTCCCGGTGGGACAGGCACGGGCTGCTTCCCCAGGAGGGTGGACCTGGTTTAGGGAGTCATGTCTTCGTGGCTTAGTGGGTTGGGGAGAAGGGTTTGTCAGGCTCCCAGGAGGAGGCCTGGCAGCGGCCCACGTGTTGTCCCTGGGGCGAAGAGCTGTGGAGCGGGGTGCAGGCGGGCTGCCCAGGATGGGGCTGGGAGGAGGCCTGTGGCTCATGGGGTCTCCCTGTGCTGGGCTGAGAACAGACCGAAGCTGCAGGACATGGGGAGGGGCAGATGCTGGGGAGTGCACAGGCCGGGGCTCCCTGGGGAGGCAGCGGGTCTGGGGGGTGGCTAGCTGTGGGATGGGGTCTGTTCTGTCTGGGCTGAGCTCAAGGCCTCTGCCCAGGCCTGTAGCCCACACTTGTCCAGTGAGGGAGGCCAAGGAGAGGTCTTTGTGGCTTCTGGAGGGTCGTTGGTGGGAGGCAGCCATGGCCTGGGCAGAGACCGCACACAACCCATCTGGAGTGTCCTGGAGGTGGCCCTAGGGTGAATGAACATGTCTGAGAAAGGGAGCTGTCCCTGTCCCCCAGGCCACCAGGAACCCAGGCAGAGCTGGGCACGGGTCTGCGTGTCACTGGCTCACCTCAGCTCTTCCCTCTTGGTAGCATTACCTCTGCTGCTCTGATGTCCCCGTCCCTCGGATCTCGGTGATCTTCTCCCCTGAGGAGCTGAAGGAGGTCGAGAGGGACTGTGCCATCTATGTGGGGCGGATGGAGAGGGTGGCACGCCACAGCTCTATCAGCAAGGAGGAGAAGGTGCTGGGCGCCGTGGGACCTCCCTCCCCTCTGAGGGTCTCGGGCTGATGGGGAGGCTGCCCCTGATGTTCTGTGTCTGGGTAGGGTTATCTGGGTGGGGGACGCCCGGGCAGGGGCTGTCCTTTTCTCTCTGGGGCTGGCTGGGTGGTAGATAGGCCCAGTCCTGGGCAGCAGGACCAGAGGTTCCCGCACCCGGAGGACTCTGAGCTCCTCTCCTGTTCCGAAAGGACTGGTATTCCAGGGCCTGAGCTTCGAGTGTTTCGCGTGCCCGGGGGGGGGTTGATGGCAAGCCGCTTCTGGCCTGTCCTCCATCCTATGGAGAAGCCCGCCTCGAGCCCCTGCTCTCCTCCGGGTGGGTGCACGCAGGCGGGGGGTCCCGGCCCAGATTGCTCGGGGCGGTGGGGGCCTGTTGACTGCTGAGGCTTGTGGAGCCAGGGTGCCGTCCCTGGAGGGGCCTGCGCGGGGTCTGAGCAGCCCCTGCTCGGAGGCCATCCTAGAGCGGGGGACAGAGAATCTGGATGTGTTGACAGACGGTCTTTCTCAGGAATTACGAATGGAAATTGCAAAGCAAGAATTGATTGTCCAGGCTCGGGAAGCAGCATCCAGAGTCCTGCGAGCCCTCAGTGGTGCGTGCGGCTCGGGTCACCCTCCGTGGCTCTGGGGCTGCCCGCACAGGCACCTCACCACACCGCACCCCCATCTCCACACAGATCGGCAGACCTCGGAACGCATGGCCTTGGACGCCCGGAAGCGAGAACAGTTTCAGAGGCTGAAGGAGCAGTTTGTGCAGGACCAGGAGGTACGCGGTGCGGCTGCCGGGGTTGGGGCCCGCGCGGGCCGCGTGTGGTGCCTCGTTTAGGGGCGCCGGGGGAGGGGGCCCGTGGGGTCCAGCTCTGACCCGCCGGGCCGCGTGTGGTGCCTCGTGCAGCGGCGCCGGGCAGCCCGGCAGGAGGCCCTGGATGACGACGTCGGCCCCGCGCGAGAGCTCTGCGACAGGGAGAGGCGGCTGAGGGTCCTGGAGGAGCAGCTGGAGAGGAAGGCGAGGTAGGCGGCCGCAGGCGAGGCGGCCGCTCGGGGCTGTCCTGGCGGGGTCTCGAGACGGTCGTCTTTGCATCTTGAAGATTCTCAAGTGTGTGTGAAGAGTGGGGGTCCGAGCTCCCGCGAGCGCCTGGGCGGAGGGCTTCGGGCAGCTCCGCCACACTCCGTGCGCTCCCCTGTCCTCGCGGCGGGGTCGTGCGGACTGGAGCCCAGACAGGGCATGCGCGGTGGGTCTGTCTCTCCTACTTGCCTGTCTCGTGTTTGTTCTCAGGGTCAACAACACCCAACCCTTTTTTCATTTTTAAGCCTGTGGTGAGCCGGACGCTAGACGGACGGGGCACTTGTCCAGCCCGGTGTCCAGGAGGCTGTCTCGTGGGGCCTTTAGCTTGCCCTGCCCTCCCTTGCGCCTCCTGTAACCCGGCAGCAGAGCCGGCCTCTCCCAGGGGCACCTTTGTGGGGGGCTGTCTCTTCCTGCCTCTTCTCTCAGGACCACAGTCGTCCTGACCTTAGATACTGTTCACGGAGCACGTGTCGTGTGCGTGCGTGCGCGCGCCTGGGCTCATGTGTGCCTGTGTGCGTGTGGGGTGGATGTTCTTCTGTTGTCGATGGGAGACAGCAGAGTGCAGGGCGGTGTTCCTGGTCTGGGGCACCCGCGTGGGAATGAGCCAGTCCAGGTCTGACCCTGTTCCCTGCTGCTGAAAGGACCAGAATGGCTGGGAGTAACGTGCGGGGAGAGCGGCCAGGGAAGCCGATGCGGCGTTTGCCTTATGCTCTCTGTACCCTTTGGCACTTGTCTTCAGTTCAGCAGAATAGGAAGGTACCCCTCGTATGGGGGGCCTGGCAGCCCTGGGCCTCCTGCCTGTCCTCTTGCTTCCGACCATGTAGCGGCTCATTCTGGTATTTGCTCAGCAGATGTCAGCTGAGCCCTGGCTAGGTGCCTGTCCTCCAGGGTCCTGGTCTGGTGGGCAGAAACACCTGTCCAGCGAGGCCCCTGCAGGTGCAGTAGGGGGCCCCACCGGGGACCAGTTGCTGGCCTGGGAAGGTGCCGAGGGCCTCTGCCGTGGAGAGCCACCCTAGCCCGTGGGGTACCAGCTGGACAGTGTCGGGCGGCCACGGCAGCTGGGTATCTCTGGGTGTGGCTGTAGGCAGGCGCTGGTTGACCATTATAGCAAGTTGTCGGCAGAAGCAGCTCGCCGAGAGCAGAAGGCGCTGTGGAAGATCCAGAGGCACCGACTGGCAAGTGCACGGCTCCGTTTCCTCGTAGAAGATCAGAAGCACATTCAGGTACTGCTGCTTTCGGAGGGGAGCTTTTCCCCTGGGCTTTGGCGGTCTCGGAGCCCCTGAGTGCTTGCAGACCTGGGCTCTGGAAAGGATTGGCAACTCTGCCAAGGGACGTCGGGACTGGGAGGAGGCCGTGCTGGCGCCGGACGGTGGGCAGCGCAGGGTGCTCTCTGTAGGCCCAGGCTCTCCTCGTCTTCGTGCTGTGGCCCGTTGGGGCAGCTGGGAGCCGTGGCTTCCGTGTGTTGGGTGCTGAGGGTTAGGGTTGGGTGGTGCAGGGCTAGGTGCTCACCACCGCTTCCCGAGTTTCAGGGGATGCTGAAGGACGTGTCCGAAGGGAAGGCCCCGGAGCCACTGGCCGTCCTCCCTGCCGCCGGCTCCCAGGTGAGGAGCCGGGGGCGGGCTTTGGGCGCAGAGCATGGGGTTGGCAACTGGATGCCTCATGTCCGCACTGGCCTGTTCCAGCACTTACCGGCGCCATGAGCTTTGGTGCTGGTTGCAGAACCGAGCTTCAGAGACTGACACCCACTTGTGTTTCAGACTTTGTCTTCGGGCCATGAGCACCCTGCCGGCGGCAGCAGCTCCGACTCCAGGTGTGCAGAGCCGCAGCATGTGGCTGCCTGGGACTGGCTGAACTCGCGGACGCCGGAGCAAGTCAGGCCGCCAGCTGCAGGGGCCCACGGCTCAGCGCCAGGATCTGAGCTGCAGCCGGGGCCGGGGGCCAGGCCAGGGCCGTTCTCTGAGGGCCTCAGCATCCAAGACTTCCTGCCCAGAGCCCGGGAGGCCGAGCCGCCTGCGCATGCTGGCGTGACCCCTGTCCTGGAGGAGGCGTTACAAACCATCGGCTCCGACCTGCCTCCCTCGGCTCCATCCGATGTGGTGGCCACAGGGCCTGCTGGGACACAGGAGTATGATTTCAGAACCATCCTGAGGCCCGCTGTAGCCCCCTTGGCTTCCCCAGGGTCCCTGCAGACTGTAGGAGGTGGCTCGAGCAAGGAGGGGCAGCAGCTATGGCGGGACAGTGTCACACAGCCAGGGAACACAGGTGTCCCAGATAGACACGTGGCTCTGCTTCACCCCCACCCCGCTGGGCACACCGTCCCCCAGGAGGGGAGCAGTCAGGCCATGGAGCAGCTCCTTGAGCATGTATCAGAAGGCAGCGTTCCCATAGGTGGCTGTACTTCTGGGATGGCCCCCTCCCGACCGCGGTGGAATGTCCACGGACACGTGTCTGACGCCAGCATCAAGGTGGGGGAGAACGTGTGGGATGTGGCACCCTCCCGACCGCGGTGGAACGTCCACGGACACGTGTCTGATGCCAGCATCAAGGTGGGGGAGAACGTGTGGGATGTGGCCCCCTCCCGACCGCGGTGGAACGTCCACGGACACGTGTCTCAGTCCCACGTGGCACTGAGTGCACTTTCTGGGGAAGGCCAGCCCGATATGCCCAGGCCCTGCCAGAGCCTCACTGACCAGGTGTCCCAGTCAGGCCTCAGTCTGGGAGCACAGAGCCCCGTCTGTGAGCACGAGCCACAGATGCCTCCAGAGACGGCCTCAGACAGTGACTCTGCTCAGGTGGCTGGTTCCAGTGGTGGGGAGCCACATGGCCTCCAGGCTTTGCCGTCCGCAGCGGCTCTATCTGGGGACCTGGGTGATGGTATCCCCGAAGAGCCAGGTCAGTGGGACCTCTACAGCTCTCCTATCACTGGTGGTACCTGTGGGCCCAGGAGGGGTCTGGGCAGGGAGTCTGCAGCCCTGGGGACTTGGGAGGTCCCACTGTGGAGGGGTACTTGGCCCTCATACTCTTCCTGCCCCACTTACGTTGCTCAGGACCGGTACCGAGTAGGGACACGGAGGACCTCTCTCCAAATCATCCTCCAAGCTCACAGGTGAGGACAGATGGGGTTAGGGGTCTGGCCTGCCAGGATGGGGCTGCACGTAGGGGATCCCACTGTCCCTTTCCTTCCTAGGACGACGTGGCGGCCCAGAGCAGCCCTGGCCTTGGTGAGGAGGTGGCCGCGGCCCAGCGCTGGGACCGGGAGCAGGCCTACCTAGCGGGTCTGGCAGAGCAGTATGGGCTGGAGCAGTACCCGGACAGCTACGAGGCCATGTGTGAGTGGCCCCTTGCGGTGGCGGGCAGGCGGGCAGGCGGAAGCCCAGAGTGTCCCGTGTGCTGAACGGCCATCTGCCGTCCTATAGCAGAGCCTCCTGCCGCCCACCTGCTGCACCATGGGCTTCCCCGGGCCTTCGCCCTCCCGGAGGACCCCCGCGTCCGATCAGATGCAGATGAGACCGCGGTGCAGCTGAGCGAGCTGCTGCCGCTGCCCGTGCTCATGAAGCACTCCATCAGCGCCCCGCTGGCCGCTCAGTGAGTGCCTACCCCTGCCCTGCCTGCCCTGCCCTCCCCGTCCCCCGCCGCCCCTGACCCTGGGCCCCTCCCGCCAGCGTCTCGTTGGTGAACAAGGCCGCCGTGGACTACTTCTTCGTGGAGCTGCGGCTGGAGGCGCACTTCGAGGCGCTGCGGCACTTCCTGCTCATGGAGGACGGCGAGTTCGCACAGTCGCTCAGCGACCTGCTCTTTGAGAAGGTGACCAGGGGCGCGGCGTGGGCGTGGCCGCTGGCCTCGGTGCCGGGACTCCCTTGGGACGCCTGTGCCCTCTCCTGCCTCAGCTGGGGGCGGGCCAGACGCCCGGGGAGCTGCTCAACCCGCTGGTGCTCAACTCGGTGCTCAGCAAGGCCCTGCGGTACAGCCTGCACGGGGACACGCCGCTCGCCGCCAACCTCTCCTTCGCCCTCAAGTTCCTGCCCGAGGCCTTCGCCCCCAACGCGCCGGACGTGCTGAGCTGCCTGGAGCTCAGGTACAAGGTCAGCAGGGCCGGGCCGAGTGGCGGTGGGTGGGGGGATCCCCGCAGGGGCGTGCTGAGCCGGCCTCGCCCGCAGGTCGACTGGCCCCTGAACGTGGTGCTCACCGAGGGCTGCCTGAGCAGGTACAGCGGCATCTTCTCCTTCCTGCTGCAGCTCAAGCTCATGATGTGGACGCTCAAGGACGTCTGCTTCCACCTGAAGCGCGCCGGTGAGGGCGGCCGGAGCCCGGCTTGTCCTGGGCGGCGCGCACACGCCTGACCCCCCCCACACCCCGCCCCTCCGCAGCGCTGGTGAGCCGCGCGCGTGCACGTCTGACCCCCCCCAGCTCTGCTGAGCCGCGCGCGTGCACGTCTGACCCCGCCCCTCCCCCCCAGCTCTGGTGAGCCGCGCGGCCGGCTCCGTGCAGTTCCGCCAGCTGCAGCTCTTCAAGCACGAGATGCAGCACTTTGTCAAGGTCACGCAGGGCTACATCGCCAACCAGATCCTGCACGTCACCTGGTGCGAGTTCCGGGCCCGGCTGGCGCAGGTGGGCGACCTCGAGGACATCCAGCGCGCGCACGCCGAGTACCTGCACAAGGCCGTGTTCCGGTGAGCCGGGCGCCCGGGGCGCCTCTGCGCATGCGCGTCCGGGGCCCCGGGCGCCCCTCACCGGCGGCCACGCGCTTCCCCAGGGGCCTGCTGACCGAGAAGGCCGCGCCGGTCATGAACGTCATCCACAGCATCTTCAGCCTCGTGCTCAAGTTCCGCAGCCAGCTCATCTCGCAGCCCTGGGTCCCCGCCGGCGGCCCCCGCGGCGCGCAGCACCCCAACTTCGCCCTCATGCAGCAGTCCTACAGCACCTTTAAGTACTACTCCCACTTCCTCTTTAAAGGTGACTGTCCCCCAGGGCCGGGAGGGCTTGGGGACCGTGGGGCAGGAGCCCGTACATGGGCCTGGCTGAGCTGCTCCTGGTCCCCCCAGTGGTGACCAAGCTGGTGAACCGAGGCTACCAGCCGCACCTGGAGGACTTCCTGCTGCGCATCAACTTCAACAACTACTATCAGGATGCCTGAGGCTGCCCACACAGGTGTGCTCCAGCCCCCCCATACTCCCCAGACCCCGCCCCCCCCACCCAGCACCTCTTTTTCTCAGGCCGTCGGGCCAGGGGCAGAGCCACTGAGAGATGTGCCACGGAAGCTGCTGGTTTATTTGGGGGCCGTGTCTCCCCAGTAGACAGAAGCCACGCCGTGGCCTGCGGTTGGGTGGCCCAAGGCCAGGGAGGTGGGCTGGGGCTGCTCCACCCCTCCCCCGCCGGGCCGCTTCCCTCCTGTCCCTGCACAAAGCGGCTTTGATAGGGAGCGCCCTGAGCGCGGGCTGGGCTGCTGAGTCTGCGTCAGACGGAGACGGGTCAGGTCCTGACTGGACGTCTCGGCCGTCATGGAGAGACGGGCTGGGGTGCCCATGGGGTGTGCGCCGCCTCAAGGACTCGGTGGGACTCGGGGCCTCGGGACTCCACGTGTGGAGGCCTCCGAGGCTATTACGAGGATCACGTCACGCATAGTTCGGCCGCCCACAGTGGGGGCTTGCTGCTGTACGAGTTCTCCCCACTGTCTGCCCCAGTGGCTCCCAGAGCCTCAGTGGGCTCCCCGTCCCTGTGGTACGGGGTTTCCAGAAGCTTCAGCACCCGCCGCACCTGGAGAGGAACGAGGAGAGGCGTTTTAGAGACTAGCCCTCGCTCCCTGGACCGCCGCCTGCAGCGGGACCCAAGCGCGGAGGAGGGCCGGGTGTGCACTTGCCTCTGAGAAGTCCCCGTTCTCGGCGGCCTCGATGGCATTCTGGGCGATGTAGTTCCGCAGGACGTACTTGGGGTTGTTGGCGTGCATGACGCGCGTGCGCTCGGCCTGCCAGGCGTCCTGGTCGCCCACGCCCTCCCTGTCCTTCTCCAGCCGGGCTCTGGAATCATCCAGGTTCATCTTTCCAGTGGACCCCCCCCCCCCCCCCGGTTCCCTGCACGGGAGTCCCTGGCGCCCGGCCCCCACGGCCTCACCCGTACTCCTGGAGCCAGTCGGTCCAGTGGGCCCTGTTCTTGCTCAGCAGCTGCGCCGGGCTCAGCTGCTGCAGCCGCGACTGCTGCTCCACGCGCTCCAGCTCCTCCGTGACGCTCGCCCGCGTGCCCATGAGCGCGAACAGCTGAGGGTTGGACTGTGCCAGCACCAGCATCATGGAGAGCTGCCTGCGCAGAGGGGCAGCGTGAGGCCTGGCCCCGCCCCTGCCGCAGGCGGAGTCCCGGGGCCACTGGGCACCTGGAAGATGGCCATCGGGGCCCAGGGGAGGCAGTGGTGGCTTTAGCGGCTCCGCGGGGCTGCTGCTGACTGCCCCGGGGGGTGACCCCGGCCCCATGGGGTGAGGCAGCCATCCACCCCCACTCTCCAGCGGCCCTTGCAGGTCTCGGGACATGGGTGCCCTGAGAGGAAGTGCTGCAGGCTGACTTGCAGGCCCCTGGGGTGCATGGGGCACCTGCTTACCGCTGGAGGGGGTAGGTCACTGCTGTCCACTTCTCCACGGCGCACTCGCAGAAGGGCGGTGGGGGGGGGCCAGCACCAATTCCCCTTCCCCGGTCCTGCTAGCCTGTCTTCCCCGCGCCGTTGCACT